>NC_085139.1:88623995-88930594 GCF_024139115.2 Armigeres subalbatus
TTATATTTTCATATCATCATGTTTTTGTGTTTTCGTATTTTAATATTTTTTACATATTCAAAATTGTGATATCATATTTTCATTATTACGTGACCACACAATCAATCTCATTCAGCCAAGTTTGATGCTTATGTAAGATCTGGCGCAAGATCATATAACAATGTCGACTTTAAATTAAAAAATAACTATTAATCCTATTTCAGAAGTATGCTGAACATTGAAAAATATGCTTTTTCGCCATGGAAAGCACTCTTTAAAAACCCATCCAAATTTCAACTCTCGATATCCATGAAGGTCGCGCGAGTTATCCGCGTCTTCTTAAGTAAGTATCTAATCAACACTTCCTACCAATATTCCCACCGATCGTAAGGACCAGGACAAGTGTTGAACAAAAAGAGGGTTGATTTCCTGGCGGATCTAACGTCTCTATCGACAGCCAACCCAGTAAAGTGTGCGGTCAGTTATGCTATGCTATGCTATGCTAAAGTTTGATTGTAAAATTGATGAATTTTAATTTTCCTCTGTTAATAATCTGATCCAAATTTATTTATCAGATCGCTCACTGCAGATAAACTATCAGAGTTCGAAATATGATAGGTGAGAACAGTGCATAACTAGGGTGGTCGGTATTGGCCATTTTTGACAAATACCGGTATTCGGTATTTGGTGGAGTCAATACCGGTAAATACCGGTTTTTGTTAACAATTCAAGTATTAAATGATGTTGTTGGCAATGTTTTAAATGATGTTGTTGTTGATTAGATGTTGTTGGCAATGTTGCCAACAACTGAGAATCCCCTCTCTCGTTCAACCGAAATTGGACGAATGGTTGCAAAGCCGTCGAAAATCAGTGTCAAGTACTTAGCCTTAATCCCTTCAGAGACATCTTCTTAGTACCGATCGTCAGGAATGGTCGTCGTTTCAGTTTCCAGGATCGCATCTGGAATATGCTTGCTGATCGACGCTTAAAAATCTTTCTTCCGCTTGTTTCGTCAAGGTAGCTACGGATGTATTGAAGAAAATCGTTTCTAATCAATTGCTTTTTATGGCAGAATTTTTCAAAAAAGCAAAAAGATCGTGCAGAACTCACTGCAGAGTAGTTCCACAGCAACTTGAATAGGTTATATATTATTATATTGTTTATTCAGACTAAGGCCGAAGTGGCCTGTGCGGTATATAAGAGTCTTCTCCATTCGGCTCGGTCCATGGCTACACGTCGCCAACCACGCAGTCTACGGAGGATCCGCAAGTCATATTCCACCTGATTAATCCACCTTGCCCGCTGCGCACCTCGCCTTTTTGTGCCCGTCGGATCGTTGTCGAGAACCATTTTCACCGGGTTACTGTCCGACATTCTGGCTACGAATCTGTGTCAAAAGGTTGAAGGTCAAAAGGTCGAAGGACAAAAGGTCGAAAGGACAAAAGGTCGAAGGGTCAAAAGGTCGAATGGACAAAGGGTCAAAAGGTATGTGTCTATGTGTCATAACGGCGAAGGTCAAAAGGTCAAAGGACAAAAGGTCGAAAAGACAAAAACACAAGAAATGAGTAGTGAAAAGTAAGAAGTGAGAAGGGAGTAATGAGCATAGATAAGTGAAATGTGGAAAGTGGGAAGTAAGAAATGAGAAGTGGGAAGTATAAAGGAAGAAATGAGAAATAAAAAGTGACATGTGAGGAAGAAACGAAGGAGAAATAATAAATGCGATAAATATGACAAGTGAAAAGGTAGAAAGAAGGAGGAAGGAGAAATATACAGTAAGAAAAAAGAAAGGATGAAAAAAGAACAGACGTACAAATATAAACCAAAAAGAAAGAAAGAAGAAGGAAGATGGAAGAAAGAAAAATTAAAGGAAAAAAAGAAGAAAGAAGTAAAACAAGAGAAGACACAAGGAAGGGAAAAGAAGAAATCAAGAAGAAGCAAGTAACTTACTTAATACTTGATGGGCTACAGCTCTTCGATGAACCTACGCCGAATGGAGTATCCTTCTCCACTGGACTCGATCCTGGGCCAATCGCTTCCAGTCGCCCTGAACATTGAGCGCCCTCAGGTCCTCTTCAACTGCAAAAAGCCATCGTGTACGCGGCCTTCCACGAAGTCTGCGGCCTCTTCCGGGTTCTCTACTAAATATTATCTTCGCTTGACGTTCTTCCGGCATACGAACAACGTGACCAGCCCACCGTAGTCTGCCGTGTTGTATAAGCTTAATAATATCCAGCCCTTTGTACACCTGGTACAATTCGTGATTCATGCGACGCCGCCAGATACCGTTCTCCTGTTTACCGCCGAGTATTCTCCGCAGCACCTTACGCTCAAGCTCTCCGATCAGCCTCCTTTAACGTCCATGTCTCATGACCGTATAAAGCCACCGGAAGAATCAGAGTAGTATACAGCGCGAGTTTTGTTTTCGTTTGCAGACTACGGGACTTAAGCTGGTTACGAAGTCCGTAATAAGCCCTATTTGCAGCTGCAATACGCCTTTTCACCTCGCGGGTAACATCATTATCGCACGTCACTAATGTTCCAAGATACACAAATTCTTCTACCACTTCAAATTTTTCACCATCCAGCACTATTTCGCTACCACCACCACTAATGAACCCACGTTGATTGCCAGCGACCATGTACTTCGTTTTGCTGGTATTGATCGTGAGTCCAATCCTCGCTGTCTCCCTCTTAAAAGGCGCAAAAGCCTCTTCCACGGCACGGCGATCAATTCCGATAATATCGATATCGTCCGCAAATCCCAGGAGCATATGCGATTATGTGATAATGGTACCGCTTCTTTGCACACCAGCTTCCTAATCGCTCCCTCGAGCGCTATATTGAACAGTAGGTTCGAGAGTGCATCACCCCGTTTTAATCCATCTAAGGTAACAAATGACGTCGATATTTCATCCGCAACCCTTACGCTTGATTTCGATCCGTCCAACGTTATACGAATCAGCCGTATCAGTTTCGCCGGAAAACCATGTTCAAGCATAATTTGCCATAATTCATTCCGTTTCACTGAATCGTACGCCGCCTTGAAATCAATAAACAGATGATGTGTCTGCAAGTTGTACTCCCGGAATTTATCAAGGATTTGTCTCAGGGTAAACATTTGATCCGTCGTTGATCGGCTCTCACGAAAACCCGCTTGGTATTAGCCGACGAAGGACTCTTCAAGCGGTCTCAATCTGTTGAACAGAATACGGGACATAATTTTGTACGCCGAATTAAGGAGTGTTATTCCTCGGTAATTGGCGCACTCCAGTCTGTGCCCTTTCTTAAAGAGAGGGCAAATGAGGCCGTCCAACCAGCTAGCAGGCATTTCCTCGTCTTCCCATATTTTCGACATAATATGGTGCAGAACTTCATAAAGCTGCTCACTGCCATGTTTGAGAAGTTCAGCCGGGAGCTGATCCTTCCCCGCAGCCTTATTGTTTTTCAGCTCTTTGACAGCTTTTTAACCTCATCTAGTGTAGGTGACTCCACAGCTTGTCCATCGTCGCTAATATTTATTCTGTTCACCGATGCACCGTCACTTCCTCCATTCAACAAAGTCTCGAAGTGTTGCTTCCACCTGGCAGCCACTTCAGTTTTATCTGTCAGCAAATTCCCTTGTAGGTCGTTGCACATGACGGGAGATGGCGCTGTCTTTCTCCGCACGCCATTGACAGACTCATAAAACCTCCGCATATTATTCTGCTCCATATTTTCCTGCGCCTCTCTAATCACTTGTTCTTCATATTCTTTCTTCTTCCTGCGGTGGGTTCGTTTTTCGCCTGCTCTTGCTTCCTTGTACCGATCTCTATTCGATCGGGTACCAACATCCGGCTTCTGGCAACGTTCTTTTCGTCTGTCACTCTCTGACACTCCACATCGAACCAACCCTTCCTGGGTCGCCTCTGTGCAGTGCCTACCTTTTCTCGTGATGTTGTGCTCATCGCTCCATGGATCGACTCCCATAGGTCGTTGATGTTGTCGCTAACGTTGATTGCACTAATCCGTTCGTCGAGCTTCAGGCGGTACTCAGCCGATACTCTTTCCGCCGACAATCGCTGGATATTGTAACGCATCTTTCGTTCGATACAGTTGACAACCGTAATCGAATTTTACTGACAACCAGATAGTGATCAGAGTCAATGTTCGGACCTCTGAATGTCCGCACATCGATAACATCCGAGAAATGGCGCCCATCCACCAGAACATGGTCTATCTGGTTGCAAGTTTCACCATTTGGGTGTCTCCAGGTGTGCTTTCGGATGTTCTTTCGTGCAAAGTAGGTGCTACTGATGGCCATCCCTCTGGCAGCAGCAAAATTTACTAGCCGTAGGCCGTTGTCATTGGTAGCGGAGTGAAGGCTCTCCCTACCGATTATGGAACGGAAAAAGTCCTCTCTACCGACCTGAGCGTTAGCGTCTCCGATAACAATTTTCACGTCATGCTTTGTCTGTGCGTAAACGTTGATTAGGCTGTAATTGAAGAATTTGCCCCCTATCCTCAACACACAGATTCGTTCGCTAATGGGTTTCCACCGCATCACTCGCTTCATCTGCTTGCCCATCACTACGAAACCAACTCCATGCTCTGCTTTTTCACTGCCGCTGTGATAGACGTTATACTTGAATGCAGTATTGGTCGTGGGGTCCACGGCTCGGAATTCACGTTCTCCGGATCTAGGCTATCGGACTTCTTGAATAGCAGCCACGTTCACTCCAATTTTCTGCAGTTCACAAGCCAGAAGGCTCACTCGTCCAGGTTCATTTAGGGTCCTGACATTCCAGGTATCGAGTTATCAATCATCATCCTTATTTTTTTGACGGGTCGGTTGACAATAATGACGTTCTCCTTTTCTACTTTCTCCACTTTCGTGATATTTGGAAGGCTTCAGTATCCTACCTTACTGGGGTTGTGTTATCTACATCGCGATGATGGGGCTGCCACCTTAGGTATAGCTGACGCGATACAGCATTTCGTTAATCAGCCGCTGGGTACCAGGCAGACGCTGTTTGAGCCGCACCTCTTGGTGAACAGAACGCTCGAGGCGTTCTTTCTCACTCTAGCTGATGTCAGAAGGACAACAGTTTCCAGGCTGCACTACCAGCTAAGTACACAACCCTTAGCTGGCGGTCTTTTGTCATCGGACGACCCGTGGAAGCGTGAGATAGGGACTTGTGGGGACCAGAGCTCTGTTGGTCGCTCCTTCCTTGATGTCAACCCACCATTTTGCAGCCCAAAGCAAGTAACAGGGAAGGTAAAAAAAGAAGAAAGATGGAAGAAATAAGGATTAATAAAGAAAGAAAGAAATAAAAAAGAAGGAAAAAAGAAAAAAGAAGAAAGAAAGATAGAAAAGAGAAAGAAGGAAGAAAGAAAGAAAAGAGAAAGGAAGAAGGAAGAAAGATAGAAGAAACAAGAAAAAATGAAGAGAGAAGCATAAAAGGCAAAGAGAAAAAAGAAAGAAAAAAAGAAGGCAGAAAAAGAACGCAGAAAGGAAGAAAGAAAGAAGAAAGAGAGAGGAAAGAGAGTGGAAAGAATGAAGAAAAGCGAAAACAGGAAGGAAAAAAGAAGGAAGAAAGTAGGAAGAATGAAGGAAAAAGGATGGAAGAAAAACAAAAGAAAGAAAACAAATAAGGAAGAAAGAAGGTGGAAAGAAAGAAGAAATAAGGAAGAAATGATGAAGGAAAAACGAAAGAAATGAAAGAAAAGCAGAAGAATGAATGAAGAAGAAGGAGAAAAGACACAATGAAGAATACATCAAGAAAGAAGAAGAAGAAGAGAAGACAAAACAAAGATAGAAAGAAGAAGCAAGCAACAGAGAAGGAAGGAAAAAAAATAGAGGAAATAAAGAACAAAGAAGTAAGAAATAAGGGGAAAAGAAGGAAAAAAAGAGAGAAGATGAAAGAAGGTAAGAAAAAAGAAAGAAGGAGGAAAGACGGACGAAAGAAGTAATAAAGATGGAAGCAAGAAAGAAAGAAGAATACACAAGGAAACAAAAACAAAGATAGAAAGTAAAAGCAAGTAACAGGGAAGGAAGAAAGATAGATAGAGAAGATAAAGAACAGAGAAGGAAGAAATAAATAAAAAAGAAGGAAAAAAGGAAGGAAGAATGAAGGAAGAAGAAAGAAGGGAGGAAAAAGAAAAGAAGGAGGAAAGATGGAAGAAGAGGATGAAAGGCGGAAGAAAGAAAGAAGGAAGAAAAACAGGAAACAAGTAAGAGAGAAAGAAGGTAGAAAGAAGGAAAAAAAAACGAAGAAAGAAGGAAAAAAAAGGAAAAAAGGAAGAAAGAAAACAGAAAAAGGGGAAAAAACCAGAAAAGAAAAAAAGAAGAAAAATAGAAAAAAGAAGATAGAAAGAAGAAAGTATGAAAAAGAAGAAAAAAGAAGGAAAAAGAAGGAAAAAAGACGTAAGAAAGACGGTAGAGAATTAAGGAAGGAAGAAGGTGAAAAAAAGGCAGAAAGAAGAAGGAAAAAAGGAATAGAAATAGTTAGAAAGAAGTTAGAAAAAAAGGAAAGTGAAATCTGGAAGGAAGAAGGAAGAAAAAAGCAAGAAATAAGAAAGAAGCAATAAAGAAGGGAGAAGTCGCATCTGAAGGGATGGCTATTAGTGTGTGATAACTATTTGGTGATTCAAATGAGAAATTTGTACTGTTTCTTCCAAAATTTATTCCGTTATTGAAGTCTGTTGTGTTGCTGAAAAACATTTTGTATGTACGAAAGTGTTCGGTGCTGGCTTCATGCCATAAAAACGCTATTTTTCGTTTTCAAAGTATCTAGAAACGAACTCGTTTTGTCTATATTGAAACGCAAATTTCATACATGGAGAATCATTCGCACTTCTACAACAGCACACGTTAAACAGGCACTCACTATTGTCTGGAAGAAAGTTGAATCCATGCAGTTAACCGAATTGTCACATAAACAACAACATCTCGTTAAAATGGATGCTTCCTTTCTGTCCCGGCTGTTCCAGGTTTTCCGTGAAGGGAATGAGCTTCTTCTACTGAGGATACTATTACTACCTACGATCTCGAAATCGCTGATGATGAAGCTGATAGTCAAACGATATCTACGTCCGATGATTGTTTGGTTGAGGATTTGAATCACGAGAAAACAAAACAACAGCATTGTTCCGACCAGCTATATCTCTCACCACTCAATGAACTTGTTCCCGGAATATCAGCGATGGATACCAGTTTACCGATAAAGAAACTACATCTCAACCCATATAATGATTCAGTTCGCACTATCAAAGCATGACAGGCCTATCAAAGCATGACATGATCTTTGCCTCTTTAAATATTTTACGGTCTACCAATACAGTCCCATCCCGATTTCGGCAACACCCGTTTTTGTCTACCCCCGATTTTGGCAACACCCGTTTTTGGCAACATTTTCTTCCCGATTTTGGCAACAACCTCGAAAATATTTATTTTATTACTTTTTAGAGCTAAAACCTTTTTATTAATATGTAATATGATAAACAAAATCAAAAGTGAATGTCATTAAGGTTTATATGCGTATTATGGGCTCGAATAGTGGGCACTTTCACTGAAATAATGAACCACCACCGTATTACCGCTCATTGCAAATAATTTCTATTGGAGCTTTTCTACTCTTTTTATTCACGTTTTCCATGTCCCTATTCACACTACCCTAATCTAACCAGCCCACCGTAGAATGTCGTATTTTTTGGTATTCGCACTGATTTTGTCATCGACAAGCTGACGCACACCGTTGTACATAGTACAACACCTATTAAGCGAAGCCTGCTGTTTACATCACAATGCAACCGATACTGCATGAGTGATCCAGGACCAAGTAAGCCCCAATAGGTTTAATTGCTAATGATTAGTACATTCTATTTTCTATTGTAATTCTAGCTGATTCGATAGGCGAGTGATGCGTCACATGTGGCTTTATTATTATTTATTCAGCCCAAGACCGGAGTGGCGACTGCGGTACATAACAGTCGTCTTCGTCCACTGCTGTACTGTACGTTACCAGTCACACAGTCTACGGAGAGTTCGTACATCGTCTTCCACCTGATCGATACACCTTGATCGCTGCACACCTCCCTTCTTGTGCATGTCGGATCGTTGTACAGAACCATTTATACTCCAAATGCGCGTTGGTCAGCATTGTCCAGATCTCGTATCCAAGGAGAACTAATGCCACCGGTTTAATGAGGGAGTCTGTTATCACATCATGCGTTCTAGTACGGCGGCGAACTCTATTCGATCGGAGTGTTTTTGGAGTCCAAAGTACGTACGCTTCCCTGCCACCATGCGCCTCCGAATTTGTCTGCTAGTATCGTCATCAGAGGTCAAGTGTGCCCAAGTACACAAATTCTTCAACCACCTTGATTTGTTGATACATTTTTGAGCCATTGATACAAGCTCGTGGTTAAGGTAACTCCTGACGGAATCCAAGTTTAAAGTGCTCGCGTTTTCGGGGGCACACCACTCGATACGAAGGCGGTGCCCAACTGTCATTTTTGTTGATTTAGGTTTGCTGCGTCGCAACATGCGTGAAAAAATAAAAATGACAGTTGTGCGCTGCTTCCGTATCGAGTGGTGTGCCTCCGAAAACGCGAGCATTTTGAAACTTGGATTCCGTCAGGAATGACCTTAATGGCCGTTGTCTTCTCTTGAGCCTCCTTCGTCTTCAACGTGTCCGATCTACTTTGCTTCCCTCTTCAGTCTGATGTAGGATTCTTCCACCTTTTCAAAGTTATAATAATGAAAGTAGTGCATGGAGAACTGGAGTGCGATGACCTGCAGCGAGCACCAGTTTATCCGAAATATTCCTGGGTTGAGTGCTAGTAGACCGACTAGTGCAAAGGGATTTGGTTTTAGTGAGTCGAGTGTAGTTAACCCATACTCACACTACATTGGATACGCTTGACCAATGCACAGAATGGATATTTCCTTTACCATTTTCTAAAACATCCAAATCCATTATATAAGTATTCGAAACTTATAGCACATTTAGTCATCTTGCATCCGTCGGATCACTATTTGATTTATACAGTGAATTATGATAAAAACAAGTATTTTTTGTGGACTTAAATTTATATGAGATGTCAATTTGAAGTCAGCACTTCAATGGACTGCAATTAAAACGTTTTTTTATCACCACAATTTTTTGTAAGGACTTGGCTAATTAGTTAGATTATCGTTTGAACACCATTCTTGAGTTTGATTCAATTTTGTTAGAACTACAATCTCCGAGTTGTGAATAATATCGCAAGAATGTCAATTATGATGCACGTGCATCACTTAAACACACTCCACATACTCATAAACACAATCATGCAAACAAAAAAAAATGAAATTTTGTATGAAATTTTTTTCCCGTTTTTGGCAACATCCCCATTTTGGCAACATTAAAATCCGGTCGTGTTGTCAAAATCGGGAAGGGACTGTACTCCCATTAAAACATTTAGAGATTATGCTCATACAAATCTGGTTGCACTCAACGAAGCTCTTGATTTAAATGATTGGAATGAATTATACTCAATAACAGATCCTGACATTGCTGTAGATATGTTCAATCTTTATTTAAAGGAACTTCATGATTGCTTTGTACCATTGAAAATATTCAAACCTAAAAGTCAGAACAATTGGTTCAATGATGATATTCGTTTTGCGATTCTAGAGCGAGACACCGCTTATCGGCTTTGGGTATCAACAAGGAATCAGGCCAATCATGATCAGTTCAAACGTTTACGTAATCGTGTTAATCATATTATTAGATTGGCTAAAGCTAACTATGTTTCACATACTGTTAGCAATTCAATTTCTAGTAAAGACCTTTGGCACAGGCTCAAACAACTTCATGTCGTATCAAAACCTCCACCTACAGCACCTACGAACACCTGTGATGAAATCAATTACTTTTTCGCAAGCCATTTTTCAGAACCCTCAAGTACCTACCCTTTTCCAGCGGCTAACCCTCATGGGCTTAAATTTGCTCCACTTTCCGAACATGAAATCATTATGGCTATTCATTCTATAAAATCTAATGCAGTTGGCTTTGACGATATTCCACTGAAGTTTATCAAATTAATATTACCACACATTACAACTCCATTAACTTATATATTCAATCTGATTATAAGTACGTCAAAATTTCCTAGAGCATGGAAATTAGCCAAAATAATTCCAATTCCTAAAAAAAGTAATGGAACCGATTTGAACAATCTTCGTCCGATCAGCATCTTGAGTACATTGTCCAAGGCATTTGAGAAAATACTCAAAAATCAAATACAAACTTTCATTGATAACTTTGACCTACTTTGTCCTCAGCAATCAGGTTTTCGAAGTCACCATAGCACTACTACTACTCTCTTAGCTGTTCATGATGATATACATCAAGCTGTGGACAAAAAAGGAGTTGCTTTTCTGTTGATGCTAGACTTTTCAAAAGCATTCGACAGAGTGTCACATTATAAACTGCTCCAAAAACTTTCAAGTCATTCCTTTTTTTCACGTGATGCAATTATGCTGATCAAGTCATATCTACAAGATCGCAAACAGGCCGTTTTCATTGATGGTCAAACTTCTGAATTCATTGAAATTATATCAGGCGTACCACAGGGGTCTGTGTTAGGACCGGTTCTGTTTTCACTATTCATTAACGACCTTCCATGTGTTTTAAAATTTTGTAAAATACACCTTTTTGCAGACGACGTGCAGATTTATTTGTGTTCTAACAGTGTATCTATAACAGAACTGGCACGATTAATAAACCTTGATTTGCAAAATATTTTCCAATGGTCAGAACGAAACCTCTTGCCTTTAAATCCAGTTAAATCACATGTCATGTTTTTCAACAGATCTCGAAACAACCCTGACTTGCTACCTCTGATAGTAATCGACAACCAGACTATCGGGTACGTTGACAAAATTTCAAATTTGGGCATAATTTTTCAGAATGATTTAAAATGGAATAGCCAAATCAATAGTATGTGTAGTAAGATTTATATTGGACTTCGTCACCTTAAATTGTCAGCAAGTATGCTACCTAGCGCACTTAAAATTAGATTATTTAAAACTCTACTACTACCCCATTTAACGTACGGATGTGAATTACTGTCAAATGCTCCAAACAGTATCCTTCGCAGATTACGAGTTGCTGTTAACTGTTGCGTTCGGTGGATATTCAATTTGTCATATTACTCTAGAGTTTCTCATCTTCAACCTCAACTGCTTGGCTGTTCATTTTCTAATTTCTTTAAGTTCCGTTGCAATGTAGCCTTGTTTAGAATAATTAACACATCTAAGCCGAAATATTTGTATGACAAACTTCAAGCGTTCCGTGGTACTCGTGAAAGAAATTTTGTCTTATCACGTTTTAGAACGTCCTATTATGGAAATACTTTGTTTGTACGTGGCATTGTTTGCTGGAACCAGCTTCCAGCACATATTAAAGCTTCTCAAACAATGAATGAGTTTCGCAGGGGGTGCATCTCTTGGTTAAACACAGGTAACTAATGGTTTAAAAAGTATCTAGGTAGAATTAATTAATTAGTTTAAATGTATGTACGCATTATAATTATTTGAATTCGCAAACCAGCTATCCGATTGTAGAATTAAAAAAGTATAAGCCTTACTCTACAAGAATTAGAAGAAATAAATAAAATAAAAGGTAAAAGGGAGAAAAAAATAAGAACGAAGCACCTTACTCCCTTTCGACCTTTTAACGCAGTTTTTTTGTTTCAACCTTTTGTCCCTTCGACCTTTTGTCCTTTCGACCTTTTGACCTTCGACCATTTGTCCTACAGCCGTTCATTCGCCTCCTCCATGTACCGTCCGCCATCTGCACCTCGCCATAGATGGTACGCAGCACTTTCCTTTCGAAAACTCCAAGTGCGCGTTGGTCCTCCACGAGCATCGTCCAGGTCTCGTGTCCGTAGAGGACTACCGGTCTAATGAGCGTTTTATAGATTGTCAGTTTGGTACGGCGGCTAACTCTATTCGATCGGAGCGTCTTGCGGAGTCCAAAGTATGTACGATTACCAACCACTATGCGTCTCCGAATTTCTCTGCTGGTATCATTTTCGGCAGTCACCAGTGAACCCAAGTACACCAGAAGTACCACCTCGATTTTGTCACCACCGATTCAAACTCGCGGTGGGTGGCTTACATTGTCTTCTCTTGAACCTCTTCCTATCATGTACTTCGTCTTCGACGTGTTGATGACTAGTCCGATCCGCCTAGCTTCCCTCTTCAGTCACGCTGTATTCGCGGCATTTCTGCAGTACTTGGCAAATTGCGAAGACCTGGTCCGTGGTGGAGCGTTCGTTCATAAAACCCTCCTGGTACCGCCCCACGAACTCCCTTGCAATTGGTGCTAGTCGACGGCATAAAATTTGGGAGAGTACCTTGTAGGCGGCGTTCAGCAATGTGATTGCGCGGTAGTTGCTACAATCCAGCCTATCGCTGTTTTTGTAGATGGGACACACGACACCTTCCATCCACTCCTTCGGCAAAACTTCCTCCTCCCAAATCTTGGTAATGACCCAGTGCAGCGCTCTAGCCAGTGTCTCACCACCGTGTTTAAATAGCTCTCCTGGTAGTTGGTCAACCCCAGGGGCTTTGTTGTTCTTCAGCCGGCCAATCTCCTCCTGGATTTCCTGGAGATCCGGAGCCGGTAAACGCGGCGTTCTCCCAGGTCCATCACCATACCGCCATCTTCGTCTGCCACATCGCCATTTAGGTGTTCTTCGTAGTGCTGCCGCCACCTTTGGATCACCTCACGCTCGTTCGTAAGAAGGTTCCCGTTTATGTCCTTACACATCAGGCTGTGGCACGTGGCCTTTACGTGAACGGTTCAACTTCTCATAGAACTTACGTGTGTTATTAGCGCGGTACAGTTGCTCCGTCTCTTCACGGTCTCGATCTTCCTACTGGCGCTTTTTCCTCCGGAAAATCGAGTTTTGTCTATTCCGCACCCGTTTATATCGTGCCTCGCTCTCCAGCCATCTTCAAGAGACGCTGCGCCTAGCTGCTCTTCCGTTTGGAGTGCCACTTCCAGCTGCTGCGACACCGTCAAGAGTTTTGAACGCAAGCATACTGCAACGAGGTAGTGGTCGGATTCAATATTCACACTGCGGTAAGTGCGGACGTTCGTGATGTAGGAGAAGAATTTACCGTCGATTAGAACGTGGTCGATTTGGTTTTCCGTTTCTTGGTTAGGTGATCTCCATGTGGCCTTGTGGATATTTTTGCGGGGAAAGAAGGTGCTTCGGACTACCATTCCGCGGAAGGCTGCAAAGTTTATGCATCGTTGGCCGTTGTCATTCGATACGGTGTGCAGACTATCCGGTCCGATGACCGGTCTATACATTTCCTCCCTTACTACCTGTGCCTTCATGTCACCGATGACGATTTTGACGTCCCGCAGTGGGCATCCATAGTATGTCTGCTCCAGCTGTGCGTAGAACGCTTCTTTCTCGTCGTCGGGTCTCCCTTCGTGTGGGCAGTGCACGTTGATGATGCTATAGTTGAAGAAACGGCCTTTAATCTTCAGCTTGCACATCCTTGCGTTGATTGGCTGCCACCCAATCACGCGTTGACGCATCTTGCCCAACACTATGAACCCGGTTTCCAGCTCGTCGGTGGTGCCACAGCTCAATGCCCGCTTTTCCACACTTTCTGTCCTGTCCAGCAAGTCTCCTGCAGCGCCACGACGTCGAAGTTGCGGGGATGCAATTCATCGTAGATCATCTTGTCGCAACCTGCGAAACCTAGCGACTTGCAGTTCAATGTTCCAAGCTTCCAATCGTGATCCTTTATTCGTCGCCTAGGTCTTTGCCGATTATATCGAGTCGCATTATTTATTGGTAATTGGTAATTGAGCCTGCGCAAACCTCCTGTCTCGTCGGAGGGCCGTCGTGTCAGGGCCGTTTAGCGTCCTACCTAACACCAGGACTTGGGCTTGTGCACTTTGAGCGGCACACGGTCGCTTTGGTGGGGCCTACTTGCGGATACATGCAGCTTTTTATAGGAATTTAACAGGGCCCACTGTCAAACCCCCACCACATCCTAGGCAAGCCCCACAACTCGCAGATGGCTTGGGGAGGGATCGTCAAGCCCTTGGACATAGTCCCTGCTGCCCGGAAACTTGAATAGGTTCTAGGGCGTAAATTATTTCCCCAACCACCTGAAAATCATTAATGAAGTACAATTCAAATTAAAGCTTCAACTCATACATCTGTTTGAGCATAAATAGCGTGATATTCCAGCGTGCTTTGGGGTCAGCCACTAATTTAAATTCTTTTTCGAAATAAGAATGGACATATTTTTGCAGCAAATCGTTTTTCACAGGTGATCACTGGAGAAGAACTACTATGGCTTAGTGATGAACTCTAGAATATGTAGGTGAAAACTGGTGAAAACATATGAAATACCGGAAATACCCAAAATTACCGGTTTCAGTACCACCGGTTAGTCCACCCTATGCATAACGCACCCCTCTCTGGGGCAAAATGGCCTCACTGGCAAAATCACTCATATAATCTTTTGTAGGACATTTAAGAACAAATATTACCATTACAAATTAATATTAGTTATTCATTATTGGGCTGCAATGGAAAAAATGAGCAAAATTCTTCCATTTTCGCTTAAATTTAACGATTTGAAAATTATTCCCCTCAACCGTAAGATTGTCGTTCAATCCATTAAGATAAAACAAGCAACCATGCGTTCACCATTATTTTATACAGGGTTTGCAGAAATCGCTCTCAATAGATAACGAACAACGATAAAAGAGAGGCAAAAACTGTTCCGAATCATAACAAGCCATGATAACAAATTTATCAAACTTGTATACAACCTTCTAGCATACATATTGTCACTATGAATGGGGTTCCAATTCATTGGTCTAGCGAAGCTAGATATTTAGGAAAAAAATATAAATATGAAGCTAAATATTTACATGCTACATGCTAGATCGAAAATTAACTTTTTTTTAAATAGCATTGAAGGCATTCAAGCCAAATATAACAAATATATTAAGTGTAGACACTTATAAACATCTAAACTTTGTCTTAAGAATAAAAAAAAGATCTTGTTGAGGACTTGATGCGAGACGATTGTTTTTTACGCACAACTTTTCTTCTGTCAGTTTTTTTAATAATGAAAAGGTGAAAATATCTCTTTTTCAATGTGTGTTTAGTGCTATGCCACAAAGATTCGGATTCACGAGTGTTGAAAAAATACTAACAAGCAGTGAATTGCAGTGGTAGTGAAATTTTCCTAACATCTAATTCCGTGCGTTAGGTTGTAACTGTGGAAGTTCTGTTACGCAAATCCAATTATGTCGATTGTCAAAGTCAAAGACATGGATAGCCTTGGTTATATTGCCCTCTAGATGACTTGGAATAAACGGATGCAAGTTTTGTGGTTCAGCTGAGTGACGGATCATCGTACAAATCTGGTGAGCCCGTTTCAGTATAAATATTCAAATCAAAACTTTGCTATAATTCAAAACTCATCGGAAAAGAAGCTTTTTTTATTAATCTGCTTCATACACAAGTTTAATCTCAGACCTGTATCTTTATTACAGTGCATTCCTTTCTATATATTATTTTGATTTATGTTTTGATAGTTTAGATAGTTTTGATCTCCTATTTATCAGTGGAGAGAGACATTTCAAAAGAAGCATACATTTGTTCTTGATTTTTTTCTGTGTGAGACTTGAAAAGTAATTTAGCATCGAGTATAACTCCTAGCAGAGTGACTTCGGACGACCAGTTGATGGCATTATTTTCTACAGTGATCATACAATTGCTAGGATTGCCTATGTAAAATCATTATAGTTTGCGTTTTTGCTGAGTTGATTTTGATTTTCCAGTCGGTCATATATCTAATAAGAACCTCCATGCTTCTTTGAAGTTTATTTGTAAGTTCTCTGGGCTTCCTTTCCTTCATCGCAATGGATGTATCATCCGCAAAGAGTGCAAGAACGCACTCGCCAGATAGAGTGGGAAGGTGAGACGTGAAAATGCTATATAGGATGGGCCCAAGCAGGCTACCTTGCGGAACCCCTGCAGGTATTGAGTAACTATCGGAAAGTGATCTCCTAGGAGATAATTTTTAATAATTTTCGTCAAACACAGCGGATTGTTAAACCTGGCTAGTTTGTAAATGAAACCTTAAAATAATTTACTCAGCGAGGACAGTATACTGATGGGTCTGTAGCATCTTGGAGACGTTGGATCCTTGCCAGGGTTGAGGATGGGGACTATCTTCGCCAACCAGGGAAGTAGTTAAGCAACCAGGGAAGTAGTTGAGTTCAAGAAAACGATTTCATATGTTGGCCAGTAGAAAAAGAACCTTGTCGGATAGCTTCTTGAGGACTAGATTGGGGCTGTCCACAAACCACGTAGACCGAAATTTCACATTTTCAAACCCCCGTCCCCTTAGTAGACTTTTCCGAAATCCTCCCTCCCCCTTGAAGTCTACGTAGACTTTTTTAAATTTTTCAAAATATCATATGCGATTTTAAAATATGGAGTTCAACCACGTTTTAAGCAATCCACCTATTCAAATCCATTTCAGCCCACGCAGAAGAATCTTGCAAGATTGAAACAACTATTGCGATTGTTGCATCAAACAACGGGAATATTGTTGTTTCAATCTTCAATGTTGTTGTTTCAGCATGTTCACATACTTTATTCAATTGAATAAGGCTTGCTGACGTTTAATCATCTTTCTCTTGCACGCTCACAGAGCGAGTAGGACTTGTTTTCATCGGGAAACGCTTCGAGGTAATTTTAAGTTTAAACAAACAGTTTGAAATATTTCCAGTGGAATTTTAGAATGGTTTCCTACGATACATATTTTTAAATATCTGTTTCAAATTTGGAGCATTTTCCACATTCTAAAGAATTTTCCGAATAATTTTCGATGGAAATTATGAAGAATTTTCAGTTGAAATTTTGACTTTCTTACAAAAATTGCAAATATTTTATTTGTGGAAACTCTAAGAGTTTTTGGTGGAAAATTCGAATAATTTCTCAACAATTTCTATAGCAATGGCAAAGATTTTACATCAATAATTCCAAATAATTTGAATTAGAACTCCCGAATAAATTGCCGTAAATTTTCTAATAATGTTTCATCGACATTCCGAAAAGTATCGCTTATATGTCTAAAGAATTCTTCGCGAAAATTTCTAAGAATTATCGAAATTAAGAAAAGGGACTCTATGGAATCTCAGCTGAAATTCTGGAGGGTTTCTCGCGGAGATTTCGGAGAATTCCCTTACAAGTTTTAAAGAATGTTTTTGAAAATTCGCATGACTTTTTCTTTGATATTCCAAAAAGCTTCCTATGGAAATTCCAAAGAATTTTCCGTTGAAGTACGACATGATTTCCCGTGAAAATTCTCAGGAATCACCTGTCGTTTCCATGGAAGTTCCTGCCGAAAATCAAAAGATATTCTAGTAAAATTTGCCATAAAGTCCGAGCGGAAATAAAGAAAAAAATTAAGGATTTTATAGAACACTTTGGAGAATTTTCCTGCTCAACATAGAAGAATTTTCATTTTCCAATTTCCAAAATCCATGATAGTTTTAGGCCATAGTTCACCCAAAAAAACCTTTAAAATCAAACAGGTGAACTTCCCACAAAGCTGCTGCATGAATTGTTATCCAAAAGAAAAGTCTACGTGGACTTTTGGTATACCCCCCCCCCCCCCTTCGTAGTGATACAAAATGTAGAGTGTTTGATAGATCGTGTTGAAGTACGCGTCGGTTTGTGAGATTTTTGATGTAGAACTACGTCTGTCTTTTCTATATTGGGATACACTTCACGTTTTCGAAAAATCAAAAAACGTCACGAAAATATGATAGACTTTGATCGTTAATATCTCAGCCGTTTCTCGATGGATTTTCAATTTTCTTGGACCATTCGATCAAGGAAGAGTCAACGCTTCAGAACCGATGTACACTAAAGTCATTTTTTACGCGGTTTTTGTACACGATTCGCTTTTTATGCGATTATGTTTTCACTAGAATTTCGGGATTTCCATGGCTCATTCAGACACATTTTGGGATTTACGCGGTTTTTTACGTTGTTTTAATTCACGCGTCTCACATCCTCCGCGTAAAAACTGATTCCAGTGTGTTACAATATTTAGGTATGGTAATATTTAGTATTGAAAACTTGCTAACAGTTTAGCAATAATAATAATATTTAGCAGTTTAGGTTTCGGTGAATCAGTCAATCTCGTAAGTGTATCGCAAGCTTCTTCTTCCATAGCACTACATTCCAACTGGAACTTGGCCTGCTTTTCAAAGTAATCTATTAGCATTGTTTAGTTATTAATTGAAAGCTTTATATGCCCGATATTGCACGAGTATTGAGTATGTATCTTGTGTGACAAATACAATGAATACACTATGCTCGGGGTGTCGAGAATGTTTTCCACCCGAAAATATCCTAGATTGGATAGAGAATCGAACTCGCCATCTCCGGTTTCTGAACCTTTGTTCGCAAGGCTAACTGGAGACCTCAAGCAAGCATAGAATTCAAATTAATGCAACTTACAGGGCTGAACCCAACATCTTGATAATTATATCTATGACCAGAGTGCGTAATGCTCACTCAATCTCGGGGGCGCTGGATAAATTTGAAAAAAGCGTAACATTCAAATTTTATTCCTTCTGATTCTTTGTCCACATATATAGCTATATATGTAGACGAAAATTCAGAAGGAATAAATTTTGGCTGTTACACCCTTTTCAAATGTTGGTCTAGAAATAACGAAAACAGATTCAACCTGGGCTTGAAAAACGCTTGCTTTGGTTTCTCTCATCGAACAGAAAAGTCGAAAACCTGTACATTACATACAGCCACGTAGTTCAACGTCACCTTTGCGTACAACCCGATTGGGCTGCACCTTTGAGTTTTTCTTCGTCGCGGGATCCGTGGATTATCCGTGGAATAAATATAAGTTGATAAATAGTAAAGAGTGCAGATTTGTTCGTGTTTTGTATTGGACGTGGAACGATCAGATATCGCGTCCAGACGAGTTTGCTTCGGTAAGCAGAACGATCGGCCGGTCATCGAAATTTTGTTCTGCTTTGTGCGGTAAGCAGAACGATCGGCCGATAATCGAAAAAAAAATTGTTCTGCCTCGTGCGTGTGTGTAAATTAATTTGAAAGTAAAAGTTAAAATCGCATCCAGACATGTTTTCTTCAATAGGCAGAACGATCGGCCGGTCATCAAAGTTTTATTCTGCTTTGTGCGGTAAGCAGAACGATCAGCCGACCACCGAAATTTTGTTCTGCTTTGTGCAGCCTTCTAAAAAAATAGTATTGTTTTCATCGATCAAACTACACGTTATACACGGCATAACGTTTACCAAAACAAACCCTGCCACACTCCTTACTCCATATATCCATCATCCCAGTGATCAATCGTGGAAGTGCAGATGACTCGTCGGCTTCTATCAAAGCGGGTATCACGTCAACAATTTCCTACCTATTCCCTAATTGACCTGCATTCGGACACGGCCGGCGCTGGTATTGCTTATTTTTGGGTCACCAGTTCTTACACATTGAAGATGATGTTAGTCCCAAACGTCATCTGTTGGTTCTCTGTGTAATTACAGCTGATCTGGCAATAACGGAGTAGCAACCGTGGGCGGTCAATCATGCTCATGCTCATGCTCAGAATAAAAAAAAGCTCTTGTTTACAAAAGCAGATACGCCCTTTTGAAATGTTGGTCCCGATATATTTAAATGACGGAAACTCTAAGAGTAAAATCAGCAGTGATTCAAATCGTTCGGGGCTGTCAGTTTGAATATGAATCTGAAACAATAATTTTCCCAGCAGCTGTTCTAGATTCATTTTGAAATTCATGATGTTCATGCGAAATCGACCAAAGATCCCACGATTCTTTCATTTGGTCACCTGAAATAGAAAAAGGCGCTTTGCTCTCTGTCTTATGACGATCACGACTTAGTACTGGTCGTGGCTGTAGATCGCAAGTTCTGAACTCAAGGACAGTTAGTATGACCCAGGATATCCCGAAACCAACTAACCATATCTCCTGATCTTCACACATATATTATAGATCATATGGTTGAATACATATCAAAGCTAGAAGCGACGAAAAAAGCTAGAGTGGTAGCTGTAGATTGCAAGTTATGAACTCAGGGACGTTTTGGATAACCCAAAATCATCTGACCGTGTTTTCTGGTCTTCAGGAATATGTTATGGATATGGTTGAATATATTTCCAAGCTTGGAGTGACGAAAAAACTCGCATGGTAACTGTAGATCGCAAGTTCTGGACTCAATGACAGTTTGGATGATCTAGTAAATCCCAAAACGGAAGGATTATTTATCAATAATTGGAATTTACAAAACTAAAAGTAATGCGATAAGCTGTCGATGTGTTAAACAAATGTATGTTCCCGACTAGATGGACATCATTACTTCAATCCAACGAGCTGGGTCTCCGAACCTTCTATTAAAAGTTCGGGTACGATGTGATCCTATGGCCTTTACGTACACTTATTTCGCGGAAAAGGTAAAAGGATAACACGAACGAGAGTGATAAAAGGTTTAATCATAGTTGTTCACCTTGACATCCCCTAGGAGATAACCAAAATACTAAGTAATACTAAGTCTTTTACACCACCTGCCAGGGGCATCAATGCTTATCAATGTTTCCGCTTGGATTCCATTGATTAGCAACTTTTCTCTTTGCGTTAACACAACATGCAGTATTGTTAGCAAAATAAAACCAATTAGGGTAAGGCGGTATAATATACCCCCTAGATTGGCCCAGCATACGAAAAGCTTTCAAATTTAAGATGCCTTTGGGTGAGCAGGACCAAATGATTTAAAGATAGCATGGGCAATTCAGCCCAAATTCTTTCGTTCTATTGGTTCGGAATGCCCTGCAAATTACTGTTTTTCTATGTTTCGGCATACATTTTCCATATAAACTTCCAACAAGTTTAGCACCTAATGCGAGACGAGCCAGCCTCGGGCTGAAAGTCTCGATAATAAAGACAAAAAAAAGTTTAGCACCGCCCAAACGTTGACCGATTTAGCTGAAATTTTGTCCAGATCATCAGGGCATCAAATAAAACCGAATAAGAGAGCGGCCCATCCAAAAATTAAAAAAAATAGTGTTTTTTTAGCCACCTTATTTTCTAGTTGCCGAATGGAACAAACTTAAATAATAGAAAATGATATGCTAATAAAAGGAAGGTGGACCTGTTACTTTAATATTAGAAATACTGAGTTTATGGTAATAGCTGTTATATTTACCCGAGCAGCACACATGATGCACAAAAGTTTCTGTGACCCATATGCAACCGAATTTAGTCACATTTGAGTTGCTGCAATCAAATCGTTCTAGATTGTGCTGATAGGGTAGTGAACACCAATCATCAAAGGAAGAGCATACAAATGAATACCAGTTGAGCTTTATCTGCGTTTAAGGGCCTGCCGGTATATTCTGAAAAGTAAAAAAATGATTCAGCTTTTTTTTGCAGATTCAGAGAAGGTATGTAAATACCTGGCCATAGAGATAGGATTCATAAGAATAAACCAGTTCATTCCTAGAGATGTCGTAAAATCCCGATTAATCGATTAGTAACTAATCGATTACTCTCGATTGCTGTCGATTATTGAATCGATTGATCGTTGGATAATAATCGATTCAAAATTAATCGATTATTACAACGATGAATCGATTAATCGAAGTAATCAATTAATTTGCGACATCCTTATGATGTCGTAAAATCCTGATTAATCGATTAGTAACAAATCGATTACTCTCGATCTCTCTCGATTATTGAATCGATTAATCGTTAGGTAATGATCGATTCAAAATTAATCGATTATTACAACGATTAATCGATTAATCGAAGTGCCGATTCCGTGCCGATAATTCGAACGAGCCAGACGTGTGTGCTGTGTGTGTCTAATCGCGGATTGTGTTCGGTAGTGAAAAGGCTATTGTGTGGTGCGCTCCTACCTACGGGTCCAAGGCGATCGCTGTCGGCGTAGAGATGTCGTAAAATATCAATTAATCGATTAGTAACTAATCGATTACTCTCGATTCTTGACGATTATTGAATCGAATCATCGTTGGGAGGTAATCGATTCAAAATTAATCGATTATCACAACGATAAATCGATTAATCGAAATAATCGACATCTTATAGCTGTCGTACAATCCCGATTAATCGATTAGTAACTAATCGATTACTCCCGATTCTTGTCGATTATTGAATCGATTAATCGTTGGGAGGTAATCGATTCAAAATTAATCGATTATCGCAACGATTAATCGATTAATCAAAGTAATCGATTAATTTGCGACATCTCTATGTCGGCGACTGAAGTAGCTGCTTCTGGCGACGCCAGTGAAGCAGGCTATTGTTACTGCTGCTACCTACAGCAGCAGGGGCAGATAAGTGGCAAAGCTTTTTATTGTTCTCCCTTCTGTTTAATACAGAGTGGTACTGCTTAGAATTAATCAAATTAGTTTTTGTTAAGTTTTTTTTTCTAATTTGCTATTAGTTTTAAGTTAGTATAAGCAAAATTGTCCTTCCACCTTGCGGGGTGAGAATGGAGGCGGAGACTGGGGAAGGCAATGGGCCTGCTAAAGATGGAGTGCGTACTCGATTGTACCATGCGGCTTCGCCTGGGCCTTGGGTTGTTTACTTTCGGCAGAAAGTAAAAAGCCTAGATTTTCTCGGTATTAAACGAGATTTGACGCGTCGTTTTCCGAAGCTTGATTTTAATCAGATCAACAGGAACAAACTACGCATCACCGCACCTACATACCAGGTGGCAAATGAAATTGCTGGCGACAGGGCGTACAATGTTGAATATTTGATTTATGTCACCTCGCGGGAGGACGAATTTGAAGGTGTGATCAACGCAGCGAGCCTGACTTGCAAGGATGTACTTGCGGGAAAAGGCCCCCTAAAGAATGCAATGGAGTCTACCGTGGATATTCTGGACTGCAAGGAGTTGCATTCAGCAGCCACGGTAGATGGAAAGAAGGTATATTCCAAGTCAGGTTCGCTTCGGGTGACGTTCGCCGGTTCGATGTTCCCAAAATATGTTGATATTGAAAACATGCTATTTCCGGTGCGTCTTTTTGTGCCAAGGGTATTTAATTGTACCACAGATAACAGATATTGAAGCTAGAACAAATTTTATTGAAAATCCTGTGTAAACTTTTGAATTGATATACGTTGGCCCACTACTGCCATCTACTCAACTGATTGCGGCAGTACCTAAGGATGCAGCTGAATTACAACCGTCGAACGCAGCCAATGCATTTGACAGCCGCAATCGGGCTGCGTTTTCAATAACAATGATCCTTGCGCCATCTCCAATCGATTGCCAAACGCGGTCCCAATTTAAAATACATTTGAATTAACGGTTGTGGATGTTTACACACGTATGGGATGCCAGCCTCAATATCTGTTATCTGTGATTGTACCAACTGCAAACAACTTGGTCACACTGCCGAGTTTTGTGACAACAAACCACGTTGTGGCAAATGTTCTGAAAAGCATCGGGAGGAGTCCTGCCAGCAACAAGCACAAAATGTGCTTATTGTGGTTTGAATCCTCCCCATGGTTTGCAAGAATGCCCGGTGTACAAAAAGCGCACCCAAAAAGTAAAGCGCTCGTTGGTACAGCGCTCCAAGCAGTCGTATGCGGAAATGGTTAAGTCGCAAGACACATCCGCCACATCCGCTATTTCAGCCACCGTTCGTGTAAGTGATTATTATGATTCCATATCCATTGATGAATTGGACTCTGACGTAGCCGATTAGGATGATTCTTCGGAGGTACACGTGCCCGAAAAGAGGAAGCAACCGTCTTCCCCGGGATCGCCCCGCAAGAGAACAAAAATCATACATAAAAGCTTGGCAAAATCTGAAGGTAATGGGGGTTTATTTAAAATCCCGAAGCAACCTGTCCCTAACTCCCTACTCCTTCTTTTGATCCTAATTGCAGTAAGACATTCCCGCCATTGCCAAATCCGATGTTTCGAAGAAACATCCGGCTAGGGGAATCAACGAAAGAAAAAAAGTAATTCGCACTTCTAGTAGAAGTATTCCGTCCAAGCGAGGATTGATCTCCTTTAAGGACCTTGTGAACCGTTTTTTGAATTTATTCAATATTCCGAATTCATTGAGGCCTATCATTGACCTTTTTTATACCAACAGTGAAAAGTTATCTGAAGCAATTGACTGTTTCATGCCCCCTTCTTGCAGGAATTGTATCTTTCGATGGATAATACGGCCAATACCCAAGATACAATCACTGTGCTGCAGTGGAACTGTCATAGTCTGAAAAATAAATTAGACGTGTTCAAGTTTTTGATTCGCAATTCCGATTGCGATATATTTGCACTCTGTGAAACATGGCTTTCTTCCGAAGACGAAATCAACTTCCACGATTTTAATATTATTCGCCAAGATCGGGATGATCATTATGGTGGCGTTCTTTTGGGGATCAAAAAATGCTACTCCTTCTACAGATTTCCCATTCCGACTGTTCCCGGCTTAGAAATCGTCGCTTGGCAAGTAAATGTGAAGAATAAAGATCTTTACATAGCTTCAGTGTACATTCCTCCAAATGCCTCTATTGATCGTCGACATTTTTGGAGCGCAGTCTCCCTCCTATCATCTCCAGTATTATAATGGCTGATATGAACGCACATGGTATTGGATGGGGCGAAACGTATGACGATTATAGAGCGCCTATTTTCTATGATTTGTGTGACACTGGTGAAGTAACTAGGACCGAATGGTCAACAAAGCCGTATTGATCTGTCTTTATATTCAAATTCACTATCATTAGATTTCACGTGGAAGGTAATTCAGGATCCCCATGGTAGTGACCATATGCCGATAGTCACCACAATTAAGAGTGGCTATCAACAATCTGAGCCAGTTAATGTTCCTCTTCCACCTTTGGATGAATATCGATTCCTTATTGAGTTGATTCAAAAAAGCGCACTAGAAGCTCAGAGACGACGCGTTCCAAGTACATCTGTCATCAGAAGACCAGCCACTCCTGGATGGGATGATGAATGTACTAAGTTGTATTCTGAGAAATCTGATGCCTTCAAGGCCTTTCGTAAACACGGAAGGTCCGAGCTTTTTAAGAGTATTTGAGGCTCGAAAGAAAACTCCAAAATCTTCTTAAGTCAAAAACATAGCTACTGGCGACGTTTTGTCGAGGGATTATCACGAGAAACCTCAATGACAACACTTTGGAAAACGGCCCGCAACATGTGAAACCGCATTTCCACCAATGAGAGTGAAGAATACTCCAATCGATGGATATTCAACTTCACGAAAAAGGTCTGTCCAGATTCCGTACCAGCAGAACCGCTATTTCGAGAATCATTCACTGATCCCGGTTCTTTGGGTGGACCATGCTCAATGCTGGAACTCTCTATGTCTCCTCTTTCATCGAATAACTCTGCTCCGGGATGCGATAACATCAAATTCAATCTTCTTAAGAATCTCCCAGATATCGCAAAAATACGATTACTTGACTTGTACAACTGTTTCATGGAGTACAACATTGTGCCACCTGAATGGCGACAGGTGAAAGTAATAGCTATTCAAAAGCCTGGGAAACCAGCGTCTAATCACAATTCATACCGATCGATTGCCATGCTATCATGTATGAGAAAGTTATTGGAAAAAATGATCCTTTCAAGAGTCGACCATTAGGTCGAACAAAATGCATTACTCTCAAATACTAAGTTTGGTTTTCGAAAAGGTAAAGGAACAAACGATTGCCTCGCGTTGCTCTCTTCAGATATTCAGCTGGCCTTTGCGCACAAGGAGCAATTGGCTTCAGTATTCTTGGATATTAAGGGCGCTATTGATTCAGTTTCCATAGAAGTAATGTCAGACAATCTGCACAGTAATGGATTACCCGTTATTCTGAATAATTTCTTGTACAATTTGTTGTCAGAAATACAAATGAACTTCACACTCGGCACTCTGACAACTTCCAGAAATAGCTACATGGGCCTTCCCCAAGGATCATGTTTAAGTCCCTTACTTTATAATTTCTATGTTAAAGATTTTGACAATTGTTTGGAAGGACTATGCACGCTCAGACAACTTGCAGACGATGCAGTGGTCTCTCTAAGAGGTCCATGTGCAGCTGTCTTGCAAGGACCATTGCAAAGTACCCTGGATAACCCTGGACTGTTTGGGCCAGACATTTAGGGATCGAGTTTTCACCGCAAAAAAAAACTCAGTTGGTTGTGTTTACTAGGAAGCGGTACCCAGCTCAACTGAAACTAAAACTGTTGAATGATGACATCAACCAATCTTTATCTTCTAAATACCTTGGGGTCGTGTTTGATTCTAAATGTACTTGGAAACTCCATTTTGAGTATTTGATACAAAAATGCCGGAAAAGGATCCATTTCCTACGTTCTATCTCCGGAACATGGTGGGGTGCTCACCCGGAAGACCTCATCAAACTCTATAGAACGACCAGGATATTGACGTTTTCGCTTTGTGTGAAACATGGCTAACACCCGATGTGAACCTTCATTTTCCTGATTTCAACATAATCCGCCACGATCGGGCAAATAGATATGGAGGGGTGTTGTTAGAGATCAAAAAACAACACTCGTTCTATAGAGTCGATCTTGCTCCAATGTCAGGCACCGAAGCTGTCGCATGTCAGGTGATTATTCGAGGAAAAGACCTCAGTATCGCCTCGATATATCTTCCTCCAAACACCGCAATATCTCGTAGAGATCTTTCGCACATCTGCTCGGTTATGCCCGAGCCACGGTTGCTTTTGGGAGATTTTAACTCCCACGGAACAGGCTGGGGGGAACTGTACGACGACAACCGTTCAACGATGATATACGACCTCTGCGACGACTTTAATATGTCAATTTTGAATACAGAAGAAGTTACACGAGTGGCTCCTCCAGCATGAGATAGTCGTCTAGATCTTTCCATTTGTTCGAGCTCATTATCGTTGGACTGTACTTGGAAGGTGGTCCAAGATCCCATGGTAGTGATCATTTGCCGATCGAAGTCTCGATTTCCAATGGACGTAATCAATCTGTTTCTACCGACCTCTCACATGACCTCACGAAGTACATCGATTGGGGAAAATATGCTGAGGCCATCATTGATGGCGTACAGTCGATAGATTCACTTCCCCCGCGACAAGAGTACGAGTTTTTATCCCAGTTGATCCTTGACAGTGCTCTTCAGGCACAACGCCGGCCGGTGCCAGGAGCTTCGGTTCGTAGAAAACCACATAGTCCGTGGTGGGATGCAAGTGTACACAACTTTATCGCGAGAAATCCGGCGCGTTTAAAGAATTTCGGAAACACGGTTCGATCGTACTTCACAAACGATATATCGCGCGGAGAAACGCGGATATTGGCGCACTTTTGTCGAAGGTTTATCGCGCGAGACCTCAATGAAAACTCTTTGGACGGTCGGGAGAAGAATGCGCAACGCTTCGTCCATAAACGAAGATCGTGAAAGCTCGTCGCGGTGGATACTCGACTTCGCAAAGAAAGTTTGTCCGGATTCGGTGCCGGTGAAGCAAGGGTCACGTGATACTTTTGCTAGCAGGGATGATATGGATCGCCCCTTTTCGATGATTGAATTCTCACTCGCTCTCCTTTCATGTAACAATTCCGCTCCTGGAATGGATAGAATCAAGTTCAATTTACTCAAAAACCTCCCAGACGTCGCGAAGAGGCGCTTATTGAGCTTGTTCAATCAGTTACTGGAGTGCAACATTATTCCGGATGATTGGAGGAAGTGAGGTGATAGCCATCAAAAGCCCGGAAAGCCCGCGTCGGATTGTAACTCGTATCGCCCCATCGCGATGCTGTCCTGTCTTCGGAAGCTGTTGGAAAATATGATTCTCTTCCGGCTAGACAAATGGGTTGAATCGAATAGTTTGTTGTCAGCTACACAATTTGGTTTCCGCAGGGGCAAGGGAACGAACGACTGTCTTGCGTTGCTTTCTTCAGAAATTCAGATTACTTTCGCTAAAAAAGAGCAAATGGGCTCCATGTTTTTGGACATTAAGGGGGCTATTTTGATTCAGTTTGCGTCGATGTCTTATCCAACAAACTCCACTCGTGTGGACTTTCACCAATTTTGAACAACTATTTGTACAATTTGTTGTCAGAGAAGCGTATGAGTTTTTCTCATGGAGACTCGGCAACTTCACGAATAAGCTACATGGGTCTCCCCCAGGGCTCCTGTTTGAGCCCCCTTCTTTACAATTTTTACGTCAGAGTCATTGATGAATGTCTCATGCCGAATTGTTCGTTAAAACAGCTTGCGGATGACTGCGTTGTATCCGTTTCGGGGCCAACCGCAGTTGATCTGCAAAGACTACTGCAAGATACTTTGGACAATTTGTCTACTTGGGCTACGAAGCTGGGTATCGAATTCTCTCCGGAGAAAACTGAGATGGTTGTCTTTTCAAAAAAACATAAGCCGGCAAAGTTTCCGCTCCAACTGATGGGTAAGGCAATCACTCATAGCATGTCTTCTAAATACCTCGGGGTCTGGTTCGACTCGAAATGCACCTTTGGGAAACACATTGTGTATCTGACACAAAAATGCCAGAGAAGAATCAACTTCATGCGAACGATAACTGGAACTTGGTGGGGAGCGCATCCCGAAGATCTTATCACGTTGTGCCGAACGACCATTCTGTCGGTTCTCGAATACGGAAGTACTAACGGAAGTACTGCCACTCACAGATCGTTTCGCGGAATTATCGCTTCGGTTCCTCATTCGCTGTGAGGTTATCAATCCATTGGTCATTGACAACTTCGAGAAGCTGCTCGAACAAAACCCTCAATCTCGATTCATGAGTGTTTACCACTGGTATATGACGCTGGAGGTAAGCCCTTCTTCGGTAGATACCAATCGTGCTAACTTCTTAGACTCCTTCAGTTCCTCTGTAATTTTTGATCTGTCCATGAAGCAGGAGGTTCATGGAATTCCAGATTTCCTTCGTCCGGAGGTGATACCTCCATTATTTGCAAGCAAATACGGGCACGCCAGTGATGAGAGAAGCTTTTTTACAGATGGGTCAAAATCGGATGACTCCACTGGGTTCTGTGTATTTAACGTTTTTCATAGCGCCTACTTTAAGCTCAAAGAGCCTAGCTCCGTGTATACTGCTGAACTAGCAGCTATACACTATTCACTCGAGCAGATCGCATCCCTACCTCCTGATCACTTTTTCATCTTCACCGACAGTCTAAGTTCCTTGGAGGCTGTTCGGTCAGTGAAACCGGTTAAGCACTCAGCGTATCTCATGAATGGGATACGGAAAGCTTTGAGTGCTTTATCACAAAGGTCTTACACAATCACCATGGCTTGGGTCCCTTCTCATTGCTCGATTCCGGGAAATGAGAAAGCGGACTCTCTGGCTAAGGTGGACGCTATGGAAGGTGATATTTACGATCGGCAAATCACCTTCGATGAATTTTTCTCATTAGTTCGTCAGGAAACCTTGATCAGTTGGCAACAAAAATGGACAAATGGGGAGATGGGTAGATGGCTGTATTCAATTCGCCCGCAGGTGTCGCAGCGTCCATGGTTCAAAAAATTGAATATGGGACGAGACTTCATTCGAACCATCTTCTTCTTCTTCTTATTGGCATTACATTCACACAGGGACAGAGCCGCCTCGCAGCTTAGTGTTCATTAAGCACTTCCACAGTTATTAACTGCGAGGTTTCTTAGCCAGGTTACCATTTTTGCATTCGTATATCATGAGGCTAACACGATGATACTTTTATGCCCAGGGAAGTCGAGACAATTTACAATCCGAAAATTGCCTAGACCGGCACCGGGAATCGAACCCAGCCACTCTCAGCATGGTCTTGCTTTGTAGCCGCGCGTCTTACCGCACGGCTAAGGAGGGCCCACATGAACCATGTGTCGTCTAATGTCCAATCACTACACTTTAAATGCACATCTTTTCAGAGTGGGGCTCTCGGAAGGAAATCTCTGTGTTTGCGGCGCAGATTATCAGGATATCGACCATGTCGTGTGGGCGTGCGAGGAGCATCGTGGCCCCAGATCCGCGCTAACTGAACATCTTCGGGTCCGAGGAAAGCAGCCAAAGCCTATTAGGGAGGTGCTGGCGGGTCTTGATCTCGAATACATGTCCCTTGTCCACCAATTTTTGAAAGTTGCTGATGTTAGATTATAATTGTCGTCCATCCATCCCTTTGCTGTCGTAATTCCTTAAGAATGTCTTCCTCTTGTTGTACATCTCAATATCTGTCGTTAATCCCTCCCGTATGTCTTCCTCTCATCGTTGTCTCCCAAAAAAAAGTTTGTCTCGTTACAGATTTGAAACATTGCCAAGGATTTCAACTGTGTAAACATCAGCATTGTAATTAATTAAGAACCCTAAATTCCCTCCCTTTCCTATTGTATTATTGTATTCCCTAACCTCGACCAAACCGCGGTTCGGTTCCCCAAAACTAACATTATTGTATAAGAATCATGAAAAAATGTATTCAAAAACATAATTACGGCTCCGTAACGCTTTACGGCAAATGAGCCTTCCAAATAAATGATAGTTGAAAAAAAAATCTATTCCCTCCCTTTTTTCAGAAAAATATGAACATGTCAATTGCAACAACAGATATTTCACTGATGGTTCTCGCATTACCGGATCCACTGACTTCGGTGTTTTCAATGTAACTTCAACCACCTTCCGAAAACTTCAGGAACCGTGCTCGGTTTATGTTGCTGAGCAGGCAGCAATTAACTTCACTTTGGGGATAATTTCCAATCAGTCCGTAGACCATTGTTTCATCTTCTCGGATAGTCTTAGTTCTACACACTTAAAACAGATTTCGCTGTTCGGTAATTTTTTTGACGAAAAATTTCGGTAAATATGAGAAATTACAGTTAGTTCGGTAAACAAGAAAAATTTTACCGTACATCAGTAAAATATTACCGAAAACATTGTAATTCCTAAATGGTTTGACAGAGTTCGGTAGTTAAAATTACAGTTTGTACTGTAAAGTTCAATTATCACCGTACATGGTAAAATAAATACCGAACAAACTGCAAAATTATTTCCGTATTACAGAACTACGGTAAACTACGATAAACTGTCAAACTGTCGAAGTTATTTTTGTTTGAAATTATAAATATGCAGCAAGCGGTGCTTCGAAACTTTAACAATTTTGCATCGATTGTTAATCGGATGAATGGAGAAATAATAGCAGGTATGGTTCGTTATTGATCAATTAATTCGTTTATTTTTGCGATTATATTTTTCCAGCTACATACTTTTTTTGGTAATGGTAATTTGTCAAAGAAACAATGTTATGTGCGATCCACAATTCTTAAGCGGCACGTTTTCGTATACGTAAGTAAAAATTTCCATCATTCGATAACGTGAAAAATATAGAGGAGTACATTCCGTTTAATCCACCATGTTGTAATCTTTACAGATACATATTTCAACCTCAACTATTGTCTGTACACACTTAATTTTATTTGACGGGCTCGGTAATTGAATTACCGATTTCTCAACAGCTGAGCTCTCGGTAGTCTCCTCGGTAATCGAATTCTGTTACCGAGTTCTCGGTTCAGCATTAATGATGATGAACTGTCAAAATATACCGAGCAGATTTGTATTACTTACTGAGCTCTCGGTAAAAAAATACTGGTGGATCTGTAAAAATGTAACCGACGGCTGTAATTCAAAGAACCGAGTAAAATGTAATTTAAGTTTCATTTTTATCATTAATAATGAAAAACAGATGGAATATCAGCTCTTTAATAGTCTTTTAATTTATTTAGAAACATGTATAGTATTTCGCGGGTTAGGCAATATTAGGTGTAATATTTTTCTTCTCCTGTCTCCTCCAGTAGCGCTACTTCGCTCACACCTCGGGAAGCTGCCTTGAAGATGGTGGCATAGCACCGCATTGCCGTCCAGAAAGTTTGTATCTAGAATTGTAGAATGTAACATGTTCAGCAACAATCTAAGAAAAACAGTAAATTTATAGAAATCACATACCTGCCGTTTTATTACAGACCAGGATATAGAACATAGACGAAATTTACTGGAAACGAATCATCAGCACCAACGGCGACATGAAATACTGGTTATGAATATTAGCCTGGAAATCAATGAAACAAAATGATCAACAAAACTCTGAAAACTAGAAAAATATCTTAATAAATGCTAGTAAAATACATTAGAACATACCTGAACATTAAGTTAGGATCATATTTTTCTGGTGCCACTATTCAAATACGAAACAAACTCGTGTACTGAAATTAATCCGATTCCGAGTCGTAAAAATGGCGTCACATCAGGAGGCATGTGGTCGGAAACAGAGCTCGGTATTTCTTTGAACGGTTGTCCAGTAAAGCAGTTTTGATTTTACTGAGAGATCGGCTTATTTTTTGACAAGCGCAGAACATTTTCTTAAAACAGAGTAGGTCGGTAATGCTTATTACCGGAACTCAGTATTCTGTTTTGAACTACTGAGACAGCTGTAAAAATGAATGCAGAAATCAGTAAAAGCTTATCAATTAACTGAGCTCTCGGTTCAATTTTTCTTTTACCGAATAAAATCAGTTAATAATATTACCGAGCTGAAATTCTCGATTTAAGTGTGTAGGCCGTCTTTGACTCGTGATTCTTGTTAACCAGTTGTATGTGGTTCCTATAACATTTAATTAATCACTCGATTTATTTGCAGAAAACATAATAAAAGTAATGTTTTGTAACCATAATCATATTTTTTTCATTCGATGACAACTGAAATCATTAAACAATCATATTTTTATTCAAAACAAAAAAAAGTACCGAAACGTTCGGTAATGTTTCTTTTTGGATTACCGAACTGTACGGTACTTTTTTACAGGTCATCACAAAACAAAAATACCGAAAGATTTGTAATTGTTTCAATTACCGTACAGATTACCGAACGTTCAGCTGTTGAAAGTTCGGTAAAAATTACCGTATACTGTTAAATATTCTAAGTGTGTATCGAGGCACTCCGGTCGATGAAACCTGTTAATCACGCATCTCACTTTCTTACAAACATAAGAGAGCAGATGCGTGTTTTGGTCAAAAGATCATTCAAGATTACCTTTGTTTGGGTCTCATCTCACTGCTCAATCTACGGCAATGAGAAGGCGGACTCGCTGGCAAAGGTGAGCTCACAGGAGGGTGAGGTTTATGATAGACAATACTCGAGCAACGAGTTTTTCCCATTAGTCCGTCCGAGTACTCTTCAAAGTTGGCAAAGAAATTGGACACACAACGAACTTGGACGGTGGCTATGGTGGGTATCGGTGGTGGTATCAGAGGTGAGGACTTAAGTCGAGGCTTCATTCGCATGATGTCGAGATTTATGTCTAATCACTATTCACTAAACGCACATCTGTACAGAATTAACCTTGTCGATAGCGGGTATACCCCGTTAGGCATAAGTACGTTAGGCATAAAGACGTTAGGCATAAGTACGTTAGGCATAATGTACGTTAGGCATAACGGACGTTAGGCATAATGTACGTTAGGCATAATAGACGTTAGGCATAAAATGACCCAAATAACAGCCTAGTACATACAGAAGGCAGAATTATGCCAATCGTCCATTATGCCTAACGTACATTATGCCTAACGTCCGTTATGCCTAACGTCCATTATGCCTAACGTACTTATGCCTATCGTCCTTATGCCTAATGTCCTTATGCCTAACGTCGCGGACCCGTCGATAGCAACTTATGTAGGTGCGGAGCCGATTATAATGACATCGATCACGTAGTTTGGTCCTGCTCGGAAAATGACGCCTCCAGAGAGCAATTATTGGATACCCTTGTGGCCCGAGGTAAACAACCCTTCAGGGAAGTTCGAGGTGTTTTGGGAGATCGTGATGTTGTCTATATGCAGGCCATTTATAGTTTTCTTTGTACTTCTGACATCAAAATCTAATATTTTGTTTTTTTTTCTTTCTTTAAAGTTTTTTTTTTGTTCAATCTCTACCTTTTTGTTCCGTAGAGCTCCATAGCTCTTGCCATCCGGAAGATGCTCCCAGTCGAACCATTCCTCGAGCACGACGACACGCCACATCGTCCCTGACGCCAAATGCCCGGATGAGAAGCTGAAATTTCCTGATCCCAAATCCTTAGCCCCGTCCGTCCTTGAACATTGTAAACTAACCTCGAGTCACCACGAGTACGTTGGCTTCTACCCCCCTCTTACTAACCGTATAATAAAATGATATTGATTGTATATATCACAATGAACAATGGCTCCGTAAAGTGTTATACACGCCTGAGCCTACCAAATAAACAAACCTGAAAAAAAAGAATAAACCAGTTCATGTAGTCATAGGGAACATGGCAATCCAGCGTTGAGCTCAAATTACTCATCACTAATCAATCAACTTGAGTGACTGAATTGTGCTAAATGGATGCTCGGTCGTCATTTTATATTCCTTGCGAGTCTATTGCCAATAGAGTACCAATCAGGAGATAACGAGTACGATTCGCGTTCTGGTTTAAACTTTCCAAGCCGTAACTACCATGCGCCTATTTTAAGTTAAGGTCGGCAAACTAAAAGAAACTCGTAATAATTTGAAGAGGTGCAAAATGCGTAAACAGAATGACGAATGGACTCGTATCTTTAGCGAGTCCCCAGCCGCAGTAGTTCAACCACTGTTCGCACCTTATCACCGAGTACCTCTCGGACTGCAGGCAATCAAACAGGAGAATTTATCAATCAATAGATACGAGCCCACTATATTGCTGATTACGGAGACAACCAACTCAGATTGAACGGGCCAAGCTTCAGTCTACGGGCGACAGCCGAATCGGAATCTATCTCGGATCGATTTCTACTAGTTTTGCACGCAGTGACATCAGAACTGTCATCTTCCCGTCGGTAGTCTGTCGTGTTGGACAAATTCTTTCAAGTGACCGCGGCGCTTGTTTTTTGATTGATGGATAACTGCTTTTTGCGGCCGGAGTGATCGATAGTACATAGTCGGGTAGTGTGAATCTTCTAAAAACGGTGTGAACAGAATTAATAAAACCTTAGATTTGCTAATTTGGTGAAACAAATAGAAAGATATAAAATACTCCTAACTTAAAGATGTAAAAAGATTCCTAACCATTCAGGTGTACACGAGAATCTCCAATGCTGCCTGAACGATGAAATTACGGGTTTTTTGAAAAGTGTACCAAAACGCAATAAGCTGCCGAAAATTTCTGGCCAATCTCCATGTAAACATAATAGCTTCTTGGCAATCTTCAACTCATCAAAGTTGCACAATATACTGAAAAGATGTATGTACAAGTGAATTTGGTTGTACTCGAAAGTGGCGGAAGATAACATACATTGATCAGTTTCACATTTGATTGGACTATTCACTCGATACAGAACAAAGGGTTGAATTGCCTAGATAAGATCTAATCTTATCAGCGATAAAAATGAATTGGACAAGCTGACTTTGAAAGCATTCAACGTAGTTTATATATTGAATGAGTAATGCGGAATATTAGAGCAATAAATTCATAGATTACAGTGAGAAAATTAACACTTGGGCCACAGAGAAACAGACGTCTCACTTAGAACAAAAAGTAATCAAAATCATCGTCACGGAAACATTATCGCCCAATACTAAATACACTGTGATTGGACCATCGGCAACCAGATGGCGGTAGGGAGCAAACGTCGAACACAAGCAAAATCTACAGAAGGCCCATCGGTGGCCGTTCGACCACCTATAAAAAATTGAATCTACCGTTGAAAAAGGTGAACGATGGAACTTGTGTTAAGTGAGACGTCTTTTTCTCTGTGCTTGGGCAATCATTTCTGAATCAATTTAGGCACCCCTGAACAACCAAATCGACAACATATCAGTATGTTGTTCCAATTTTAGCATGTTCTCTCTCCGAATAAACCAATTCAAATTAGATTAAAGAAATGTAGTTAAGTGGCAGTACGTAGTACATACTATGAACGCTTTTATGCAAGAGTGTATAATAAATATTTATTCATTGACAACGTAGCTGAAGATTATTCAGATGAAAAGACTGCTTGTAAACTAATGGTGACTAATAATGAAGTATGAGAGAAATGAACCGAAACTGCAGGATCCGTTTTACTTCAAGTTACTGAACAAAGCAAAAGGTGCCCTGAAAAAAATTGTAAAAAATTGGAGCCTGCCAGAAGCATTTATCGATTCCTTGTGTGAATAAAAATAGCAGCCACTTGGCCAAACTAAAACTCGCAGAACTTTCTCAATATACCGAAAACATGTTCAAGTGAATCTGATAGCGGTCGCTGAAAGTAACGGAAGATAACAAAACGTGACCAGTTTGGCATTTGATTGAACTATTCACTCAATACAGGGGAAGAGTTAAAGTGTCCAGACAAAATCAGCGATAAGAATAAATTGGGGTAGCTGACTTAGCTCGCATTCTTCGTCAATGAAGTATTTAATGAGTAATAAGGAAATTTCCCGTTATAAATCTGTTGATTGAAATGATAGCAAATCAGTTAATCTAATTTGACATGTCTTCATCTGTGCGATGATGTGCGCTACATTGTTCTCCTGCGAAGGTAGATAATTTGAATTTCTTGGCAACGTAGCTATAAGAATAAGAATCAAATGAAGATCGTTTTTGGAGTGAAATAATCGCCTTTCGGTACAATTTGTTGTATGGGAAAGGCAAACCATGATATAAGAAGAATTAAAAGTGCTCATGGTTATAGAATATCAACAGCTTGTTTGTGTATGAACATCCATCAAAACCAGAAAGCCACCAACAGAAGCGAGAGGTGTTATCTATTAAAAGTTAGAAGAAAATTTGGATACCGAAAATCTGCATGGAAAAAAAATCGTCATGGATTGGAAGAGAAGCAAAATTTTGGTAAGTTTTCATTCACAAGAGAATGAATATCTTTATATTCAGATCAGAAATGCATTGTTTTTTAAATGAAAATATTTATTAAAATAATGTTAACGTTCAACCTGAACTAGTATAAACAAACATGACATGACAATATTGGAAAATTTATTTTTTAATAGAAATACTTTTACTAGGTTTTTTAACAACAGGTTTAAATTCTTAATTTTTGTTATCTGATGATTGTATGCTAGCTGGCCCACCTTCTTGCACACGTTCTTCATTAGATTTAGTACAAGCGACAAGCTTTGACACTTTCTTCCAATCTTTTCCAAAGTATTGAAGGTTCTATGCTGCCGAGACATACATATTTCCTAAGATGTACCTTTATTAATGAGTCCCTTTTGCGGACGATTCAGAGGGATCGTGTCTTTCGAAACAAAAGTGACGTGTTCTAGGTACTGACTTGTTGTTGATTTCGCGTGACGACAGGACTCATGTTGCAACGTTTCGTAGCTAAGCACCACACATCCAACAGCGTAGATAGTTCGTCCTTGCTTTTATCCAACCAGGTACCTACAGTACCAAAAAGCACTAAAAGTAACATAAATTGGAAGTTTACTATTGATAATTATGGATAACACATGGTGTAGTTTGATTATGTTCTTCAAGAATTTTTTAACGTCGTCGTCATCGAGAAATACACGTTTAACCCTTTCAGGACGATTTTTTTTGTACATGGATTTAACGTACAGATTTGGGTTTTTCCGCTAGGTCCTGCCAAAACTAGTATATAAAGAACTAAACAAGGTGTTGAAATATTTTTTCCGGACTTCCTAGGCCGTCCAAACTGTTCTAGAGCTCATATCCTCGAATACATCAGAAAATATGTCTAGAAACAAAATGTCCAAAGCAAGATTTTTTTTATGTACAGGTTATATATAAAAAAATCTTGGTCCAAAGCTGTGAACATGTCCAAAAATATCTATGTGATCATACTACATAAAATTATCGAGTTTTGATATAACCTAACCTATTTCAGGGTCTCCAAAACATCCTGGAGTTCAAAAGATGCGATCTACCCGATCAACCAAGCCCTGAACGATGTATACGTGCAACGCCAAACATCCCAGCAGGTCCATTGAGCCGATATGATTTCACTCATTACTTTTACAAACTACTACACCTTTCTGGTTCTCCAAAATGTCCTGAAGTTCAAAACCTGCGATCTACCCGATCAACAAATCCCTGAATGATGTATCAGTGAATTGCTAAATATCCCAGCAGGTCCATTGAGCCGATAGGATTTCAATCATTGCTTTTACAAACTACTACAGGCCTTTGTGGCACTCCAAAAACGTCCTGGAGCTCAAAACATGCGATCTACACTTCCGCCTTTAGCTACCTTGTGGATACTGGGTTCGCCGTAGAGCTGGGCGAGCTCGTGGTTCATTCTTCGCCGCCATACACCGTCTTCTTGTACGCCGCCAAAGATGGTCCTAGGCACCCGTCTCTCGAATACTCCGAGTGCTTGCAAGTCCTCCTCGAGCATTGTCCGTAGAGGACAACCGATCTTATTAGCGTCTTGTACATAACACATTTGGTGCGGTGGCGAATATTTTTGACCGCAGTTTCTTCTGGAGCCCGTAGTAAGCCCGACTTCCACAGATGATGCGCCTTCGTATTTCACAACTAACATTGTTATAAGTCGTTAGCAAGGATCTAAGGTAGATGAATTCCTCGACCACCTCGAAGGTATCCCCGTCAATCGTAACACTGCATCCCAGGCGGGACCTGTCACGCTCGGTTCCGCCTAAAATCATGTTCTTTGTCTTCGACTCATTTACCACCAATCCAACTTTTGTTGCTTCACGTTCCAGGTGGGTGTACAGTTCTGCCACCTTTGCAAATGTTCGGCCGAAAATGTCCATGTCATCCGCGAAACAAATAAATTGACTGGATCTATTGAAAATCGTACCCCGGCTATTACACCCGGCTCTCCGCATGACACCTTCTAGCGCAATGTTGAACAACAGGCACGAAAGTCCATCACCTTGTCTTAGTCCCCGGCATGATTAGAAGGAACTGGAGTGTTAACCCGAAATCTTCACACAGTTTTGCACACCATCCATCGATGCTTTGATCAGTCTGGTAAGGTTCCCAGGGAAGCTGTTCTCGTCCATAATTTTCCATAGCTCTACGCGGTCTATACTGTCGTATGCCGCCATGAAAACAATGAACATATGGTGCGTTAGGACCTGGTATTCACGACATTTTTGAAGGATATGCCGTACAGTAAAGATCTGGTCCGTTGTCGAGCGGCCGTCAACGAAGCTTGTCGCCTTTCTTGTAGATGGGGCATATAACCCCTTCCGCGACCGGTGGTTGTCGGTACCGAACATAGTTGATGACGGATAGTTTTGGGCGCAGTTTAACCATCACCAGATAGTGGTCAGAGTCGATGTTAGCGCCACGATATGTCCTGACGTCGATAATGTCGGAGAAGTGCCGTCCATCAATCAGAACGTGGTCGATTTGTGATTCTGTTTGCAGTGGTGATCTCCAGGTGTACCGATACGGGAGGCTGTGATGGAAGTAGATGCTGCGAATGGCCATATTCTTGGAGGCGGCGATGCTCAGCCGGTGTGGGCTGAACTTCCCAATAGTCGGTATAAACTCCTCCTCTTGGCCAACCTGAGCGTTCAAATCTCCTATGAGGATTTTGACGTCGTGGCTTGGGCAGCTTCCTCGTTCCAGCTGCGCGTAGAACGCATCCTTATCATCATCAGTGCTTCCGGAGTGTGGGCTATGGACGTTGATTATGCTGAAGTTGAAGAACCGGCCTTTGATCCTCAACCTGCACATTCTTTCATTGATCGGCCACCACCCGATCACGCGCCTTTGCACATCAATCATCACTATGAAAGCTGTTCCCAGCTCGTGTGTGTTGCCGCAGCTCTGGTAGATGGCATGATTACCTCTAAGCGTTCGCACCATTTATCCCTTCCAACAAACCTCCTGCAGCGCTACGATGCGGAATCCACGGTCCTTGAGCACATCGGCGAGTATGCGTGTGCTCCCGACGAAGTTGAGAGATTCGCAGTTCCACGAACCGAGTTCCCTATCGGTAGTTCCTTTTCGTCGCAGTGGTCTTGCCGATGGTTCCGGTTCGTACTCTCTTGTTGATTGTTCGTTGCTTATGTTTTTTTGAAGGCTGGCTTGCATGGCCTGACACCAAACCCCTAAATTTCCGGAGGACCATTCCTCCTTATTCCCGGTGGATCATGGTGCACAGTTTCACTTTAGAGTCCCTCGCTGGCACTCGGACGATGATTAGCCGCCCTAACATGGAAAACAGACGCTGTTGTGAGCCGATCCTGAAATGGAGAACAGACGCCCAGTAAGATTTGCACGTCCGGAGAGGAGCAAACCCCGTTCTCTGTCAGCATACGGCCTTAATTCCCACCGGGGTTGGCTACCCGAAGTTTCCTAAGGTTGCTCGTATCCCGGTCAGCGCCACGAGGAGGTAGGGATAGGAGTTGCTGGGTAAGAGACTAAGAACCACGAAATGGGGTCTATTCTATTCCTTCAGGTATAATGGTACGCTTTACCCAGCATTTGCCGTGCCATTTTTTACCCGTCTACTTTCTGGAAATACTATTCCCTTGATCACAGTTGAGACCGCTTGCATTTTAATTGAGAATTGATCGAGAACGAGCTGTTTTAAGTTGTCAAGATTCGTCCCGGAAGTTTAAGGGTTAACAAGGATTGAACTAATCATTTCTTTATCACTATAATGCTGCATGGCTGCACTTCGCCAACCACGCAGTCTGCGGAGGGTCCGCAAATCGTCCTCCACCTGATCGATCCACCTTGCCCGCTGTGCACCTCGCCTTCTTGTTCCCGTCGGATCGTTGTCGAGAACCATTTTCACCGGATTACTGTCCGACATTCTGGCTATGTGCCCGGCCCACCGCAGTCTTCCGATTTTCGCGGTGTGAACGATGGATGGTTCTCCCAACAGCTGATGCAACTCGTGGTTCATTCGCCTCCTCCACGTACCGTCCGCCATCTGCACATGAGCACATTAGTACGGATTGCAAAAATAGCATTGCGTGCTCAAAGTGCAGCGATCGTCACAAGACATCCGAATGCACGTCAACTGTATTGAAATGTGTCAATTGTATACAAATTGTATAAAAATAAATTCCGAACGTAAATTGAAATTGGACTTGAACCACAGTGCCTTCAGTACTGAGTGTAGTGTTTATAAGCGATTAGTTGAACGGAAAAAGAGCAGCTTACGTTTCAATTAATAGCAACCAAGTTCTAGTAGAAATGTGAGCAGATTCAATATTTTTTATTTGAATATTGTGGGTTTTTTTATACAAACTACGTTGCATTACGTAAGATCGTAGAAGATAAACGTCCATTTTTAGTGTTTTATCTGAAACTCATATAGTCGACATTGAAGCAATTGATCAGTATAGCATTCCGTATTCAGTATAGCTGCTTGTTTATCACATTCTAGACACACTGGCAGTGTTGCTATTTATGTCAAAGAATCAGTTCAGTTCAAGCTTCAATTAAACGAAGTTTGTGATGGAAACTGGTTCTTAGGCATTGCAGTTGTACGTGGCATGAAGATGGGTAATTATGGTGTTTTATATCACTCTCCCAGTGCAAGTAACCAGCGTTATATTGAGATTTTGGAAAACTGGTTTGAGTCATTTATAGATCCTAGTAAATTAAATGTAATTGCTAGTGATTTTAATATCAATTGGTGTGATGATTCCATTTAAAATTTAAAACAAAAAGTAAATTCTTATACGCGTATTTCCCAGCACAGTAGAACTTTGATTGATCATGTGTATACAAATTTTGATTCTGCAACTAGCGAAGCGAGTAATGATTTAAAAGTAACCGATCATGAAACGCTAGCCGTTAATGTTACCGACAATATCAGTAATGATAGTAATTTAATTAAATTGAAGTGCTGGAGAAAATACTCTAAACAAGCAATTTCGGGTCTTGTCGAAAGAAACGTGGATTTTCAAGAAAATTCCGGTAACATAAATGAAAGATCAGCTGTTCTAATGAACGTTTTAAAAGCTGTACCAATCAATTAGTAGAACAGAAGTTTGCAGTAACTTTGCATAATTCTAACAGCTGGTATAATTTAGATCTTTTGCGCCTGAAACGTAAAAGAAATAAATTGTATAAAAAGTTTCGTAGAACTAGCGGACCAAATATTCGCAATCTTTGACACGTACTCATTGCGAGTATATTCAGAGGAAAATTTATCAGCATCAAAACAACAGCAAAAGAGTTATGGAAAATATTGAAATCATTATTGAACCCTAGTAGTTGCAAACCGCGGTCTATAACTTTTAATAGCACATTAGTACAGTAAGAACAAGAAATTGCATCTAAATTCAACAATTATTTCGTCGATAGTGTTTTATCTATCGAGTCAGTGGATGAGCCTGATGAAATAAAACAGCCAATAAATATTAACTGTCGATTTGATTGTTTTCACCCAGTTACTTTTGAAGAACTTAGAAACATTTGATTTTCTTTAGGTAAAACGGCTGGTGTTGATAATGTTAATGCTAGAGTTATTCAAGATTGCTTTCATGTCATTGGACACAACTTGCTGGGCACGTGCCGCATGTTTGGAAGGAATCACTACTGATTCCAATACAAAAAGTTGGTGGAACGATTAAAGCCCAAGAGTTTCGTCCCATCAACATGTTGCACACATTAGAAAAAAAAATTAGAACTTGTAGTTAAAGGCCAGCTAATTACATATTTAAATAGTAATGACTTCACCTGTCATAAGACGAGTTTATACAATCCCATTGAATTTCACCACCAATGGTGGAATTCAATGGGATTGTATAAACTCGTCTTATGACAGGTGAAAACATTCCACTAAAAAGCTCAAAATAATTTTCTTATCAGTAATGACTTGTTAATACCGGAACAATCAGGTTACAGAGAAAGTCATTCCTGTGAAACTACATTGAACTTGGTATTATCAAAATGGAAATAAAATATGTAGCGTAAAGATGCTATTTTTGCTCTGTTTTTGGATCTCAAGCGCGCTTTTCAGACAATTTCCCGGCCCTTATTGTTGAAAACTGTTAAGCGCTTTGGAATTTCGGGTTCTGCATACAAATGGTTTGAAAGCTATTTATCTGACAGATCCCAACGGACTGCTTCAATAATTATGTGTCATGTCCGGTGGAGAATGACCTTGGTGTACCACACACGGAAGAAATAAACTACCCAATAGTGAGTTTAATTCACCCAACCTCGAACATCCGTACGGGAAGCCGAAATTGAGTAAGTAGGGTCGAAGTAGCCTTTACTCCCATGTTAAAAAAGTACCCAACGGAAAATTTATTTACCCAAATGTAAGTTTAATTCACTCAATTTCGACCTCAGGTAATAAAACTCGAAATTGGCTTCCCGTATTGAACTGGCGTCGTTGGATTGTTTGGCTCTTTTGTTTTTGACAACAAAAGAAAGAGTGGATGAAAGAGAAGAGAAAAAATAACTCAAAAGCTGGGTGGTGCGAATAGAATCGATTTGGTTGTCAAACTGAAGCCAAACTTTTCTATTGTGCCGGAGCCAAACATTGAAGATTGTGGTTATGATCGTTTCAGATCCTATATTGAGAAGTATTGTTATTATTTGGGAAAAAAAAATTAGATTGAGTTTTATATTTTTTGTAAAAAATATTTTCACATTATATTTCGAGTTGAATATTAGTAGGAATGCAATTAAATAGCACTAGTTACGAAATTTTCCGAAATTCAAGCTGATTGGAGCAGGAATGTATGTAAACCATCGTAAAGCCATGTAGAGTCTCGCGCATGTATGCGCCCTCATGCAGCATGGAAAGAGAAATTCGAAGAGCGGGAAATGTTTGACAGCCAAGAAACTGCAAAACAATTGCTTATGAGAGTGATTTCAAAATATCCCTCTGCTCGCTTGAGCGCAGAAAAGCGGCTCTATCCGCAGCACCCAGCTCAAAAGTAAGTTTAAAAATACTCAATTTTGGGTACTTTTTTTCTTCCGTGCAGGGAAGTGTATTACACTCAGGCAACTGAACATACGAAATACAGTCAACTTTCGCTCGTTGGGCTAAACTCGAAGCCCATCTAGTGAAAGACTTTCGTTAGTTGGGCTGAGATTTCATCTGTCAAATCAGCGAATACAATAGAAATTCAGAGCTGCCGTCATAATTTGACGTCCACCTTCGTTTTAAATGGGCTACACCCAACTAACGGACGCCCAACTAAATCGTAGCCCATCTAAAGATAGCCCAACGAGTGAAATTTGACTGTACATAAGGCAAAAATTATGAATCTAGGAGATTGGTGAAAATTATTGAAACATAAGTCCCTCATGATTTTTATCTTGAGCTCTTCAGATTTCATTGTTGGGACGTATGTCGTTCATTCGTTGCACATAAAGAATTTCATAAGACACCTATTGGTATTTGGTGCAAAGCCAATTTAAAGAAAATCATAATGTATCTTATGAAAAACATTTCAATGACCATGATAATTTTAATGTTACTCTGATTGGAAGGGACGCGTTTCAGTTAAGAGAATCATGTTCGCTCATTTTGTAAATCTTTTCGAGTCGTTCGGTTGACTTCAACATCGAGGGGATCTGAAGCGAAACTTAAGTGTTCTCAATCATAAGTGTTCAATGGAAAAATAATATTTGTACCAATACGTGCATGGAATCATTTTCAATTCGACGAAGAAGTAACTTTTAATCATGCAATCAACGATTCGAAGGAACTTAAGAACACGTTTGACACCACTTATTTTTTGTTTTCCCCTCGATTTCCTCGATACAGCCGAGAAGAGAACTTGAAACTACATGAATTATGCATATGTATGAACCAAAAAGCTGCAAAATTATCTTTTCAAATGAAGCACATGTTCACACAGTTGAAACATTTTTTCATTGAGCTCAAATTAAAAATTTATAATGTCACATTATGAACTGATTAATATATGAAAAATTGCAATATTGAAATCATAAACCTGCATTATGAATTAATTAAGATGCTTTATAGGAATTAAGAATTTCATTAGGCGAGATTATGGCTGCCAAGTACTACTGTTGCAAATCATAAGGTGGAGTTATGGATTGATTAATGTCCAGCATACAATATTCATAATGCATCACTGTGATTTTATAAATGTGCCTTAAGAAATTGTTATGGTTTGTATTGACTATGAATTTTTTTTTCATAATGTATCCTTTTGAATTTCAATCTTATAACTTGTGGCAAATTTCCAAAAGGCAGTATTATGCAGAGCATTAGTGATTAATCATAGATTTAATCATGATTAATGAATAATGGGTTATTTAATCATTATTCATTAATCATAACCATACAAAAAATACGATTCAATCATTAATCACTAATCGTTAATCATAGATTTTCACATTTAATCATTAATCACTAATCTTATTCATGATTGTTTTGAGTTCATTAATTAATCATTAATTTTAATCATTGCATACATCGCTTTTGTTCATTAATCTTTAATCATAATCATAACATTTTTATACCTTTTAATAACACAGTTTGGTAGAAAGGTTACTTGATTATTGATCACAATGCAAATCATTTAATTTGATTATTCATTATCATTAATCATTAATCATATCTATCGTTAATCATTAATCATACGCATATTGTGTCGACATTTAATCATGATCGGTAATCGTTAATCATACTCCAAACGTTTTATTCATTAATCATAATCGTTAATCATTGTCAAAAATTAATTTAATCGGTAATCATAATCATTAATCACTGTCAAAGATGAATAAATCATTAATCATAATCTTTAATCATAGAGTTGAATGATTTAATCATAACAAATTTAATCATTCATTGGAAGCTTTATTCATTAACGCTCTGGTATTATGATAATCGATAGATCATTTGCCTGAGTGTAGGGCCCCTTTTATTTATTATGTACATTAATGACATGCGACGGTCTTGCGTTATTGTGATATTAATTTGTTTGATTATTAAAATCTGGAAGAAGCGATTGAACACTTGAATGAAGATTTGCATTCTTTAAGTTGATGGTTGAAGTACAAACAGTTAAAATTGAATATTAGTAAAACAAAGTATCTGGTTATTTCGCGAAATCGTTCAATTGATAATGTCTCTGTGAAAATTGATGACGAGACACTTGATCGCGTACGGGAAATTAAATATCTTGGCGTGATTATTGATGATAAATTGAAATTTGACCAACATATTGACAATGTCATCAAGAAAATAGCCAAGCAATGAATCCTATGTCGACTGAAAAACGAATTTAATACAGCTAGTAAAATACAGTTACAAATTAACCATCTCTACTCACTTGGACTTTTGCCCTTCCATTTTGTTTTTAGCAAATCAAACACAAATATCGAGATTGCAGAGCTTACAGAGTAAGATTATGCGTTTGTTAAGATATAACACTCAGATTCACTCACTCATCTTTTTTTGTTTTTGTGTGATCGAATTGAAAGAGTAAGTGACATTCATAGATATAACACTAGAAACGCGGAAGATGTAAGAACACCTAACTTTTGCCATGGAGCGTCACAAAATTCTTTGTTTTTAAAGATATAAATGATTTCAATTCGATGCCTACACATATCAAACGTGCAACGATATTATCTTAATTCAAGATAGGGGGAATGACGGCTTTGGCAGGTTTTGTTCTATTATTGGCAGGGGTTTTTTTTATGACTGGCTAGGCTCAAATTTGGCCTAAGCATTCTTTGCATATCAAAGAATATTGTGGCCAAATTTCATAAAATTTTGCCGACAAAATCCCCTCTGCCAATAATAGAACAAAACCTGCCAAAGCCGTCTTTCCCCCTACTTTGTATTTCACACGTAAAAACAGTATTTTAAGCAGCTACTTAGTTGACTTTTTAAAAATCATTAATTATTTTATCATGACGAAGTTTGACCTACGGATATTTTGTTTGGACAATTGTATTTTTAATAATTAAGGCACTAATAAACTATTTCGTTCGCCTCGAATATGATGATGGATTTTATATTTATTGACGTAACTGTAATTTGACTTTTTTCTTGTGTAGTCTACAAAAGTTTTTAAATTTATGTACAGACTTGCGCTTTTTAAGCTGTTTTAATGATTCTGCGGATTAGTAATGGGCTACTAGTAGAGTTTTGTTTCCGCGGTTGATACCGAAACTTTTGATATCGACGGAGCGGTAACACAAGTTTTGATTTTGTTGACAACGACATAGTTTATTAGATTATTATTAATGCTTTCGAGTGGCTAACGTTACACATGTAATAACATGAAACACGATTCTTGGTGAAACTTTTGAAATATGTGCGAGAGATATCACATGTTTTGCATTTTTATGAACTCGAAGCATCACTACTGATACTTATGAGAATCTGTAGATGAAATAAACAGTTTTTTCACATTTCATATTTTTGCTGTATAGTAATGGAAAGTTATGAAATTTATATATGTACAGTAGACGTTCGATAACTGCAAGTCATTTAACTGCAGTGCTTTTTAACTGCAATTCGATAGTTGCATTTGGAGTTATCGGACCGCTAAACTTCAAACTGATGTCAGACTTGATGACAGCTGCATTGGGATGCACATTTAGATGCACTTTTATTGCATATGACGTCGATTGACAACCGTTTGACGTCTAGAATGCGTTGCAGTTATCGAACGGCATTCGTTAACTGCAAAATAAACATTTTGCAGCAGTGTCCAAGGGGGGGGGGGGGGGTTTCTGAACATTTATTTTTTCGAAAAAAAAAATTTCTTCTAAAAATGTTGTCTCTGGGGGGGTTTTATGCCCAAAACCACCCCCGTGGCTACGCCACTGTTTTGCAGTTATCGAACGGCTACTGTAATGGTAATCAGATCGTTTTTGTTTTGTTTTGCAAATCTGATTAAAATGTTGTTCAATTAAATTCAATTAATTATCTTTAAGATAAATCGTCAAGCTCAAACCTTTGTAGGGGTATGTGGCGGGACCATCATCATTATCATCATTTAGTATTTAGCCAATAGCTCATTCTAGAGGTTAAATTTCGAAATGTATCACTAAATAAATATACTAAATGAAAATAAGTGTTACACATTTCGAAATTTTGTCTCTGGAATGAGCTATTGGCTGATTACTAAATGGTATTAAAATGATTAGCCCAATCCCATAATTTTATCTGCAACAAATATGGTGTGGTAGGGTAAAGGATGTATTTTGGGCCACCCTTACGGGGGCTCTTATTTTGGACCACCAAGAAGAATTTGCACTCAGTGGTCCAAAATATGAGTCGTCGAACTGGTGGTCCAAAATACCTCCCTTATCCTGTTGAGCAAATTCAAAACTGCTATTATTTGTATCTTTCAAAGGCAAAACTGAAATCATGTCAATAAATGGTGTTTTTTATGCCAAAATATGGACTACCAATTGAATTTTATTCAAAAAAAAACGTCAGAACCGGCAACTTCTCATTGTACAGTAATCGTTCGCTTATTGAGGCACGACCTCACCCCAAGTATCGAATGCCGTTCGTTAATTGGAGCGTTTTGACAAGCGTCAATGTTGTTTACTTTTTGCATTGAACAAAGGAAAATTTTACGCGCCAGAAAATATTGATCCAACCAAACACGGAAACAAAACGTCAACGCGTTTTTGACATCACATTTTGACGTTTAGCTGCTTTTTAATTGGGTTTCGCTCCAATTAGCGAACCCCCAACTAGAAAAAAAACCCAACCAGCGAACGTTTACTGTACTTCTCTGTTGCAGATTGGGACAATCGTTTGTTGCGAGTTTGTCCTGTCAATTGCAAAAGAGGGCAATGTTGTTGCTATTGACAATGGATCAGTTTTACATTTGCTGATCGTAACCTCTATAACCTCTATTATTCATACCGATGAATTGTGTATGGGGCTGTTCATATACCACGTGGACAGTTTAGGATGGAAGGAGGAGTATGTCGATTGTCCACGGATCATATAAGTTTCTGAACAGCGTGGACCTGGGGGAGAAAGTACCTAAAACTGACCGAAAACTGCCCAGTCAACAAAAAGTCGTATATGATGCCTAGGGTGGCTCAAATTAGTATGGGAAAAACTTTTTTCAATTTTTTTGATGGGCCGCCCTCTTATTCGGTTCTATTTGATGCTCTGATGCCCTGGACAAAATTTCAGCCAAATCGGTCAACGTTTGGGCGATGCTAAACTCGTTGGAAGTTTATATGCAAAAATGTATGCAGAAACATTCAAAACAGTGAATTGCAGTTGGACGGCACAACTTACGATGAAGAACTATAATACTCATTCAGATCTTGAAGAATTTAATACAGAATGTTATGCAGAAAACCGCGAGAAGATTAGAGTTTGCCCGGCTAAGTTATTAGCATTTATCTGAAGTGGGGTTTGAGCAAATTTCGTTTCTTTTACCTTTGAAAAGAAATAAATTCACCCCTACAACACTCCAGTAAAATGCTAATATCTTTGCCTAATAAACTCTAATCTTCTCGCGGTTTTCAGCATATTATTCTGTATTAAATTCTACGAGAACTGAATGAGTATCATTGTTCTTGATCGTAAATTGTGCCGTCCAACTGCACTGTTTTTGGATGTTTCTGCATACATTTTTCCATATAAACCTCTAACGAGTTTAGCACCGCCCAAACGATGACCGATTTGGCTGAAATTTTGTCCAGAGCATCAGGGCATCCAATAGAGCCGAATAATAGGGCGGCCCATCAAAAAATTTGAAAAAGTGTTTTTTGAGCCACCCTAATGATGCCACATAAGATGCTAAAGTGGAGGCCATGTACGTACAAGTTGTGTGTAGAAGCACCTATATTGCCTCCTCTTTAGCATCTTATGTGGCACCATATACGACTTTGCTTTGACTGGGTGTCAACGTGGTATAGGGACAGCCTCTATGTAATAAATAGCGTATGTCATATGTACCAGAAAGTTAAGTAATGCAGAAAGGCGAACTTTTGAAATTGGTCACTTTTACGGATGTTCTGGATCTTTCGGAGGACCGTTTTGGGAATATTTAGGGATCACAAGGCACTTTTACTATTGATTGCACACACAATTCACCGGTATGTATGGCTACGAAAAAATCGCGAAGCTCTCAATTGAACCTTTGGAATTGACCACTTTTACGGATGTTCCGAATCTTCCGGATTCGTATCACACGAGATTAACACGTTGAAACTTTTATGTCCAAAAAAGTTGAGAAAATTTTTAATCGATGAATTTCTTCGACCGAGCCAGAAGTTTAACCCAGCATAGTAACGGGAGGGGTAACGGCTTCTTTAAATGGATGCATCTGCCCGGTATAGAGCGAAAGGAGTTGATAATGCCTTCTTTGGAAGAACGCGTCTGCCCGGTTTAAGGTAGAGGGAGGAGTAACGCCTTCTTTAAATGGATGCATCGGCCCGGTAGAAAGCGAAAGGAGTTGATAATTCCTTCCAAAAGAGAACTCGTCCGCTCGGTATAAGGCGAAGGGAAAGGTAACCTCTTCTTTAAATAGATGCATCTGCCCGGTCTAAGGCGAAAGGAGTTGATAATTCCTTCTTTAAGAGAACGCATCTACCCGGTATAAGTCGAAGGGATGAGTAACGCCTTCTTTAAATGGATGCATCTACCCGACATAAGACGAAATGAGTTGATAATGCCTTCTTTGAATGTATGCGTCTACCCGGTATAAGGCAAAAGGAGTTGATAAAACTCTACTTTAATAGAACGGAAATTCCCGGTATGAGGCGAAGAATGAGTGATTCTTTAAATGGTAGCGTCTGCCCGGTACAAAGCGAAGGGCGAAAGGAAGAAATAAAGGATTATTCATAAAAATTTCTATCCACAACAAAGTAAAGAAAGAAGATAATCCCTTCTTCATTATATCTGGCCCGTCTGCCAGATATAATAAAGAATTTGTAAGGGGCAATTAAAATTTTGGAAACTAATTCTACATATTCTGGGAGTCCTTCCTTAGCCGTGCGGGAAGATGCGTGGTTTCCAAGCAAGACTATGCTGAAGTAGGCTGTCCTAGTAACATTTTGGTTTTATGCTGGTTTTATAACACTCTTGAACAGTAAATTATAATTTTTATGAACGTTCTGCAACTTAAAATGTTACTTGGTTGGGTTCAACTTCTGGCCCGGTCTAGGAAATTTATCGTAAAAAAAAATTAGCTTTCTAGGTATAAAAGTTTCAACGTGTTAATCTCGTGTTAAACGAATGCAAAAAATGGTATCTTGGCTTAGAAACCTCGCAGGTTATAATTGTGGATATGTTGAATGAACAAAGGCTATTATTATTAATATTCCGCGAAATTGTACATTCCGCCAAAAGTCATTCGGCGAAAAGGTATAAACCACCAAATGTCGTACCGCGAAATGTTAACAGTCTCGTTAAATAACTAAGGTAAGTCAATTTTCAATTATTATCTAAACGTAGGTTCCTCCAGCACACAAATTGGAATCAGACATTTCATGCAGATACCATATTCATCGGATCCTGTGTTCCGTTTCGCAGTTTATGCTTGGCAGTCACACGTACGAAGAAAATAGCTGATAAATGATGCGCGCAAGTGTTGATGGCTAGAGGCCAGGGTTTGCAGAAATTGCTCTTAATAGATAACGAACAACGATAAAAGGAAGGCAAAACTGTTCCGAATCATAACAAGTCATGATAACAAATGTATCAAACTTGTATACAAGTGCAAAAAACATAAACGCCACAGAGAAGTGATGATTCTCGCTTTGTTCTCGCTCATTTCGTGTTGGAGACCGCACAGCTGTGTAGAACAAGTTGAAATGCATCATCAGATTCAGTTCTCTTCGCGTTTGGAGCGTTTTAAAAGAAATTTATCATGACCCAAGTAACCATGGAGCTATATATGCTTGCAAATAGTACGGCCATTAAAGTTGACTTAAAGTGGAAAAAGGCCCTTTTACGACCGAAATAATGCTTCATTACTTTGACATGTTGAAATAAAACATAAGTAATGCTTCGCTGCATTCGTAATGTTGAATTAGTGTATCGTTGCTTGACAGTTGATGAATAAATGCATCTGTACATCGTTAAAACTGATCTAATGCAATTCGCATTTAATATGCTGATCTGTGATTGATTACATGCAATAATTAATGCTTGGTGGTTACTTGGGGAGGTATAGCCTCCCGAATCAGATCTTTATCATGGCAGCTTGCATAACAAGTGTCTCACGGTGTTCTACATATCGTATATGTATACAGAGATGACAAGTGGGAGACTGTTACATTCTCTTTTGGATTCAATCCCTGCTGGAGGCCGATTGATACCGGATTTAAATTCGCCGGCCATTTAATCGGGAAAACAAAAGGAAAGGAACGACATACCGCACATGGCTATCCTACTGCAAAATAAAATAAAATATTGCGCAACCAAACATAAAAGAGAAAAAAAAAATGCTTATCAAAACTAAAAATTCTGATAACATTGATGGATTAAATGAAAATTGCGAAAAAAAATTGACGATCATGAAAGAAAACATGCGTCCCTTTCCTTGCTGCTAAAACCGAAATTAGGTGACAATGAAGTGAAATTATTTTACACGTCATGACGTAAAATTAGGTAAAACTTCGCTTACGTCACGACGTGTAATTATTATTGTTGAAAACAAGGTCATGTAATTTTGGAATCGGGCCGCTCCTTTTATGTGAATGCACATCAAGAGTTTTTAGTAGTTACAAGAGTTTTTTTTTGTAGATTCTCGCTGTACGCACATGGTTCGGAGTTTCTTGATTTCAAGATCAATAACCACGGCGGCTACGTCCTTACAGTCAATTAGGCTAAGGGGAAGAAAATTTGTTCGACGCTCATTGCTACAAGAGACCGAGGAATCCTCTGCATCTCCATGAGCGCACTGGAGAGGAATAGTACGTTAGATGGAAGGAAATCTATTGAAAATCGCCTTGGTAAGCGACTAATTAGTTTTTTTCATGATGATACAATGACGGAAAAGCAACGCGTGTCTAACGTATTTTCCCGAAGACTGATTCGATATCTTAACTACTTCTAAAACGACGACTAATACTAAGTTGGGTTTTCATTAATTATTCCTAATCGATAAAGTCTATACCTCGAACCAAAGAGAATCCAGCTCAACGCGCATTGCTCTTATCTCTTCGAGGATCTCCTGCTGGAGATTTTTTCTCGTCTGCAGGTGGGTGCAGTTGTAATTGACCTTTTTTTCTGCATTACGTGTTCGGTAGCTGGAGTTGCAGTGCTGTTCACTGATGCATTTGGTTCAACATTTTGGAAGGTCATACCTCCTATCTTCTACTATCGGGTGATTATCCTAGCTTGCATTACAGCGGACTTCTGTGTGATCAAAAGATTGTCAATAGTCAAAGCACTGAATTGGAGAAGGGTAGTAGGGTCGAGAAGGGCACTTCAAGAAACCGAATAGGTGTATTCCGGTCTTGAGGTTCCGCGAATGATGAGAACCAGCAGAGAGGTGTTAGTCCTCTCTTTACCAACCTTCTTTAAGGTACGATGTACCTCATCACAACCTTGTACGTCCAGTTTTGCACGCAATTCTTCAACACTCGAACACATCCCGACATTTGACCCGTTATGAACCGAATGAAGGATGATCTGAACCGCAAAACCATCGTCTAGCTTCTCCATTTTAACCACTTTTCGAAGTGGATTTGGCTTCTAACCTTAACAGCATAGGTACTGCTTTCAACTTCCGGGAAGGCTGCGTCAGTATTTCCGCCTAGAGAAATGATATACGAACCCCTTGATCATAAAGGTAGTCATTGTAAGGGATTCGTAAATCGTCGTATTCATCCCTGGGATCCATGAACACGGAAAGGTTCGCCTTGCGTGGCTCCCATCGATTTTCATGATTGTGGAAGATCTAGAGTGAGAGGTTCTCCCCCCGGGGGGGATAGATCTCGCCGACATCAAACCTCCACACACCACAATTTTGAAACCGCACTTGTTTTGCATTAAAATTGCTATTGTGTTTCTTCTTTCAGATATCATTAATTCTGCTATCCTTCCTGTGTCGATGCCCTGCTACACCTGCAGGGGAATGGACTTTGCCGTATCTCACATCTCTCGAACCCGAAAAGGTTGTCATCGGCGAATACTTAGACGATGTCCGGGAACAAACCATCACGGTGTGGGAAGAAATGGACACCCCGATTCGGATAGCCAAGATTAACTACAAGGGCAACAATCTCACGGTTGGAAACAAACCAACGCACCTAGCATTGATTCAGGACACCGATTGGTATCTTGAAATTACCAGTCGTATGGACTACGAACAAGAATCACATCGATTGTCTTCTATAACTCTTGTCATCGAGGGTAACGTTTTAAATACGTTTACTGTGGTGAGCAATTTAGTCAACATTCTGGACAATGCTCCTTCAATGTATAGCGAAGGAAATTGCAGAATTCCAGAGTACGAGGAAGACTTCCTGTCCGATTGTCAGTTCACAGTGCACCACGCTGACGGTTTCAATCAAAATGATATCGAAGGAAAATATACAAACGAATTAAAATTTGAGATATCTGAATTTAACGATACCTTTGAAATGGAGCAAACAATTGTTCAGGGTGAGTTCAACCAGCTGTTTAATCTGAGGTAAGATTTACATATCTGTACACCCAATCAGCGACTGTTTGATTTTCAAATAATTCTGTATGAGAACCTACCAAAACCTGTATAGGAACTGGGCATATGTGAAATTGTTAGATTCACATACAAAAATGTAAGCTCACAAACAAATATTGTAAGAAAAGCTTGCGAAATCGTAAGGACTCATACAATAATTGTATAAGAATCTAGCTTTTTCGCATATGCCCAGTTCTTATGCAGGTTTTGGTAGATTCTTATACAGAAAAGATAAAAAATCTAACAATCACCGGTTGGGTGTAAAACAGGAATTGAGGAATATAACTACCGAAAAATTTCCCATGTACAGTGTCATCCAAGGTTTAAATTATGCTGATCGAGCGGTTTACACCTTTTCGATCACTGTTCACGACCTGCATCGGACCCACAACTTCACCCTAAGCACTGTAGTACAGGTTCAGAATGTGGAGAGCCGAGTTCCGATTTTCACGCATCCATTTACTACACAGCGGATTACGGAGAAGACGTCATTCAACACAACAGTCACAGCAATCGACGGAGATACGGGAATTAACGCCCCCATTTGTTATGAGCTGGAAACCGAAGTACCTGAATGTGAATGACCTGAGATTATTTCAAAGTAATATCCTAATTGAGAATTGTGTTGTTCAACAGATGCTGAATACTTCAGTATAATGCTCGATGAGGATGCTAAACATGGAATATTGCAAGTGAAACCTATTGATCGGGATGTGGAGAAAAATGAGTACTATCAGTTTAAGGTTTTTGGTTGCATTTATTTGGTTTTAAAACGTTGATATCTCATTTTCTCAATTTCCAGATTATGGCCTATAAGTGCCACAACCAAATGTACAATATTACTAGTGAAGCTGCTATAATTCTAGATGACCTTAATGATAACGCACCAACGTTCAATGTAACGCCGCATAGTTTAGAATTTTGGGAAAATACCTTAATGGAACTGCCATTCGACTACTTCTACATTGAGGATATTGATTTGGTAAGTGGCGACAATCTGGACATTTGTCAATTCAACAGTTATTCATCCTAGCATTTTGAAAAACCTTTTCTGCGCAAACACTTTCTTTGTTCACTTTACCTTTTGATTACTACTAAGTCATACTGACGGATACCCAAGCAAAGTTTGAAATCAAAATTTGCTGTCATGATGTCATTTACTTGATTACCGTCAACTGGGGGGAATTTGATCACTGAGGTGAAGATGATCATTTGATGTGTCAGTCAAAAGTGCCAATTTTTTTTATGAAACGGTAGTCAACAATATTCTCAGTTCAAGTAATGTTACCGCTAGGTAGAAATCCGAGTTTTTCGATTATAATCATGAAAATGTATTTTGTGGAAGAAAGAGAGAGATAGTCATAAATGACGCTATTTTCTTTTCAAATATTGACTTCGTAGACTTCTTTACGTAGGAAATTCAACATGTATACAAATAACCTAGTGTATTTTGACTACTAGGTCATAATGATTTTAGTAGAGCTGTCTTGATCAACTTCACCCCAAACCAGATTACTCAAAAAATGTGTGATAATTCAATTTATTTTAATAAATGCGAACGTATTTCAGAAAACTAAAGTTGTTGATTATTGCAACGTATAGCAGTACGTGTTTTGAAAATATTTGTTTCGATTTAAAATGTAAACACACATTGTTATTGCATGTTTTGTCTTAAAAATGATCATCTTCCCCCTAGTTGACGGTACTCCAGTTAATCTCGTTTTGTATTAACGGTTAACACAGCAAAAACGATACCATATTTTTATACTGTCTAGTCTAGTCTACACATCACTTGGAAGAATCCTGGAAAATGATAAAATCGACTATTTCTATCATTTTTCTTGTCATTATTTATGTTTGGAGCACATCATTGATGTAGTTCAAACATAAAAGCGGCCTACGGTGCAGTGTTGTTGAATATCTTCTTCTATCTATCTATCTATATCTTCTTCTTTTTTTTTTTCACTAATTTTATTTGTTAATTATCTAATACATGCATTCATCTCTTAGACTAGGTGTTCCGTGTTTTCTTAACACTATCATCCTTATTTGCTATGTTATACTTTTAGTTATTATTAATACATTTCAATTGCCTCTGGCAGTTAGAATTTTTCCTCTGGTTGAATTAAACCATGTAGGAATTACAATGTTTTCTACTTAAACTAAACTTAACCTAATTTATACTAAGGGTACAAGGAGCTAATCGTTGCAATAGAAGATTGCAACGATTTTTGTCTAAAATTGGAAATTATTTTGTTGGACATTTGTTGCAATGTCTCAATATTAGAAATTCTATGAAGTTCATTGGTACTATACCACGGAGGCAACTTCAGAATCATTTTCAGAATTTTATTTTGAATCCTCTGAAGTGCCTTCTTTCTGGTATTGCAGCAACTAGTCCATATTGGCACAGCATACAACATGGCAGGTCTAAAAATTTGTTTGTAAATCAAAAGTTTGTTCTTAAGACAAAGTTTTGATTTTCTGTTTATAAGTGGATATAGACACTTAATATATTTGTTACATTTGGCTTGAAGGCCTTCAATGTGATTTTTAAAAGTTAATTTTTGATCTAGTAGAAGTCCTAAATATTTAGCTTCGCTAGACCAATTAATTGGAACCCCATTCATAGTGACAATATGTCTGCTAGAAGGTTTCAAATAAGAAGCTCTCGGCTTATGTGGGAAAATTATAAGCTGAGTTTTAGAAGCATTCGGGGAAATTTTCCATTTTTGCAAGTAAGTGGAGAAAATATCCAAACTTTTTTGCAATTTACTACAAATGACACGAAAGCTACGCCCTTTGGCTGAGAGACCTGTGTCATCTGCAAACAAAGATTTTTGACACCCTGGTGGTAAATCAGGTAAGTCAGAAGTAAAAATGTTATACAAAATGGGCCCCAGTATGCTGCCTTGGGGAACACCAGCTCTTACAGGTAATCTATCAGATTTAGAATTCTGATAGTTTACCTGCAGTGAGCGATCTGATAAATAATTTTGGATCAGTTTAATAATGTACAGAGGAAAATTAAAATTCATCAATTTTACAATCAAACCTTCATGCCAAACACTGTCAAATGCTTTCTCTATATCAAGAAGAGCAACTCCAGTCGAATATTCTTTAGATTTGTTGAGCCGAATAAAAAACTCCTCATAACTGATGAGTGGTTGAATGCCCATGGCGAAAACCAAATTGCTCATCAGCAAAAATAGAATTGTCATTAATATGAACCATCATTCTATTTAAAATAATCTTTTCAAACAGTTTGCTTATTGAAGAAAGCAAACTGATTGGGCGATAACTAGAAGTCTCAGCTGGATTTTTGTCCGGCTTCAAAATTGGAACAACTTTGGCGTTTTTCCATTTATCTGGGAAGTATGCCAATTGACAACATTTGTTAAATAAATTAACCAAAAAGGATAAAGAACTCTCAGGAAGTTTTTTGATAAGTATGTAGAAAATACCATCATCACCCGGTGCTTTCATATTTTTAAATTTTCTAGTAATAGATCTCACTTCATCCAAATTAGTTCCCAACGAAGGGTCAAAAACATTGTCTTGGTTGAGAATGTTTTCGAAGCTTCGTGTAACCTGATCCTCAATTGGACTAATGAGACCTAGACTAAAATTATGGGCACTCTCGAACTGCTGAGCAAGTTTTTGAGCCTTTTCACCATTTGTTAATAAAATTTTATTTTCCTCTTTAAGCGCTGGAATTGGCTTTTGAGGTTTTTTAAGAATTTTCGTTAATTTCCAAAAGGGTTTCGAACTGGGATCCAACTTCGAGACATTATTCTCAAAGTTGGTATTTCTCAGAATAGCGAAACGTTTTTTAATTTCATTTTGCAAATCTCGCCAAATAACTTTCAAAGCGGGATCGCGAGTTCTTTGGTATTGCCTTCGCCTCACATTTTTAAGACGGATCAGTAGCTGAAGATCGTCGTCAATAATAATGGAGTTGAATTTGTCAAAGATACGAGAGCGTTATCAATATCACTTTTGGTATCGAGAGGAATATCAACATCAAAATTCCTATCGATATACGTTTTATATAAATCCCAATCAGCTCTATGATAATTAAAAGTAGAGCTGATTGGATTATAAATGGCTTCTTGTGAGATTTCAAATGTCACAGGAAGGTGATCAGAGTCAAAGTCAGCATGAGTTACCAATTGGCCACACAGCTGACTTGAATCCGTTAAAACTAAATCAATTGTAGAAGGATTTCGACTGGAAGAAAAACAAGTAGGGCCATTGGGATATTGAATAGTATAATATCCCGCAGAACAATCTTCAAATAAAATTTTGCCGTTGGAATTGCTTTGAGCATTATTCCATGAACGGTGTTTGGCATTGAAGTCACCAATTACGAAGAATCTTGATTTGTTGCGAGTCAGAATTTGAAGATCAGCTTTCAACAAATTCTTTTGCTGCCCATTGCATTGAAAAGGCAAGTAGGCTGCAATGAAGGAAAATTGTCCAAAATTTGTTTCAACAGAAACTCCCAAGGTTTCAAAAACTTTGGTTTCAAACGATGAAAATAATTTATGTTTGATACGTCTATTAATGACAATGGCGACCCCACCACAGGCGCTGTCAAGACGATCATTTCTGTAGATGAAATAATTTGGATCTCGTTTAATGGAGAGTCCTGGTTTTAAATAGGTTTCAGTTATAATGGCAATATGCACATTATGAACTGTTAGGAAGTTGAATAATTCATCTTCCTTACCCTTTAGAGAGCGGGCATTCCAATTTAGAACTTTCACACAATTATTTAGATCCATTAAAACGGAGTCCGATAACAATTTTTTGTATGTACTTTATACCAACCTGAACAGCTTCTGGTATGGTATTTGCTTTGAACATTGCATCAATCATGTGATGCAATTGTTCAGTTAAAAAATCAAAATCGGAAGCAGTCATGCTACCTGAATCGGCAACATGACCATTATTTTCCGTTGGGACATGGGTATAAACCTTATTTTGAGAAGAGAAATTTTGTCTACCAGCAGCGATGTTTGCATACGTAGGTACATTCGAAAAATTGGAATTTACTGCTTGCTACCCGTTGACGAGCGGCAAAATTTGTTTGTGAATTGTGGTGGGTATGAATTGCTCGACCGGTGGTTTCGAAATTTGAGCGTTTGAAAAATTTCTACCCGTCGAATCTGGGATCCGATTGGAATTTCCCGTCATCAATTTTGCACGGGATTTCACAACTTGTTTGCGTGAAGGGCATTCCCAGAAATTGGATTTATGATTGCCCCCACAATTTGCGCACTTAAATTTATTGGAATCTTCTCTCACAGGACATGCGTCCTTGGCGTGAGAGGTTCCACCACAAATCATGCATTTAGCATCCATGTGACAATGTTTGGTTCCATGACCCCACTTTTGGCACTTACGGCACTGGGTGGGGTTTTGGAAATTTCCCCCAGGACTGCGGAAATGTTCCCATGTAACACGGACATGAGACATAATACAGGCCTTTTCCAAACTTTTCATATTATTTAGTTCACTTTTGTTAAAATGAACTAAATAAAATTCTTGAGAAATGCCCCTCTGGGAAGTACCAGAGTGGGATTTCTTTTTCATCTTAATTACTTGGACTGGTGAAAATCCAAGTAATTGAGAAATTTCAATTTTAATCTCATCCAGTGATTTGTCATCACTGGGGAGACCTTTCAAGACGACTTTGAACAATCGCTCAGTTTTGTCGTCGTATGTGAAGTATTTATGACGCTTCTCAGTTAAATAGTGAAGAAGACGTTTGCGATCGTCAAAGGATCCCGGCAAAACGCGGCAGTCACCCTTCCTAGCAATCTGAAATGAAACCTTGATCCCCTGAAGGTTACTAAAAATCTCATTCCGGAAGCCAGAAAACTCGGCAACAGATACCACAATTGGCGGAATCCTTTGCTTTTTCGCATGAATCGAATCACCTGGGCTAGAGGTATATTCGATTTGCTCAATTTCATCATTAATCAAATCGAACTGATTGCTCAGTTCGATTGGAGAAGAATTATTTCCGATATTAGAGTTAGAAGGAATATCTGAATTCTCCAGCTTCCTTCTATTTTTTCCGCGCTTTGGCAGGACGGTCTTGAAACCTTGTTTCTTTGAAGGAAGTGGAGAATTCAGAGACTCCCTTCCTCTTGTTTTATTAATGCTCATGGCTGAGCGTGGAGACGTGACCTGCTAAGAGGTTTTTCCCAGAACGGTGTCCCTGCAGGATTACCACCGCTTGTCGGAATTTTACTTCCGCAAACGGGTCCAACGTAAAACGAAGGCACGGGTCCTTGCAAAGATCGTAACGGGATCAGTGGGTACAAATAGCGCTAAGAAGCACCGTTGAAATTAAAATAGCTTCGGGTAGTATTAAAAACTTCCTTCCGCAAAGAGAGAAAGAACCGCACAGCACGAAAGCACGATGCGGTCTGATCTTCTTCTTCTTTTTCTTCTATCTTTCTTCTATCTATATATATAAAAACCAATCTATGTATGTATGTTCGCTAACTACTTCTGAACCACTTGGCCGATTTTAACCAAATTTGGTTCACACATTCTCTATCCTCAGAAGAAGTTAACAAAGGGGTGGGATGGTCATTTGGAAAAGGGGGAGGGTTGGTGGGATGGGGTTTGTTTAGAAAACGAACAATTCAGTGTAACTTTCAACTCCCAGGACCGATTTCAACCAAATTTTGTACACATATGCACTATGGCAGAGCTTTTAATATTCGATTATTTTTTATGAAGCCCATGGGCCTTCTTTGTCACTTCACTTCTAAACATATTCATATTCGGCTCTGCACCGTCAATTTTCAGAATGAATATAGCTCAGTGAGTGTTTATTTGAATATCACAATTTATTAAATATTCGTAAAACTGAACACATGTTTAATTATTTAAATAAATACACGCATAGATCTATTCCAAATGCTCAATTGAGCATTGTTTTTTCGTCAGTTTTGTTATAACTTTGAAGCACCTGCAAACCTGGCTCAAACCTTCTAACACCAGCATGTCAGTAGAGCTTGAGGGCTACAAGATTATCAGATCTGATCGTCAAAATAAGAAAAAATCCAGAAGAGGTGGAGTCGCCTTTTATTTGAGGAAAAACATCAAATACTCTGTAATCACAAAATCTGAAAAAGAAAGCGAAATTGACTGTTTGTTTATCAAATTAAAAAAGGCTAATTTAGTCTGTGGAGTCGTGTATAAACCCCCAGACGTTGCAATAACGAAACTCGATGCAATTTTTAGCATTGTTTCTGAAATTGCATAGAGATGGGCAAAATGGCTCACCTTATTGAGCGATCCGGAATCGTTCCGCTCAATAAAGTGAACTAGCTCATCTGAACGGTTCATCCGCTCACTAAATTTTATGAAGCATATTTAATAAAGCGAAATATAATAGATTTTTTTAGTTCAGTTCAGTGGTTATTTACTTTATGGTATTAATATAATAAGGGTCGTACACTAATAACGTAAGAAATTTTTCTGGGTTTTTCGATACCCCCTCCCCCCATGTAAGATTTTTCCCATAAAAATGATTTTTTGTTTATATAGCGCGTAAGAAAACAGCAGAACCCCCTCCCCCAAAAGTGCTTACGTAATTTGTGTACGCCCCTAAGAAAGAGATTGATTTTTTCGTTGAGACTTCGCCTCTATCGTACCAACGCATGTTTTCAATTACCCTAATAAAATTATAATATTTTACCGCATAGGATAGATCACTAAAGCACTACATGGCTAATAAATAAGCTGCAGTGCACCAACACTCCTTTTAACAACGCCTGTCTGTCTTACTGGTACTGCCTCGTCTGATGTCTCCATTGACTTTCAGTCATATATAAATTATACAGATGAACTAATATGAAGGACATATTTATCAAGCAATAATCATTGACAGAAGGTTATTCTTACAAAATTCATTCTTGTTATTCGCGTTATACGATTTGACAGGGCAAGTCAATTGAACAATTCAGTTCAATTCAATTGACTTGCCAAAAGTTGAACTTGTTCAACTTTCTTTCCGTTCAATTGAGTTGAATGAAGGCGTTTAGACGTTCAATTCAAACGACTTGTTCTTCACTTGTCTAAACATAACATTAGTCTTATATAAATACTCGCACAGCACACGCTTGCTACATTCGACGACATGGAATTGCGCGCATTTTGCTGTTTCCCATTCGACTTTGCAGCCCGTACATTTGTTTCCATTTCCATCGTTACCGCTCTCGAACTGTTTGCCGATACAAAACAGAAACGCGCATACACTCACGTACGTGCTCAAGCTACCGCTAAGCATCAAACACGCCACGACGCCGATATTCTGAAACACATCAACTGCACGCTCTCACTCCACTCTCTTGTTTCGTGTGAACCTATTTCTGTTAGTTCGTTCGTTCATGAAAAGAACCATTTCTTCAGCACAGTCAGATCTGCACTGTGCAAAAGCGCGCTCCTGCTCCACGCTCTTTTGTTTTGGTTCGTTCGTTCGCTCAAAACCCTTTCCTCGGCTCAGCCAGACTGCGCTGGGTAAATAGCTCTTTTGCGCTCGCGCTCCACGCTCATTCATTCGTTCGTTAGTGTGGCGCAATGAATAAACTACCAGCATTACTGTAGTAAGCAGTTTCAAGCGTTTGTGTGGAAAGAACTACCATTCGTTAAAAAGGAGCGACCGCTTTCTCAGTCGCGTAGAAGAACTAGTTCTTTTGAACCGTTCACGAGCGGGCTGCCCACCTCTATACAGAACCCAACATTCTGATGACAGGCGATTTTAACATAAATTTGAAGATGGAAAATTCTAACAATACATTGAAACTGATCGACTATTTAAGTGCATTATCATTCAAGCTAATTCCCACTCATCCAACTTGCCACAGGCCCGGTTCTGCATCAACCATTGATATACATATTTACAGGTAATTGCACTCAGAACTTAAACAACGTTTATCAATCGTCTATGGGTGGAATCAGTGATCACGATTTCATTTGCATTGATTACAAATTTAAGCTTCCTAAAACTTGTGCTGATGTTTACTGGACACGTGATTATCACAAAATAGATCAATCCTCTTTCTTGGCAGATTTGCGCTGCGTAGATTTTGATGCTGTACTCAACTATGCAGAGATTAATGTGAAACTAAAATGCTTCAATGACCTATTTTTCGCCATTCTTGATAAGCATGCCCCGCTCAGGAAAAAAACGGTCAAAGATCCAAGCACTCCTTGGATCAACACTCGTATCCATCGATTGATTAAAAATCGGTCCAAAGCTTATGAATGTTGGAAACACGATAGAGAGTGAGAGTAAATGGAGAAATTTCACCTGTCTTCGCAACTTAACAAATCGAGAGGTCAAACGTACGAAACGAGAATATTTCTCCTCCCAACTAAGCGCTGACCTTCCTGCTAAGCAACTTTGGAAAAACATTAAACGATTAGGCTTAAAACAAACAAATAATAATATGGGTGGAGGGGATGTTAATGCAGATACCCTCAACTCATTCTTTGTTGCTCACTACACACCACTTAGCTTCAATCAAAATGATGATGTTGGAACACATCCGAATTTCTCATTTAGGTGTGTTACAAATAATGAAATACTCTCCGATTTCGTTACTGCTTCGTGTGATGCTGTTGGTAACGATTTAATTCCGCTCAATGTTTTGAAAATGTCCTTAAGTGTTACTCTCAAATACATTGAAAACATCTTTAATTATTGTATTACTTCCTCAGATTTCCCCCTTGATTGGAAAATCGCAAAAGTAATTCCAATAGGTAAGACTGATCACCCTGTTACTGAAAAAGACTATCGTCCAATAAGTATTCTTTGCGCACTATCAAAAATATTCGAATCATTACTCTCTAAGCAACTAAATGAGTATTTGACACACAACGATCTTTTATGTACTCTCCAGTCTGGATATCGGAAATCGTGCAGCATTGTGACTGCTCTTATTAAAATTGAAAACGACATTAGAGAAGCATTAGACAACAAAATGGTCACTTTATTGGCTCTTCTGGATTTCAGTAAAGCATTCGATTCTATTGATCATAGACAGTTGTGTAACAAGTTGAAGTATAATTTCTACATAGATCAATTTTCCATAAAATTAATTAAGTCGTATCTATCCGACCGAATGCAATACGTTGATTTCAACAACCAACAATCCGAACTGATTCCTGTCCTACGTGGGGTGCCACAAGGTTCAATTCTTGGACCGTTACTTTTCTCGATGTACATCAATGATCTACCTTTAAATCTGTCATATTGTAGATTTCATCTTTATGCAGACGACTGTCAATTATACATATCAGGAGTGCCTGATACAATATCTGAAATGGTAAATCGAATTAATTCTGACATTCAGAATATCTTGCTATGGTGCGAGAATAACGGACTGATACTCAACGGAGGAAAAACTCAAACGATTATTTTTCACACTAAACGTGCCGTTCTTGTTAATGTACCATCAATAAGAGTAGGTAACGATATCATTGAATATTCTAATGTAGTCAGAAATCTTGGGTTAATGATGGATTCTAAATTAAACTGGACATCCCAGGTTAATGCCGTTTGCAGTAAAATTTATAATGCCTTACATTCGCTTGTCTTACTGAGACATTGTACTCCCCAACATATCCGGGTTCAATTGGTTAGGTCGCTCTTAGTTCCATTGTTTGATTATGGAGATATTTTAACCAGGTGTTCAATGCAGTCACCAGATATGCATTTAATCTTAAAAAGTTCGACCATATATCTAATTATAAAAAGGCAATACTTGGATGTGATTTTACAAGTCATTTAAAGCTTAGAATCTGTATCCAAACATTCAAAATTATAAACGACCCTCCAATTTACCTTCGAGATTTCTTCAGACATGCGCGCTTTTCAAGAGGTTCATTACTCATCGTTCCTAGATGCCTTTCTAATAGTTTAAAACAATCTTATCGTTTACGAGCCATACAAATTTGGAATGATCTACCTCGAAATCAAAGGAGTGAAAGAAGTTTTTCTACTTTTAAAAGAAATTTGAATAATTTATTTAGTGTATAGTCATTGGTATTAGATGTTGCATAGTAGCATAAGCTTTGAGAATCAGTAGGTGATTATTTGTGTTACTATATGGAGTTTGTTAATAATAAATAAATAAATAAATAAATATCAGGCTAGAAATATACGAAGATGAAATCTGTTATCACACGAAAAATTGCGATCCCGCTTTCCCACTATTTGAATTGACAGATACAATAATTGTTTAAGCTTTATGTGTCAATCGCAGGATCGCCACGCAACGTACAGCGTTTATCTGGAAGAAGACATTTCTGGCACGATTCACTCCGATCCGGACTCCTTCAGCATCATTCCAAGAAGTGGTTATCAGCTTGCTTCTTTCATACTAACGATCGTCAATACAAAACAACTTGACTTCGAGCTACCGGAACGGCGTCAGTTTGATCTTATCATAACGGCTGTCGAGGCAGCAAATGCTTCCCACACTAACCAGCAGAGTATTGCCATCAAGCTTCGCAACTGGAATGATGAAATGCCTGAATTCGATAAAGAAATCTACGAAATCTCAATCAATGAAACTATTGCAGAAAATGAAGAGATGCTGACGGTGACGATCACCGATCGCGATGTAGATGACGAAGTGAAGCTTCGTATAATGAGTCTTATTGGAGAAGACATGGCAGTAGATCCCGTAACTATTCCCGATCAGGATTATGAAGTACCAACCTTCGTATTCAGGATAAGTACAAAAAAGAATGACACTTTCGATTACGACGTAGCGCATGAGGTGATCCTCCAACTGGAGGCAACGGATACGCTGCAAACTGAAAAGAATGAATCTCTTCATCAGACTTTCGCACAGGTGGTGATCAAAGTTCTTGATATCAACAACAAACCACCGTCAATCACAGTGGTGAGTTTATTCGCACAATAAGCAAACATAATACTACACATACTTATAATATGGGTCATTTATAGCCACGGGAAAGAATTCATATCTTTGAAAACTCGGAACCCGGTACAGTTGTTTTGATTGAAAGTACTGGAGAGGAAGCGATTCTGATAGGAACCGATACTGACACGGACGCCCAACTCCAATTTAGTATCGATTGGGCGACTAGCTACGCCGTAAAAGGAGGATCATCTGTCAAACCGGAAATCTTCAAAGAGTAACATTACAGATTTATAATTAATTATGCTAACTTAAATCAATATTTTATTTATCGCCAGATGTTTGATTATTGACCAGGATTCAACCGATCGAAATCGCGTAACGGGAAAGATTATAGTAAATCCGGAGCTTGATCAGCAAACGATAAACCAACGACTGGATTACGAAGAATACGATACATTGTTCATCACTGTTCGTTTGGTAGACGAAAACCAGGTTGTTCCACCAGGGGATACTGAATCCCTTGTAGTTATACAAATTGGCAACGTCAATGATAATGAACCGCAATTTGTCGGCAACACGCTGACTGTAGAACGCAACGTATTAGAAGAAGCATCAAATGGAACTATTGTCGGTAGTGTTGAGGCTATTGATAGGGACGGAGATGAGATAATCTTTTCGATATCGTAAGTAGAGTTTCAAATAAGAAAACTTTTTGATTATCATTTTATTTTACTACAGTGCAAAAAGTCCTAATCACGAGGGTCTTATTACTATCGCATCGAATGGAATGCTAACAGTCAATGCTTCGGAAGAGAAATATATTGATTGCGATGTGCCAATTACCTACGCAATTGCACTGGAGATTACACTCTCCGATGGACTCCACGTTACCAACGGCTCCCTCGAAATCTTAATCACCGATACCAACAACAAAAGCCCGACTTTTAGCGAATCAATCCCAGCCGTAGTGGAGATTTTTGAAAAATCCCAATCCGGAACCGAAATCCTTCAACTGAATGTGCAAGATCTGGATCGCGATTCGCCGCACAACTTGGTATCATTCGAAATCGATTTCAAAACTTTCCCAGAGTTGCGAAACTTTTTCGAAGTGACTATAGAGGAGGACGACTCGGGCGAACGTTTGAACCAAACGGCAGTGGTTCTGGTGAAGGAAAACAATTACGAGCTGGATCGTGACACCGGAACGGATCGTTTCACGATCAATGTGAAGGCACAGGACAACCCGGGCAACACCGGTAGGCGGAATTCGGACGAGGCCAGTTTCACACTGATCTTGCTGGATATCAACGATCAGGAACCCAAAATGCCAGTTTTGGCTAGTTTGAGACTAACGGAGGACGCCCAGGAGGGAGCGATACTGGTGGAACGATTCGAAGCTACCGATTTGGATGATCGTACCACGCCCAATGCGAAAATTAACTACCGGTTAATGGACATTAAGGCAGGTAAGTAGTTGATATGAACTTGCTACTTGGTGACACTCCATATATAGCCGATAAAAATTGATTATGTTTAACAATTCGTTTGGTGAATGAAGATGGGTTTCTATTTAGGTGCAAACGTGTTTGTTCTCAAATTATTTTTATTATATTTTTATAATGACCTTCGACTTTTGTAAACAGATTTCCTGCCAACTCTAGACTAACGCCCTTTACGTCACTTCCAAAACGTAATCATTTCAGCCCTTTGTATAGTATCAGAAATTCAGCCCGTCAGCCCAGAATCACAATTCTTATGCAAAAATAAGCCTCCTAAATAAAATGTCAAGATGTCTCAAGTAAATTGAGTGTTTTTGGGCTATTTTCAATAGCAAAAAAAAATCCTACGAGACGAGCCAGCCTTGGGCTAAAAGTCTCGTTAATAAAGACAAAAAAATATGAAAAAAAATCTAACAAGAGTTATAAACGCCTAACATAATCGCAATAATCTCTGAACGGAAGCTTTTGGTGTGCTCTACAAGTCTTGTGAAGATTGGAATTCGTTCCGCTCACGTTTTGACCATGTTAAAATGATTTTCAAGCTTCTTAGTGCACAAAAACACTGTTTCGCCTAAACGTCGTTGTTTTACAAAATTCTTGAATTTATTACAAATCATTGCTAATTTATTATATCATTATTTCTCTTTTTTCCCTGGACTTTTGAGTAATCCAATTGCCAATGTGAGAATTACCGTTGAATTCTTAAAAATCAGAAGCTGAACATTTGTCATAAATTTACACATTAGGATTTTTTCAAACAAGTTATTCGATGGCGCTTCCGACATTAAACTTGTTCAAGAATTTCGTCAAACATTCTTCCAAGTATTTTTTCAAAATGTACTCTTTGGGGATTTTCCAGAAAATTATCTGGTATAATTACTTCGGAGATAAATCCAGATTTTTTTTTTTGGAAATTCCTCAAAATATTACTTCGAAAATTCAAAGAAGGAATTAAAAGAAAATTTCGAAAAATCCTTCTTTTAGATTGTTTTCAGTACCTACAACACCTACATAAATTGTTTTAGGATTACCTTTAAAAACCCCTTTTGGAATTTCTTCGGAATATATTTTTAAGAATTCTGCCAGTGCTTTTTCAAGAAATCCCTTTGGGAACTTTAGAAAGAAATTCTAGAATTTCTAAAGGATTTTTTTCGAAACTTCATTTAGTTATTCCTTCGGTCATTCCCCCAGACTTAATTTAGCAGTTCTTGTAGAAATTCCATTCGAAATTCTTCGGAGATTCCTTTTGAAATTCCTTCGAAATTTCTTTTGAGCATTCTTTCAAGAATCTTTTCAGAAAATCTTTTAAAATTTCTTTTAGAGGTATCCTTCGTAAATTTTATTTGGAAATTATTTTGGTAATTTCTTCGAAAATTCTTTAGAAATACCTTACGAAATTTCTTTGAGGAATCCTATAAAATGTCCGCTAGAAACGCCTCCGGAAATTCCTTTAGGATTTCCTATTTCATTCTTCCAGAATTTTCCAGAAGACTTTTTTCAACAAAATTTCTAAAATAATTCCTGCAGGAACTTTGGAAGGAATTTCTGGAGAAATTTACAAATTATTTACAAAATAATTTTAAAAAAATATTACAAAATATTATAAATTATTCCTGGAGGAGTTCCCAAACCTCCTTCGAAAATTCGTACAGTAGTAAAACAAAAACCTGTTTTTAATCTAGAATTAAGTCTTGCCGAATATCGGGATTGCAGTCGATCCATCATCATACTCCTGCGGATACTCTCGAGAATTCATTGGGAATCTACTTTAGGAGTTATTTCGGAAATTTCTTCAGTAATCATTCAGGTGATATTTCAAAAATTCGCCCAGAAACTTTACAGGCATACTTTCGAAAATTGTTTCAGGAATTCCATCGTGATTTCTTTTCTCTCTCCTCAAGGAATTTCTTAAAAAATCCTCCGCAAATAAATCGGGAAATTCCTTCAAAAATTCCTCAAAAAATTGTCTAAGAATTCTTTTAGAAACCCCTTCCGGAATTTCCTTCAGGAATTTCTTTGACCAAACTTTCTTTCAGGAATCTCCGAACGAATTTCTAAAGGAATTTCCGAGGGAACTCCTGAAGAAAATTTCGAAATTATTGAATTTCTCTGTGAATTCCTCCAAGAATTGCTTTGGAATTTCCTCCAAGGATTCTTTTACAAATTCTCAGATACTTTGGAGATAGATCCAGAAATTCTTTTAGAAATGCATCAAGATATTCCTTCAAAAATTCCAAGATTTCTTTGAAAATTCCATTCCATAACGTCTTAAGAAAAACTTTCTACGGAAAAAAATCAAGAAATTCCATCGGAAATTGCTTTGGAAATTTGGTCAGAATTCCTACGGAAAATTCTTCGGTAATATCTACGGAAATTGCTTCAGGGAAACTTTCCTAAATTAGGAGAATTCCTTTGGAAATTTCTTTATGATTTATTTTGGAAATGGCTTTAGGAATGTCTGCGGAAATTGGTTTGGGAATACCTTCGAACTTTTTTAAAAAATCACTTCTGAAATTCATTCAGAAATTCTTCCAGGATCATTCGGATAGTAGGTAGTTCTTTCGTGAATTTCATCTACCTTTCGTAATTTTTTTTAGAATTGCTTCTTTGAACTTTCAAAAAGATATTTTTTTCTAATTGATTTATTGCTTTACTGATTAACGCAACTGTAGTTCTTACTACTGACACCAAATTATAAATGAACCAATTACGCCAAAATCCTAGTGCCCCACCAATACTAGAGCTCTGGTGCCGTCAGTGAAGTTGACGGTGTCTAGGCTAGTCAGTGTCCAGAGATCGGCGATAGGAATTCAGCAGACCATTGGACCGAAAGGCTCATTTGGCCGAAAGGGTCATCCGGCCGAATAGGTCATTTGGCCGAATAAGTCATTTAGCCGAATATGACATCTGGCCGAATAGGACATGTTGTTTGGCCGAACATACCATTTGACCGAACAGGTCATTTGGCCGAAATAATAATTTGACCGAAAGGGTCATTTGGCCGAATAGGTCATTTGGCCGAATTGTAGGTCATTTGAAAAGTAAGAAATTAGGAGAGAGGTCTTGTCTCAATTCTCATTAATCATTTCTCACTTCTCACTGTAAAAAGTTTGAAGCGTTAAGTGAGTAGTGAAACGTTTCATTGTAAAAAATGAGATCATTTTTCAAATGACCTATTCAGCCAAATGTCTTATTCGGCCAAATGTCCTATTCGGCCAAAAGTCCTATGCGGCCAGATAACCTTTTCGGCCAAACGATCCTTTCGGCCAAACGATCCTTTCGGCCAAACGACCCTTTCGGCCAAATAACCATTTCGGTCAAATGACCCTTTCGGCCAAATGATTCTTTCGGCTAAATGGCATTCAGCCGAACGGTATTCGGCCAAACGGCCGTTCCCCAAAAAAAAAAACATTGTGGAGAATGTGGGCATAAAATTAACAATCTGGAGCCTTTACGTTGCCTACACACCAAAATTTGATTTCTTCATCTACACCCAACCAGCGATTGTTAGATTTTCTAACAATTCTGTATAAGAATCTACCAAAACATGTATAAGAACTGGGCATATGCGAAATTGTTAGATTCTTATACAAAAAATGTAAGAAAAGCTTACAACATTGTTAGATTCTTATACAATATTTGTATAAGAATCTAGCAATTTCGCATATGCCCAATTCTTATACAGGTTTTGGTAGATTCTTATACATAATTGTTGGAAAATCTAACAACCGCCGGTTGGGTGTAGCAAAATGTTTTGCTGAAAGCCCATCAGTAAAAGTTTTTTTACTGTAAATTCAGGTTCTAGAAATATTTGATGCTGATTTTTTTCTGCATTTTTTCAGATTCCGGATAAAGTAGAAAGCAGCATGGGTAAACTGATTCCAGTTAATGGAAGATTTTTATCGTTTTACAAAAAAATGAAATGATGCTGGTCGTGGAAAATGTTTGTGGTTGTCTAGATCAACCAGCAATAAGTTGAAAAATTATTTTTTTTTTGATTGGTTTAATCTCAATATGGGGTTGATTTATTGATATTTTTCGGTGAACAATAATTATACGCCATTTGTTTTCCTGCGTGACGTTTCGGTCTACTACCTTCCTGAGCAGCACAAGTCAATCAAAATGGTTGCAACAACTTCATTGTGACCGAATCTGGTCACATATGAGTTGCAGTAACCTTCGTAGAACATGTGTGCTGCTAGGGTTATTTCGACCATCTTCAGACGTCTTATTTATTGAAAACATTAAGCAAAAAAATAAATACACACACGCAGGAGTATCCATTATTCAATGCGACACTTCGACATACTTCACTGTTTTTAACAAAAAAAACAAAAGAAAACCTACGATGATTCAAATGGATAATGCAACTCAGCCATGAGTGTTGAGTTTGGTGCGTTTCAACTCACGGTTAAATTGAATAGTTCTTGACTTTTGAGATTTTGAGTTTTTACCAAAATTGATTGCATTTTAAGAGGATTGGAAGGCTTATTTCAAGAGGATTGGAAGGCTTATTTCAAGAGGCTTGGAAGCCTCCTTCCAAGAGGCTCGGAAACCTCCTTTTATGAGGTTCGGAAGCCTCCTTTCATGATGTTCGGAAGTCTCATTTCAAGAGGCTCGGAAACCTCTTTTAAAGAAACTTGGAAGCCTTCTTTCAAAAGGCTCGGAAGCCTCCTTCCAAGAGGCTCGGAAGCCTCCTTCCAAGAGGCTCGGAAGCCTTCTTCCAAGAGGCTCGGAAGCCTTCTTCCAAGAGGCTCGGAAGCCTTCTTCCAAGAGGCTCGGAAGCCTTCTTCCAAGAGGCTCGGAAGCCTTCTTCCAAGAGGCTCGGAAGCCTTCTTCCAAGAGGCTCGGAAGCCTCCTTCCAAGAGGCTCGGAAGCCTCCTTCCAAGAGGCTCGGAAGCCTCCTTCCAAGAGGCTCGGAAGCCTCCTTCCAAGAGGCTCGGAAGCCTCCTTCCAAGAGGCTCGGAAGCCTCCTTCCAAGAGGCTCAGAATCCTTCTTCCAAGAGGCTCGGAAGCCTCCTTTCAAAAGGCTGGGAAGCCTCCTTTCAAGAGGCTCAGGAAGCCTCCTTCCAAGAGGCTCGAAGCCTCCTTCCAAGAGGCTCAGAAGCCTCCTTCCAAGAGGCTCAAGCCTCCTTCCAAGAGGCCTGGAAGCCTCCTTCCAAGAGGCTCAGAGCCTCCTTCCAAGAGGCTCAGAAGCCTCTTCCAAGAGGCTCAGAAGCCTCCTTCCAAGAGGCTCAGAAGCCTCCTTCCAAGAGGCTCAGGAAGCCTCCTTCCAAGAGGCTCAGAAGCCTCCTTCCAAGAGGCTCGGAAGCCTCCTTCCAAGAGGCTCGGAAGCCTCCTTCCAAGAGGCTCAGAAGCCTCCTTCCAAGAGGCTCAGGAAGCCTCCTTCCAAGAGGCTCAGAAGCCTCCTTCCAAGAGGCTCGGCAGCCTCCTTCCAAGCGGCTCGGAAGCCTCCTTCCAAAAGCCTCGGAAACCTACTTCCAAAAGGCTAGGAAGCCTCCTTCCAAGAGCCTCGGAAACCTACTTCCAAAAGGCTAGGAAGCCTCCTTTCAAGAGGTTCGGAAACCTCCTTTCATGAGGTTCGGAAATCTCCTTTCATGATGTTCGGAAGTCTCATTTCAAGAGGCTCGGAAACCTCTTTTAAAGAAACTTAGAAGCCTTCTTTCAAAAGACTCGGAAGCCTTCTTTCAAAAGGCTCGGAAGCCTTCTTTCAAAAGGCTCGGAAGCCTTCTTTCAAAAGGCTCGGAAGCCTTCTTTCAAAAGGCTCGGAAGCCTTCTTCCAAAAGGCTCGGAAGCCTCCTTCCAAGAGGCTCGGAAGCCTCCTTCCAAGAGGCTCGGAAGCCTCCTTCCAAGAGGCTCGGAAGCCTCCTTCCAAGAGTCTCGGAAGCCTCCTTCCCTGAGGCTCGGAACCCTCCTTCCAAAAGGCTCGGAAGCCTCCTTCCAAGAGTCTCGGAAGCCTCCTTCCCAGAGGCTGCGAAGCCTCCTTCCAAGGGGCTCGGAAGCCTCCTTCCCAGAGGCTGCGAAGCCTCCTTCCAAGGGGCTCGGAAGCCTCCTTCCAAGAGGCTCAGAAGCCTCCTCCCAAGAGGCTCAGAAGCCTCCTTCCAAGAGGCTCAGAAGCCTCCTTCCAAGAGGCTCGGAAGCCTCCTGCCAAGAGGCTCGGAAGCCTCCTTCCAAGAGGCTCGGAAGCCTCCTTCCAAGAGGCTCGGAAGCCTCCTTCCAAGAGGCTCGGAAGCCTCCTTCCAAGAGGCTCGGAAGCCAGTATTACTGTTCTATTTTCACAAGAAAGGATTGATTTCTTATTGATAAGGGCGCGCCTTCAATGGGATTGCTCTCTGTGAAGGGTCTAAATAGTGGAACCTTGTCATGGTGCTCTTGACAAAACAAAACAACAACTGTATTGAAACCGATACTGCTTTTGCTTATCAATAGTAATGGAGTAATTTGACATGCACCTTAACACTAAGGATACGGGTAACGCTACAATGGATCTAATAACAGGAAAAAAATACAGACGATTAATAGTGTGCGTAGTTTATGTTGGAAATAGTATTATTGAAATAGATACAGGCATAGGATTAAACGATTTTGAATGTTATTGAAATGGGTGCATAATGGTGATGATGTTTTTCATTTAAATACTTCATAAATGTGATTTCAATTTCATTTTGAAGTAACCAAATTGTTCTTAAATATTATATGAATTGAGCATAATACTTCTCACAATTCTTGATAATCGGTTAAGAAATCAATGTACTTTTATACGCACATTGCCTTATTGTTATTGATATAGGAACAGATACCCTAGTTGCGGAAACCCAATTATTTTTAGCAAAATTACCAAAAAATGATCTAACTTCTTATCTCCATTGTTGTTTATTAAAAACGTTTACATTTATACATGACAATAGAATACCTGTCAAACTGATACAGTGTTGCTAGTTTATCTTTTTTTATTTACTTACTTATGAATCCTGTACACCTCCGGCGGTGCAAAGGACCGATTTGAAAGATCTCCATCCTGAACGTTGCCCAGCTATCGCTTTAACCTGTTTCCAGGTAAGATTTCGGTCGACTTCTTTCATTTCTTTATTGAGGCTTCGCCGCCAAGACTCTGCCTCTGCTGCGATGTCCCGCTAGGTTGCAGTCTAATGCTTGTTTACTAATTTCATTTCTACCTCTACGTAAGGTGTGGCCGACCTAGCCCCACTTCCGATCACGAATTTCTGTAGCTATCGGTCTCTGGTGACAAAAACGATCGAGCTCGTTGTTTAAGATCCATTTTTGAGGACACCAAGCGCTTGTTATGCACCGCAGGCATCTGTTGATGAACACCTGCAGTCGTTGAGTGTTCTCCACTGATACACACCATGTTTCGCTAGCGTATAACAGCACAGATTTCACGTTAGAGTTGAAAATTCGTATTTTGGTGCGTTCACTTATCTGTTTTTCCAGATATTTCTTAAACTCGCAAAGGCAGCCTTTGCTTTTTAGATCCGTTCGCCTAGGTCGATCTTGGTACCGCCGTCTGACGCCATTTGGCTACCAAAATATTGGAAGCTTTCAACATTCTCCACTGGTTGCCCGGCTACTGTGAAACTGGAAGGAGTCACCGTGATTGCATCCAACGATTTGGTGTTGTTGACGTTGATGACTAAGCCTGCCGAAGAGGAGCGCTTGGCAGGCCGAAGATGAGCTTACTCTGCATATCAGAGCGCCGTTGAGCGAGGAGTGCAACGTCAACAGACAATTCGAAGTCGTTTAGGTGCTCCATAGATATAGGCTGCCATAACAGTCTGCGGTTTGGTTTACGGTCAATCGCATCTACCAGAATCTCGTCGATTACGATGAGGAACAGTAACGTAACAGCTCCTTCCAAGAGGCTCGGAAGCCTCCTTCCAAGAGGCTCGGAAGCCTCCTTCCAAGAGGCCTGGAAACCTCCTTCCAAGAGGCCAGGAAGCCTCCTTCAAGAGGCTCAGGAAGCCTCCTTCCAAGAGGCCTGGAAGCCTCCTCCAAGAGGCTGGAAGCCTCCTTCCAAGAGGCTCGGAAGCCTCCTTCCAAGAGGCTCGGAAGCCTCCTTCCAATGGGCTCGGAAGCCTCCTTCCAAGAGGCTCGGAAGCCTCCTTCCAAGAGGCTCGGAAGCCTCCTTCCAAGAGGCTCGGAAGCCTCCTTCCAAGAGGCTCGGAAGCCTCCTTCCAAGAGGCTCGGAAGCCTCCTTCCAAGAGGCTCAGAAGCCTCCTTCCAAGAGGCTCGGAAGCCTCCTTCCAAGAGGCTCAGAAGCCTCCTTCCAAGAGGCTCGGAAGCCTCCTTCCAAGAGGCTCGGAAGCCTCCTTCCAAGAGGCTCAGGAAGCCTCCTTCCAAGAGGCTTGGAAGCCTCCTTCCAAGAGGCCTGGAAACCTCCTTTCATGATGTCTGGAAGTCTCATTTCAAGAGGCCTGGAAACCTCTTTAAAGAAACTTGGAAGCCTTCTTCCAAAAGGCCTGGAAGTCTCCTTCCAAAAGGCTCGGAAGCCTCCTTCCATTAGGCTGGAAGCCTCCTTCCAAGAGGCTCAGGAAGCCTCCTTCCAAGAGGCTGGAAGCCTCCTTCCAAGAGGCTCAGAAGCCTCCTTCCAAGAGGCTCAGAAGCCTCCTTCCAAGAGGCTCAGAAGCCTCCTTCCAAGAGGCTCAGAAGCCTCCTTCCAAGAGGCTGGAAGCCTCCTTCCAAGAGGCCTCAGAAGCCTCCTTCCAAGAGGCTCAGAAGCCTCCTCCAAGAGGCTCGGAAGCCTCCTTCCAAGAGGCCTGGAAGCCTCCTTCCAAGAGGCCTGGAAGCCTCCTTCCAAGAGGCTCAGAAGCCTCCTTCCAAGAGGCTCGGAAGCCTCCTTCCAAGAGGCTCGGAAGCCTCCTTCCAAGAGGGCCTCAAGCCTCCTTCCAAGAGGCTCGAAGCCTCCTTCCAAGAGGCTCGGAAGCCTCCTTCCAAGAGGCTCGGAAGCCTCCTTCCAAAAGGCTCTGGAAGCCTCCTCCAAGAGGCTCGAAGCCTCCTTCCAAGAGGCCTGGAAGCCTCCTTCCAAGAGGCTCAGAAGCCTCCTTCCAAGAGGCCTGGAAGCCTCCTTCCAAGAGGCTCGGAATCCTCCTTCCCAGAGGCCTCCAATCCTCCTTCCCAGAGGCCTCCTAGCCTCCTTCCAAGAGGCTCGGAAGCCTCCTTCCAAGAGGCTCGGAAGCCTCCTTCCAAGAGGCCTGGAAGCCTCCTTCCAAGAGGCCTGGAAGCCTCCTTCCAAAGGCCTGGAAGCCTCCTTCCAAAAGGCCTGGAAGCCTCCTTCGAAAAGGCTCGGCAGCCTCCTTTCAAGAGGCCTCGAAACCTCCTTTCATGAGGGTTCTGGAAGTCTCCTTTCATGATGTTCGGAAGTCTCATTTCAAGAGGCCTGAAACCCTCTTTTAAAGAAACTTAGAAGCCTTCTTTCAAAGACTCAGGAAGCCTTCTTTCAAAGGCTCGGAAGCCTTCTTTCAAAGGCTCGGAAGCCTTCTTTCAAAAGGCCTGGAAGCCTTCTTTCAAAGGCCTGGAAGCCTCCTTTCAAAGGCTCCGGAAGCCTTCTTTCAAAGGCCTGGAAGCCTTCTTTCAAAGGCCTGGAAGCCTTCTTCCAAAGGCTCAGAAGCCTCCTTCCAAGAGGCTCAGAAGCCTCCTTCCAAGAGGCTCGGAAGCCTCCTTCCAAGAGCTCGTAAGCCTCCTTCCAAGAGGCCTGGAAGCCTCCTCCAAGAGGCTCGGAAGCCTCCTTCCCTGAGGCCTGGAACCCTCCTTCCAAGAGGCTCGGAAGCCTCCTTCCAAGAGTCTCGGAAGCCTCCTTCCCAGAGGCTGCGAAGCCTACTCCAAGGGGCCTGGAACCCTTATTCCAAGAGGCCTGGAAGCCTCCTTCCAAGAGGCCTGGAAGCCCTCCCAAGAGGCTCAAGCCTCCTTCCAAGAGACTCAGAAGCCTCCTTCCAAGAGGCTCAGGAAGCCTCCTTCCAAGAGGCTCGGAAGCCTCCTTCCAAGAGGCTGGAAGCCTCCTTCCAAGAGGCCTGGAAGCCTCCTTCCAAGAGGCTCAGGAAGCTTCCTTCCAAGAGGCCTGGAAGCCTCCTCCAAGAGGCTCGGAAGCCTCCTTCCAAGAGGCTCGGAAGCCTCCTTCCAAGAGGCCCGGAAGCCTCCTTCCAAGAGGCTCGGAAGCCTCCTTCCAAGAGGCTCGGAAGCCTCCTCCAAGAGGCTCAAAGCCTCCTTCAAGAGGCTCAGGAAGCCTTCTTCCAAGAGGCTCGGAAGCCTTCTTCCAAGAGGCTCGGAAGCCTTCTCCAAGAGGCCTGGAAGCCTCCTTCCAAGAGGCTCAGGAAGCCTCCTTCCAAGAGGCTCAAGCCTCCTTCCAAGAGGCTCCGGAAGCCTCCTTCCAAGAGGCTCAAGCCTCCTTCCAAGAGGCTCAGAAGCCTCCTTCCAAGAGGCCCGGAAGCCTCCTTCCAAGAGGCCTCAGGAAGCCTCCTTCCAAGAGGCTCAGAAGCCTCCTTCCAAGAGGCTCGGAAGCCTCCTTCCAAGAGGCTCGGAAGCCTCCTTCCAAGAGGCCTGGAAGCCTCCTTCCAAGAGGCTCAGAAGCCTCCTTCCAAGAGGCCTGGAAGCCTCCTTCCAAGAGGCTCAAAGCCTCCTTTTAAGACGCCTTGAAGCCTCCTTCCAAGAGCCTCAGAAGCCTCCTTCCAAGAGGCTCGGAAGCCTCCTTCCAAGAGGCTCGGAAGCCTCCTTCCAAGAGGCTGGAAGCCTCCTTCCAAGAGGCTCGGAAGCCTCCTTCCTAGAGGCCTGGAAGCCTCCTTCCAAGAGGCCGGAAGCCTCCTTCCAAGAGGCTCTGGAAGTCTCCTTCCATTAGACTCAGAAGCCTCCTTCCATTAGACCTGGAACCCTCCTTCCAAGAGGCTAGGAAGCTTCCTTCCAAGAGGCTCGGAAGCCTCCTTCCAAGAGGCTCGGAAGCCTCCTTCCAAGAGGCTCGGAAGCCTCTTTCCAAAAGGCTCGGAAGCCTCCTTCCAAGAGGCTCGGAAACCTTCTCCCAAGAGGCTCGGAAGCCTTCTTTCAAAAGGTTCAGAAGCCTCCTTTCAAGAGACTCGGAAGCTTCCTTTCAAGTGGCTTCGAACCTTCTTTTGAAAGGCTCGCAAGCTTTTTTCCAATAGACTTGAAAGCCTGGTTGGTGTGATTCATCGTGGATGATCTTCTGGGCCGTCTATCAAATAGACGGAAGAAAATCCTTCGAAAAGGCACGGGTAAGCCCGATCAAATTGAGTTAGGGCTTTAAATACGTACTAACTCTTCTTGAACTGGTGAACAATGGTAGTGAGAGTAAGTTTTTATTACTGAACAAAATTCTCTTGCTTGAAATGGTCTTGCACACAGAGCTAAATCCCGGGTTTGTAGCTTTACTGGTGATATTCTAGAAGCAAGACGAGGATGTGGCTAGGGCTCCGATGCATGGCCAAAAACAGTATTACTGTTCTATTTTCACAAGAAAGGATTGATTTCTTATTGATAAGGGGCGCGCCTTCAATGGGATTGCTCTCTGTGAAGGGTCTAAATAGTGGAACCTTGTCATGGTGCTCTTGACAAAACAAAACAACAACTGTATCGAAACCGATACTGCTTTGCTTATCAATAGTAATGGAGTAATTTGACATGCACCTTAACACTAAGGATACGGGTAACGCTACAATGGATCTAATAACAGGAAAAAATACAGACGATTAATAGTGTGCGTAGTTTATGTTGGAAATAGTGTTATTGAAATAGATACAGGCATAGGATTAAACGATTTTGAATGTTATTGAAATGGGTGCATAATGGTGATGATGTTTTTCATTTAAATACTTCATAAATGTGATTTCAATTTCATTTTTGAAGTAACCAAATTGTTCTTAAATATTATATGAATTGAGCATAATATTTCTCACAATTCTTGATAATCGGTTAAGAAATCAATGTACTTTATACGCACATTGCCTTATTGTTATTGATATAGGAACAGATACCCTAGTTGCGGAAACCCAATTATTTTTAGCAAAATTACCAAAAAATGATCTAACTTCTTATCTCCATTGTTGTTTATTAAAAACGTTTACATTTATACATGACAATAGAATACCTGTCAAACTGATACAGTGTTGCTAGTTTATCTTTTTTTATTTACTTACTTATGAATCCTTGCACACCTCCGGCGGTGCAAAGGACCGACTTGAAAGATCTCCATCCTGAACGTTGCCCAGCTATCGCTTTAACCTGTTTCCAGGTAAGATTTCGGTCGACTTCTTTCATTTCTTTATTGAGGCTTCGCCGCCAAGACTCTGCCTCTGCTGCGATGTCCCGCTGGGTTCCAGTCTAATGCTTGTTTACAGATTTCGTTTCCGCCCCTACATAGAGTGTGGCCGACCCAGCCCCACTTCCGATCTCGAATTTCTTTTGCTTCCGGCCTCTGGTGACAACGACGATGGAGATCGTTGTTTGAGATCCAGTTGTGAGTCTACCAGGCCAGCAGGCATCTGTTGATGAACACCTGCAGCGGTTGAGTGTTCTCCTCTGATACACACCATGTTCCGCTAGCGTATAATAGCACAGATTTCACGTTAGAGTTGAAAATTCGTATTCACTTATCTGTTTTTCCAGATATTTCTTAAGCTCGCAAAGGTAGCCCTTGCTTTCTTGATCCGTGCGCCTATGTCGATCTTGGTACCGTCGTCTGACGCCATTTGGCTACCAAGATATTGGAAGCTTTCAACATTCTCTACTGGTTGCCCGGCTACTGTGAAACTGGAAGGAGTCACCGTGTTTACATCCAACGATTTGGTTTTGTTGACGTTGATGACTAAGCCTGCCGAAGAGGAGCGCTTGGCAGGCCGAAGAGGAGCTTACTCCGCATATCAGAGCGCCGTTGAGCAAGGAGTGCAACGTCAACAGACAATTCGAAGTCGTTTAGGTGCTCCATGGTTATAGACTGCCATCACAGCCCGCGGTTTGGTTCACGGTCAATCGCATCTACCAGAATCTCGTCGATTACGATGAGGAACAGTAACGATAATAGAATACATCCTTGCCTCACACCAGCTACGACCCGGATAGGGTCGAACAAGACCCCATTGTGCAGCACTCTACACGAGAAGGCCTCTTACTGTGCCTCGATGAGGCCGATGATTTTCTCAGGAACCCCTTTGCGTCTCAGGGCGCCCCACATATTCTCGTGATTGAGACGGTCGAAAGCTTTTTCGTAGTCAATGAATACAAAGTGAAGTGACAATATGGTCCACACATCATGGATTCCGGCACGGAATCCATCCTGCTGCCGCCGGAGAGTCGCATCAATCTTCTCCTGAATCCGGGCTAGGATAACTTTGCATAGAACTTTGAGAACGGTACACATCAACATAATGTCTCGCCAGTTATCGCATACAGTCAGGTCACCCTTTTTGGGTACCTTCACTAAAATATCTTGCATTCAGTCGTCCGGGAAAGTTGCGGTGTCCCAGATATTACGAAATAAATGATGCAGTAGTCGAGCGGATGTTATGGGGTCAGCTTTGAGCATCTCGGCTGATATGCGATCGACCCATGGGGCTTTATTCGATTTCATGTTTTAGATGGCTGTTTGAATCTCTAGCAGTGATGGAGTTTCGGTGTTGACCCGTGTTATACGTCGGATCCTAGGCAGATCATGCCGAGGTGGTGATGTCTTGGCTGGCACTTGAAAAAGTTGTTCGAAGTGCTCGAACCAGCGTTTTTATTACTTCAAAAAATCGAAAACGTACTCTTACCGCGCACTCTTGCCCAACTCTACTCTAAATGTCCCGTATAGAACTTCCGTTCCTGCTTTTAAATTTACGTCTTCGAAGTGATCTTCTAGCCTTTCGAGAAAGGCGAAATTGTACATTGTGGAAATCTGAACGAAGGAAACATGCCACACAAAAATTGGCAAACACGTACATCGAATGGGTGGTGGTGGAGAAAATTTGTTACGACACTTTCAGCACTGATTCTAATTGGAGGGTTCAACAACGGAGAGACTGGTAGAAAACGAACCAGCGCCAGCGGTATTGAATAGTAAGCAATTGCTGTCTTCATATCTGTTAGATTATTGATGGCTCCCATATTTAGCTCAGATCATTGCACAAATATAAGAGTGCTATGCCGTGATTCATCGAAATCAGCGAAATACCTTCGCGGACTTTTTCTTTTATATCGAAAAAAAGCTTTCGCAGTATCTGTGTTGAACCTAATCCTAGAATTAAAAAAACACATTAATAAAGTTAAAAAAAACAAAAGCTTTCGTAGTATGGATAGAATGGGCGAGCTGAATGTATTCCATTTCGGTGCAAGTTATCCATTTCTAGTTAGGCCGTTACAAATATTTAATTAAAATTATGTCTCCAAAATGTCAAGGAGGGTATAATAAAAAAATATTGAAATGAAAAAAATTATTAAAGAATGTTTGGAAAATCCTCAAGAACATCCGATTTTTTTGTTGCTTCTCTAATTATTTTTGGGCAAAAAAAATCGACGTTTTTTTTTTAAATATTTGTATCACCCTTATTTGGATCGCTAGAAACTGAGTAATTGAGAGAAAGGTTCAATATAGGAAAAAGCAGAATTGGATCACGCGTAAGCCTTGATCCAGGCTCAGGTCAGATTCCTATCGACTGTGTTTATATCGTTGTTGAGCCTTCGTCGCCGCAAGCTTTGGCACTACTTCTGATGTCGGATTCCAATACAGCGCTTGCTTACCGGTTTCATCTCCGCTGTTTCGCAATGTGTTGCCGACCGACCGCAATTTACACTCTCGAATTGATGCATCGTCGATGAAGCTCAGCATTCGAGATCCAATTGTAAGGCCAACAAACTCGCAAAAGCAGCCCTAGCCGTCTTGATTCGTGCTCCAATGTCGATCTCAAAAATTGAAAATTTTTGGCCTTCTCCACTGCTTGCCCAGCTATTGTAAAATTTGAGAGGTTGTTTGTGATCACATCAAACGATGTGCTCTTGTTGACGTACATGGTGGCATCCACCATAGATGAGCGTTTGTCCATAGGTCGTCGAGCTTACTCTGCATAGCGGCTTGGGGCTAGTAGGGCAACATCATCAGGCAAATCGAAATCATAAGTAAGCTCCATAGTAAGAGGCTTCTAGAGCAGCCCACAGCTCGTTGTACGCATTTAATCGCGGCCACGTCAATTTAGATGAGGATGGGGTCGTACAATGCTCCGTTTTACAGGATTTGGCGCATAAAAGCTTCATACTGCGCATTGATGCGGTCGACAATTTTATCCCAAACTCCTTTGCGCCTCAGGGCGTTTCACAGATTTGCGTGGTTCAGGCGAACCAAACATCCGTTGAGTCGAGTGGATTCAAATCATTCAATAGAAGCAGCTTCCAAAGTCTTATTTGGCATTATTTATACAATATCATATGTATTAGCATCGGATTACTATGAGTGGGGCGTATTACACATCCTTACCCTGTTTTGCACTTTTTTGTCAACTAAGTGCTGCCTGGGTACCATTGGACATTGCTGCTTCTTTCGTTGCAGATGGATGGAATAACACAACATTGTTCAGTGCTGCGAGAGCGTTTCAATCTAACGGCAGGATGCGAAATAAAAAATTCAGAACGGATATTTGTTTATTCTGTGGTATTCGGAAAGTCATGAATAGAACGTGACAAATGAAGATTGTGCTCGTGTCGAACGGAAGCAGCTGTGAAGACCGGATGGAGATATCGCTTTACACAAATTTGGAACTGCTGAGTATAATTTCGTAGACCTGATTCGAATACCTGACCAATAATTTAGATTCAATGAAATAATAACCGTGAATAAAGCACATGAACGAGCTTTACTAAACATCGAAAATGTCTGTTGAATTTTTGTGCAATGCAATGTACAAGGCAACCGTCCGGTTCTAGTTCCGGCGGAAATTGATACAAAAAGGAAAGAGGCTCACGAACTTCTACTGTTGTAAACTTTGATTTGATGTGTGGTGTCGAGCGTCCATTGTTGCAGCACCGGCGGAAGAGAACAACATATCAAAGCAACAGCATACATGCGGATGGATACCACGTGGGATGAATTCCAAGTGCATTTGACACTTTGAAAATTACTCTGCTAACGAACGACGAGGCATTCTGGATTGTGGGTAGCTAGTTTCAGAGTGGTACGGTTCATTGCTTTCCCTAACCGGGTAGTGTCCAGATAGTGAAAAAAATGTGCAAATGGATTCCAATCGGAAGTAGGCTTCCAATCAGGTCTTGAGGGTAGGATTTCATATGACAATTGAGAATTTAAGTGATGAAGCCGAAAACATATATTGAAATCTTCTCAGAAATTTTTATAAAGTTATGAGCTTGTTCATCGGAATCCCTTCCGGTTTTGTCTTATGTCCCTTGGTTGCCAAGCTATGACCCCTAAAACCAGCCCTATAAATATTTCAGAAGGTAAATTTCAATTGAAAATTGCAATTTCAGAGTTCCCGATGTTGTTTTGTAAAATTAGAGCACTCACATGCCATTTTTTATAAAATATATCGTGACCCTGCTTTATTCATAGTGACTCTTGATCTTGAATCGGATCCTGATAAAAGAATTCAGAAGACTAATTTCAATTTAAAATGTCATTCCTTGACTAGGCTTTTATGACCATTGTTGAACCCGCATTCAAGGGCCCATCGTTCCTGGTAAAAAAGAAATTCAAGCAATTTCAAGAAAATTTAATGAGTTTCTCATGCGATTGTGTGTTTGGGGCGACATTTTACTTAGGAATTTCCACGGGAAGCTCCCCGGAATTTCTACTGAAAACTATCCGGAATTTCCACGGAAATTTCTTCGAAATTTCAACAAAAGTTTCTTCGGAAATTCCACGAAAAATTCTTCGGTATTTCCACTGAAAATTCTTCGGAATTTGAACGGAAGATTCTTGGGAACTTCCACGAGAAATTCTTCGGAATTTCCATGGGAAGTTCTCCGGAATTCCCACTAAAAATTCCTCGAAATTTCCACGGGAAATTTTTCGGAATTTGAATGGGAGATTCTTCGGAGCTTCCATGGGAAATTATTTGGTATTTCAATGGGAAATTCTTCGGAATTTTCATGGGAAATACTTTGGAATTTGAATGAGAGATTCTTCAGAACTTCCATGAGAAATGCTTCGGAATTTTCATGCGAAATTCTTCGGAATGTGAACGGGAGATTCTTCGGAACTTCAACGGAAAATTCTTCGTGATTGTTCACGAGAAATTCTGTAAAATTTCCGCTTCAAACTCTTCGGAATTCCGACGTGAAATTCTTCGGAAACGCCTTCGTAATTTTCAATGGAAATTCACCGGAATCAGAACTCTCAGAACTTCTTCGGGGTAATCTTCGGGACTTCTTCAAGAAATTCTGTGGAATTTTCACTGGGAATGTTTGGAATCTCCGCGGGAATATCTTCGAAGTTTTCATGGGAAATTCTCCGAAACTTCTACATAAAATTCTCCAGAATTTCCACGAGCAATTTTCAAGATATTCCACTGAAAATTCTAAACAGTTTCCACTGAAATTTTCCGGAGTTTCCACGAGAAATTCTTTGGATTTTTTACGGGAAATTCTCCGGAATCAACACGAGAAATTATTTGAATTTTTGACAGTAAATTCTCCAGCCTAATGGCGCAAACAACTAAAGGATTGGATATGAAAAAAGGCGACCGAGTGTGAACCACAGTGTTGGTCATACAGTGAACTCTCCCTTACTCGATATTGAAGGAACCATCGAGTTAGGGAGATATTGAGATAGGAAACACATTTATATTTTTCCCAAAACATCAAATACTTTCCATAACGTCATTTTTTAAGAAAAGGTAATTTTTGGAAGAAAGGGTCATTCGGACAAATAGTTAAAATTGTTTTCTTATTATGTGAAGAAAAAAGTGAGTTTTTTAAGTGAACAGTTAACAATGAGAAATGAGATGTTCGAAGTGAGTACAGGGTAGTGAGATGTGAGTACTGAAGAATGGAAGTGAGGATTTTTTTTTTTAGCAAACTCTGATTTTCATTGAATTTTTGCAGCAAATGATCAATCCTTTAATATTTTTAAATTATTTTCAGAATTAATGCTTGGCGACTGTGGATACATAACGGAGCGTGTAGTTTTCGGCTGTTACAGTCTTGTAACGCAGCAAAAATAAGTTTATTTCTGCATCTGACGGTTTCGGTAATTTATTTTACCTTTTTGAAGGATTAGACGTTCAAAAAAAAATTTACAATTATTGAAAAAGGTAAAATAAATTATCGAAACCGTCGGATGCTGAATTGAACTCGTTTTTGCCGCGTTACAAAACTTCAACAGCCAAAAACTAAACGTTTATAAGAGTTTTGGAGTATTTTTTACTAACCCGAACGTGTAATCTTTAGCTTTCTGACATGGTCCCAAAAGATGCATGGCCTTTCTAAAAGGATTATCAAGGCATCCCCAGAGATTTCAAGGAGAGGCAATTAAAATTTAAATGTGGAAGAACTTGATTTTTTTAAGATGGATTTATTGATAAGTTCCTTCAAAACGTACCAAAGTTTTCGAGAGTACTAGGACATCTCTAGATTTTTTAAGTCAGCGCTGAGCCTCGATGAACATTGTTTGTAATGTTTAAGTCGTCAATGGATCTGTTGAAATAGCTGTAGGCCAGTTTGCGAACAGTATATATAAGTTGGGTCGAGTCTGTTGAGTTGGGTTGCCTTTTTTGTGTTTTGACTATAACAATAGAAAAAAAAAGTTAGCTCCCCTAGATTTTTTTGTTAGTTACGCCTATGGTAAGAAGAAATAAAAACGAAGGAAGAAGTAAGAAGAAAGAAAGATGAAGGAAGAGAGGAGATGGAAGGGAAAGGGACGAATAAATAAGGAGGATGGGAGGCGAAAGAAGGAATAAGGAAGATAGAAGAAGAAATAATGATAAAAACGGGAGAAAGTAGAAGTAAGATGAAAAAGAAGAATAAATAATGGAAATTGTAAAGGAGAAGGAGAAAGGAAGAAAGTAGAAGGGAGAGGGAATAAGGAAAAAGAAAGAAGGAAATAGGTAAACGTTGAAAAAAGAAAAACAGTAGCAAAAAAAATGTGAAGAAAATTGGAAAGAATAAGAATTTGTTTTCTTAATTTTCAATTTGGCCGAATGGCAAAATCTCATAAGTTTCATCCCACTTATCACTCTTCAGTGCTCCTCTCATCTCTCAATCCTCACTTTCCACCTCTCACTTCTTACAGCACACTACTCCCTTATCACTTCTTGATTCTCACTTTGTTCTTCTCACTTTCACTTTCATTTCGTAGAATGTCTCATTTCTCAGTTTTCACTTTTCACTTTTCTCTTAGCACTTCTCTCTACTCACTTCTCACTTCTCAATTCTCTATTACCACTTCTCGCTTCTTATTTTGCAATAAGGTACCAGTCAAAACGTTCACTGCAAGAGATGGCGTTGATTCAGTGGTAGTAAAATCGAAATTTCATGACTAATAATAGAAAAATAAAATGGAAACGAAAGAAAGTAGATGGAAAGGGGAACTAGTGAGAAGAATGCTCACTTAGCACTTCTCACTTCGAAATTTTCATTACTTACTTCTCACTCCTTCTACTAACTTTTCACATTCTTCTTCTCACTTTTCACTTTGCGCTTCGATTTTCTCATTTCTCAATCCTCACTTCTCACTTAGCACTTCTCAATTCTCAATTTCCACTTCTCACTTATTACTTTTCTCTTCTCACTTCTTACTTCTCAATTCTCACTTTCCACTTCTTACTTCTCAATTCTCACTTTTCGCTTTTTGTTACTCACTTTACACTTCTCACATCTCACTTCGCATCGTTCACTTCGAATTGCTCCCTCCAACTTCTGACTTTTCACTACTCACAATCCATGTTTATTTTTAACTATTCGGCCAAACGAAATTGCCCGAGACCGTGTATATCGTGTGTGTGAACCTTTCCTGACAACATCGAGTTAGCGAGGTGAAATGCATTGGAAAATTGCTTCGTCTTAGAGAATATCGAGTAAGGGAGGTATCAACTTACGGAGGATACGCAGTATGCTAGATTTAAGGTATTGTTAAGTTCATCGAGTGAGGGAAAATATCGAGTGACAGAATATCGATGATATGATTTGGGGTGCTTTTAGAGTAAACGGCACCAAAAACCTAACGTTTATCAGTACTGTCGTGCGGTGCTTCTTTTGACAAATCGTGGGCTACTTTGAACTTTTTGAAACAAGAATTAAAACGTAAATTACAATAAAATTGTCATTGCCAACCTTCGGATGGCTTGTTGATAATTGGCAATACTATTGATCGATTCATTTATTTGGAAAATGTGAAGGATACCTTTGAAAGCATGCGCCGTTGAAATGGATTTTCATAGATCTTTTTTTTTTTCTATTTGTTCAAAGCAACAATCCAAAACATTCTTACAAGCTCTTAACAGAGCAGCTGCTGTAACGGTCCCGCGTCGTCTTCAATCTCCAGACCTCAAAGCATTGAAAATCTTTAATCTTTGAACAGAAAACTCAAGATAACAGATATATGGACGGGCAAATTATTAGTTTCGTCAAATGCCTGATTTATTTTTTATTTTTTATTCAGTTTTAGTCAGTTGATTAGTCTAAGGTGGAAATCAGAAGTTGATTGTATGACATTCGCCAGAAAACCATTTGCCAGAATGATGATTGCCAGAAACCCATTTACCACTATGGACCATACGTCAGAAAGCCATTCCCCAGAATAGACCATTTCCCAGAATGTACCATTCCCCAGATATAGTAAAACTGGAAATTACGATTATTATTGGTGGTTCAAAAATAGAAAAAGAAAATATAAAAAAGGTAATTTAGTATAACGTGGATTTCGCATTATTTACCAATGAAGGGATATATGCTATAATTTATTTTCATAAAATGGATTTTAAAACATATTAAACAATATTCAGAAAGATGGATGCTATTTATCAGAAAAAATACATCCATATTTGTCTAATACCAAACAAATTGTTATCAAATTTCTTTGCCTCATTCCAAACGCAGACTTCGTTTCAAAAATTAAATCATATCTACAATTGGATGATATCACTTTAAGTCATACTAGACAGCTATTTGCTTTAATTGAAGAAGTTATATCTGCAAATCTAAGCAAAATCTCTACTTCTAAATAAGGAATCATATCCACAATTGCCATATTCAAACACGGGCGCGGGCAAACACCTACTTTTAAAGAAGGGATCATACCCACCATTGCTTTAATCCTGTCAAACGTCTATTTTAAAGAAGGGATCACATCCACCATTGCTTTAATCCGGCAAGCGCCTAGTTTTAACCTTCCGGGACTCGCTTCCCTAGCAGCACACATGTTCCTCATTGGTTTCTGCAACTGATATGTGACCAGATTCAGTCCCAATCAAGTTGCTGTAACCATTTTTGTTTGACTTGTGCTGCTCGGGTTGGTCCTGGGTCACTCACGCAGTCCGGCCGCTCTTGAGAACGATAAGCGTGCTTTTTTCGAAGGTGGTATTTACACTGAACTTTTTACAACGGTCCGAGTCCCGGAAGGTTAAAGAAGGAATTACAACCACCATTGCCTTAATCCTGACAAGCGCCTGTTTTTAAAGAAGGAGTCACATCCACCAGTGCCTTAATCCGGGCAAGGGGCTATACCCGGTTTATGTATGCTTACGTCTTATGTACAGATTACGTCTTTTCAATTCTATTATCGGCCGGCGCGGTGTCATATTCCTCACTAGAAAACAACTATAAAACAACAACAAAGCAAAATTATAGAAAATGTCCCTTATGCCAAATGACCCTACCTTTTAACGCTGTTCATAGTTATGTCAAAAGCTCATGGCGTTATGAATTCTTCGCGCCTACTGGGCAAACGAGTGCATGGCAAATAGGAGATGATCAATTTTGGGGAATGGTGCATTCTGGCGAATGTCATACAACCCAGAAGTTTGCATGAAGTGATAGTGTGCTAGTCTTATGCAAGCTGCAGCATAAACGCTGACAGAATGAATGGTTCCAGAGAGCTCAATAATGACAGAAGATGTTTTTGCCTTTCTCGCACATTATATCGCCTTACCCTACAAGGACAGTTGAAGTCGAATTACTTAGCTGTACAGATAACAACGTGATGGAATCAAATGGAATAATACTAAATTCGTCTTATGACAGAAGGAATATCTGACCAAATATATCTACACCTATTGAGATTTTAACCCTTTTCAAGGCAGAAGAAACTAAACAATGTATCAACAAAAAGCATCAATAAGACACTATGTTTACATGGTATTATAATCAAATATATGTTTGCTATTATAAAATTGGTGGCAATATACTTCAAAAAACATAAATCATAATCATCTTTAATCATAAAAAAACTCAAAAAACCAAATAAATATACAAGAAAGCCAAATAATTTTTCAAGAAAATCACTAGAAAATCTAACATAAGAGATTCAACATAATAAATATCAATGGGAGAAATATGTCTGTTTTTTGACGAATTATAACTAAAAATCCTGCTTCCACTAGAAAATTACGCTGTATGGTAAAAAAAATGTTCCTAAATGGACATTAACATTTAATTTCTAGCTCAGCATCATCTGCAGCGTAGCTGCAAAATCAAATCATCAATTTTGAACATACGGTTAGGGAAAAGAGGGGAATATGCCCTAGCTAAGCATAGACTGCTTTTATGCCTTAGCGATTGTCATGGGTGTTTCTACACTCAGAAATAAATAAATGCTAAATAGATTAAAAGTCATACTAACTGGCTATTCGCCTGGTTGACCCCGCATTAGTTTAAACTTGAACAATACTGAGATAGTATAACTTTAATTTATTAGCGCATAGTATAACTTTCCGGTATATAAAAATAGTATAACGTCGCTTTAATGATTTTGGTTTAGTTTTGAACTGTCAAAAGCAATAAACAACAAAATGTTCCATTTCTTTATAAAATTTCAGTTTAATTATATTTTATTGATACACGAGCATAAATTAATAAATCACATAAAATTTCAACGGAAGTACTTTATATTGATCGGCAAACTCGATGATGGTTTCCACGGCAAAATCTCTGGCTCGCAGCAATAATTCGATGATGGCAGTCCCATGCTGAACCCGTTTCGCAACGACGACATTCACCGCATCTTAATCATATTCATGTAATAGCTAATAGCGAACAATTATACGTGCACTTAAAAGGCATAGTAATGCGGCTCCTCGAACTGTTTCGAGTCCGCACTTCGCAGAATTTCCACCTGCTCCGGTATTCATGGTTGGTCAGGATTTCCTCCTCCGTCGCAATTATTGGTGCAACTGAACGGCATCTATCAACTAGTCGCAAGTGACGATACCGTTCCAACACCTGGGTAAATCGCTCCAGATACCCGGTTTCCTTGGTTCGTAGGTACATATACATGTCGTGGACGTTTTCACCAGGAGCCATCTTCCTTGAATACAGCGCGTATAGAAGTTTTCCCGTTCTGGTCCGGCTCCAGTGCTGTCTGTTTGGGAGTACATTCTAAGTTTCCTTGAATCTCTGCCAGAACAAGGTTTTGCGTTCGTTCGTTTAATATGTTCCGACACCTTTTTTCCATTTGCCACTTGTTGAATATCTCTGCGTTGGTCACGGTGGAAGTCATAGTTGTCGTAGTTTAATTACTGCAATACGGTCATTTCATGTTCCGTCATTTATCACAACTCGTTTGGTGATAACTTTGACCTATGGAAGAACCAGCAATTTGATTTAGGTACTCAATAAAAATCGTTCGCAACAGAATTATTTGGATAAACTTACGTTTTTTTATATATCATTCGCCATTCGCTGCAGAACTTCAATTTGCTTAAACTGACAGAAAACATGTCTCTTCAAACTTTTCAGAGAAAACATAATACATTTCTAAATTTTTAAGCACAAATCGGACTTAGTATAAATTTTAATGTATAATAATATTCTTTTTATACTAGGCTATGTTTTAATCTGATAAATCACTAAAATGATTTGGTTTTAAACTATACTTGTTTAACCTCAATTCTGAGTGTACCTCACGCAACAGTTAAACAATAGTTGATGCCATATTAAAATTAGAAAAAATCTCAATAATATTGATAATATTCACATTTCAAAAAAGTGGTGATATTTCGTTGCCGGAAAACTCATGAGGCAAAACGCCTTTTAGCCGGCAGCTCTTAGGGAACAACGTACCACGCGTCGGCACATCAGCATTCTGGTATGGACAGTGCGTGGAGACGCGAGTACATTGTAGGATAGTTCCACTAGGGCGTTTTGCCTCGCCGAAATGTTATATGTTTCATCAAAATGTGGAAAATTTCTGTTTTTTCTACTTTCCTATCAATTATTTTGACACTTTTTTCGCCTAACCTACATAATTTCACGTCTAGTTTTATTAAGGCTATCAAAAAAAGGTAAATATAAGTGAATACCCGAAGGTCGTTTTGCCTCGGGGGGGCGTTTTGAGGCCACACATCTAGTCAAAAATAAATCGTACAATGAAACAAAAACCACAAAAAAGATAATTTTCCATGCATCAGACCAATTTGAAATTTTTGGAAGCCCTCACCCTTCACCAACATCAATCTCCGATTCAGCTCTGCGTGCAACCCATATCCCACGATGGAGTATTTAATCAACTTTTAACTTTTCGCTTTCCGGTTATTATTTCTCGTTCCCAGCCGGCGACAACTCCCCGGAGGCGGCTGCACAAGACACAACCAGTGAACCCCTCTTCACTCTTACTTCGCTGGACGAATTTGCGACCCGGCTCTCGGTGGGGCGGGCTCTGAAAACTTTCTACGGAAGCTGGTCGGTCCAGATTGAGGTTAGCATCAGGATCGGTTAACATAAATGCACATGTACATATATGCATATGGATTTAGCACCACGGAAGGGTTTAATTGCAACTGGCAATGTCATCACTATTTTTTCTCATTCTTGCATTTCTGTAATTCTCCGCCTATAGGCATGTGACCGAGGAGACGAGTACGACCGATTGGAAGACAGCCCTCGACTGTGTAGCAATTCCACCTACACCGTTCAGGTCGATCCGGTCAACTATATGGCACCGAAAATCGAATTTCCCGGCGATGACGAACGTATTCGAATAAAGTGAGTATGCGATACCTAGCGATTGTGATTGGTATAAATCCGTTTAGGATAAAGCAGGGTTACTGTTCATAATCCCATATAATTCATACGCAAAAACGTAGTATTGAAGCTGAAAATGTTTGGTTCCAATTTATATAAATAATGCCTAAAAATAACAGCATACTTGTTTGAAATTTTAAATTAAAACAACAGTTTAGGTAAAAGATATTCTATACTAATCGAAGGTATGCGTATGTCGAACAATCCACATTTGAAACCTAAGTAATTCAAACCGACAAAGTGCCAAATGTAATTGCTTTTCCATCGTACCTCCTCCGTCTCCCTTATTCAACAGGTTCGAATCGCTGACCAATGGGCAACCATTGGTTGACACGCAGGGCAACACGGTGAAGAATTTCTGGGCCACCGACACGGACGGAGGAAACTTCGGGGTGGTCACCTTCAGCTTGCAGAGTCAAGACGGTACGAACGAACGACTAGGGTCCACCGGGACTGGAGAAAAATTGATTTATTTCCTAAATGCAATTTCGACTAAACGACACCATGGAAAAATGTGTGTACATGATTTCTTACTTTTGGATTTTATTTCTTCTTCTTTCGTGTTAGATTCATCTCAGGATCACGTGTTTTTCCAGCTAACCGTAATCGACAAGCATACGGTGCGACTGGAGTTGGCAAATGCAGAAGCAATACAAGCTCGTTCCTATCGGGTAAATATGTTTTCTTGTTTTCACAATAAGTCACTAGTTTTTACGTTTAATAACAAAACCGTCACTTACTGGCATTACACTCCAGTTGGATAACTTTTTTTGAATTTCATAACATGTTCAATACATAATAGATACTGGCAAACACAGCTGTTGGAAAATAAGAAATCCTTCATGGAGTATTCAAAAATTAGAAGCCAGTTCGCGAGATGCGCGCCCCCGCTTGTATCGTTGTTCTTCAATTTGTATGAAATTTTCAAGATTTGTTCAAGACATTTCGCAAATTTTCAGATATTTTCATTGAGGGGAAGTGGGGCCCTTCAAAAATGAATGTAAAAAAATCAAAATCTTTATACATATCTTTATACATAAAAATGAATTTCTGTCTGTCTGAACCTTATAGACTCCGAAACTACTGAACCGATCGACGTGAATATTTGTATGCAGTGGTTTTTGGGGCCGGGGAAGGTTCTTAAGATGGCTCGATACTCCTCCCTCTTTGGAAAGAGGGGCTCCCATACTAATGGAACACCAAATTCTTCATAACTCGAGAGTTAATCACGCAAATGAAACCAAGTCTGGCATGAGGAGGTTTTGGAAGGGAAGATATGTTTCTGTGATGATTCGAATCCCCTCCCTCTTCTAGAAAAGTGGCCCATAATAATGAAACAAAATTTCTGCATAACTCGAGAGCTAATCAGAGAATAGATCAATTTTATGCGAAACGAAGTTTGTCGGGTCTGCTAGTAATTAATAAAAATAAAAAATCAAAATAAAAATCAAAAAATGTTATAACTTTGGCAGTACATGGCTTACCGATTTTATTCAAATTTTGCATGCTTTTTCTACTCAATTAACATTTTATACCAAGTGATTTACTATATGGTAGTACAATTGTTTACATTCGGAGAAAATGCAGTTGAAAAAAAATACTTTTTACCAACAGATCTAGCCGATTCAATCCGGATGGGTCATATATGACCCAAGACGAAAATCAGTTGTCAAAAATCAGTTTTAAGAGATAGAGCCTTGCTTTCTTCAGCAAAAATGTTCAAAATTAACTGTTCCATCCAGGAAAAATATTGCCCAGGTCAGGTTATGGTCACTAGGATGATCTAGAGCATCCAAACTATCCTTGAGTTCTAATTTTGATGTTCTAAGGAATCAACACCATTTTTTACCACATTCTGATTAAATAATTGAAATTGAAATGCTTTATGATAATATCCCGCACCTGTCCTGCAGTATAACAGATCTTTTTCAATACCTAAGATACTACAAACAGTTCTTGAACTCAGATCTTAATATTCAAATCGGTCAACAAAAAGATCTACGATGTCCCCATTATTTTTGTGAGTTGGGACAGCTCCACGGTTCTTCATTACACCATTACAGACACACCACAGAATTCGTTTGGCATCTACGGCACTCCAAACTATCCTTGAGTACAGATCCTAATATTCAAATCGATCAACATGCAGATCTTTGATGACCCCATTATTTTTATGAGTTGGAATAGCTCCAGGATACCTCGTAACATAATTACAGACACACCACAGAATTCGTTCGATATCTACGACACTCCAAACTCTCCTTGAGTACAAATCCTAATATTAAGATCGATCGATATGAAGATCTTCGATGTCCCACTATTTTAATGAGGTGGAATAGCTCCGCGATACCTCGTAACACCATTACAAACACACCAGAGTTCGTTCGACATCTACGGCACTCCAAACTTTCCTTGAGTACAGGTCTTAATATTCAAATCAATCAACATGAAAATCTTCGATGTCCCACTAGTTTTATGAATTGGAATAGCTCCAGGATACCTCGTAACACCATAACAGACACTCCACAGAATTCGTTAGACACCTACGACACTCCAAATTACAGACACACCACAGAATTCGTTCGACATCTACGACACTCCAAACTCTCCTTGAGTACAGATCCTAATGTTCAAATCGATCAACATGCAGCTCTTCGATGTCCCCACTAGTTTTGTAAGTTGGAATAGCTACAGGATACCTCGTAACACCATTACACACTCCACAGAATTCGTTCGACACTTACGACACTCCAAACTATCCTTGAGTACAGATCCTAATGTTCAAATCGATCAACATGCAGGTCTTCGATGTCCCCACTAGTTTTATGAGTTGGAATAGCTCCAGGATACCTCGTAACACCATAACAGACACTCCACAGAATTCGTTCGACACCTACGACACTCCAAACTATCCTTGAGTACAGATCCTAATATTCAAATCGATCAACATGCAGATCTTCGATGTCCCCACTAGTTTTGTGAGTTGGAATAGCTCCAGGATACCTCGTAACACCATTACACACTCCACAGAATTCGTTCGACACTCACGACACTCCAAACTCTCCTTGAGTACAGATCCTAATGTTCAAATCGATCAACATGCAGGTCTTCGATGTCCCCACTAGTTTTATGAGTTGGAATAGCTCCAGGATACCTCGTAACACCATAACAGACACTCCACAGAATTCGTTCGACACCTACGACACTCCAAACTATCCTTGAGTACAGATCCTAATATTCAAATCGATCAACATGCAGAGTTGGAATAGCTCCAGGATACCTCGTAACATCATTACAGACACACCACAGAATTCTTTCGATATCTACGACACTCCAAACTCTCCTTGAGATCAGATCCTAATATTCAAATCGATCAACATAGAGATCCTCGCTGTCCCCACTAGTTTTATGAGGTGGAATAGCTCCGCGATACCTCGTAACACCATTACAAGCACACCAGAGTTCGTTCAACATCTATGGCACTCCAAACTATCCTTGAGTACAGGTCTTAATATTCAAATCGATCAACATGAAGATATTCGATGTCCCCACTAGTTTTATGAGTTGGAATAGCTCCACGGGATTTCGTGACACCATTATAGACACATCACAGAATTCGTTTGACATCTACGACACTCCAAACTGTCTTTGAGCGCAGATCCTAATATTCAAAACGATCAACATGAAGATCTCCGATGTCTAAACTATTTTTACGAGATGGAATAGCTCCACGGAACTTCGGTACACAGTAAGATATACACCACAGAATTCGTTGAACATGTACGACACTCCAAACTCCAAACAAGCTCAGATCCCTATTTACAAATCGATCAACTAGAAGATCTTTGATGTCCCCACTATTTTTATGAGTTGGAATAGCTCCATGAGACTTCATTAAACCATTATAAATACATAACAGAATTCGTTGAACATCTATTATACTCCAAACTATTCATGAGTACAGATCAGAATATTCAAAACGATCCACATAGAGATCTTCGATGTCTCAACTATTTTTATGAGTTGTAATAGCTCCACGGGATTTGGTTACACTATTAGAGACACGCCACAGAATTCGCTCGACATCTACGACACTCAAAACTGTCTTTGAGCTCAGATCTCAATATTAAAATCGATCAACACGAAGATCTTTGAGGTCTCCACTATTTCTATGGAGTGGAAATAGCTCCACGGGACTTCGATACACCATTGTAGATACATTACAGAACTCGTTGAACATCGACGACACTCCAAACTGTCCATGAGTACAGATCTCAATACTCAAATCGATCTTCATGTTGATCTACGTCATCCCATCTATTTTTATGAGTTGGAATAGCTCTACTGGACACTGGGACAGAGCCGCCTCGCAGCTTAGTGTTCATTAAGCACTTCCACAGTTATTAACTGCGAGATTTCTAAGCCAAGTTACCATTTTTGCATTTGTATATCACGAGGCTTGCACGATGATACTTTTATGCCCAGGGAATTCGAGACAATCAAGACAATCAAAATCAAGACAAACAATCCGAAAATTGTCTAGACCGGCACCGGGAATCGAACCCAGCCACCCTCAGCATGGTCATGCTTTGTAGCTGCGCGTCTTATCGCACGGCTAAGGAGGCCCCCTCTATAACACTATAGATGATAAAAGGAACGAAAAATGTTTGGATGCGATGTTTGTGATCACAATAACACGTTTTTTTTTCGTACTTACGTATTGTGTACGTAATGATGTCCATTTGAGCAATTCCAACTAACAAGATTTTTATATAATGGTGTAATGATGTTCCATGATGGTTCTCCAACTAACAAACAAGCTTCAGAATCCATGAATCACTATGTTGGTCTTTTAGACCTCCAATATCTGAACTCATGTATGGCGCCGTAAATATTCCGGGAATGTTATGATTTGTATATACTGGTATATTGATGTCCCATGGGGTTTCTACAACTGACACACACGCTCAGGATCCTATGATTCACTCTGTTGGCCTCGTAGACCTCCAATATCTGAACTCAAAAATCGTTTGGAGTACCGTAGATATTCTTGGAATGTTTCAATTTTCATATACTGGTGTAATGATGTCTCATGGGGTTTTTACAACTAACACATAAGCTGAGTTGCCTTTGAATCACTCTGTTGGTCTTGTAGACCCCCAAGATCTGAATTCAAGAATGATTTGGAGTACCGTAGATACTCTGGGAATATTGTATTTTGTATACACTGGTGTAATGATGTTCCATGAGGCTTCTCCAGCTAACACACAAGCTCGGAAATCAATTAATCACTCTGTTGGTCTTGAAGACCTCCAGTATCTGAACTCAAGAATGACTTGGATTACCCCAGGAACTCTGGGAATGCTGTGATTTGCATATTCTGGTGTAATGATGTCCCAATGGGTTGCTCCAACTAACGTACAAGCTCAGGACCCTATGAATCACTCTGTTGGTGTTGTAGAACTTCAAGATCTGAATTCAAGAAAGGTTTGGAGTACCGAAGATATTCTGGGAATGTGGATGTTTTTATATATTGACATAATCACGCCCCAAGGGGTTTTTACAACTAACACACAAGCTCAGGAACCTATCAATCACTCTGTTGGTCTTGTAGGCCTCCAAGATCTGAACTCAAGAATTGTTTGGAGTACCGTAGATATTCTGGGAGTCTTGTATTTTGTATATACTACTGTAATAATGTTCCATGGGGCTCCTCCAACTATTACACAAGCTCGGGAACCTATGAACTGCTCTGTTGATCTTGTAGACCTCCAAGATCTGAACTCAAGAATAGTTTGGAGTACCGTTTATGTTTTGGTAACACTGCGATTTGATAAAAAATAGTTTAATTATGGTTCAAGTAGCAATGCCAACTTCAAATAAGGATTTAGGCCCCGTAAAACGCTTTGTTGTTTATGTAGTTCGTCAAGATCTGAACTCAAGGAAGGTTTGGAAGCCCTAGAAGATCTCAAAAAAAATATTTTACCCCATATTTCTACTTTTTCATGGTTTGCATACGTTTTTGAAGCAGAATGTCCAAAATTTATGTTGTAAAACGATGAAAAAAAAAATCCGGATTGAATCGGCTAGAATTAAAGGAAACTAAACCCATAGAGCAATAGAGGAACTACAAAGCTTTAATTTTATATATATTTCAGGAGCACTAACTCAAGAAAAATCAAGAAAATTTATATTTTCTCCAGCACTGTTTCACTCTACTTGTATTGATGTTTTCCGATCTGGTTAAAACGTTGACGTAAAGACGTTGTTTATAGATAGAGACCCGCGAAGAGTGAAGCCGAAAGTACCAATCGAACGGTACCAAACGAGCAAAGTAAACAAACATTACCAATCTATGCTAAATGCGAGATAAGTATTGTAATCAACATTATAGAAATTATCAAAAAGTATGAAATCAAGTTGTTTTCAGAGTTCTCATAGCAAGTTTAAAATATTATATTTAATTATATTTGTTGTTGAATATTTGGCAATGTTTCTTTGACTATGTATTAAAAAAATATTTCTGGCGCTTAGTTTCATAGAGGCGTAGCTGTATACAGTGCTGTCATGGCAAATCATGAGCTGGTTACTCATACATTTAAAATTTTGCGCCCTTGGAAAATCCGCCCATCAAACTTTATTGATTTGAAAATTGCGCCCCACGCCTAAATGTGAATAAATTCAATTTAATACTTATTCTAGATCAAACAAAACACGTAATACCACCAGTGTAACACCAGATATTAGTTTGATGCGTCATATCTTCTTCTTCTTCTTATTGGCATTACATCCCCACACTGGGACAGAGCCGCCTCGCAGCTTAGTGTTCATTAAGCACTTCCTTCTTATTGGCATTACATCCCCACACTGGGACAGAGCTGCCTCGCAGCTTAGTGTTCATTAAGCACTTCCACAGTTTTTAACTGCGAGGTTTCTTAGCCAGGTTACCATTTTTGCATTCGTATATCATAAGGCTAGCACGATGATATTTTTATGCCCAGGGAAGTCGAGACAATTTCCAATCCGAAAATTGCCTAGACCGGCACCGGGAATCGAACCCAGCCACCCTCAACATGGTCTTGCTTTGTAGCCGCGCGTCTTACCGCACGGCTAAGGAGGGCCCCAAGCACTTCCACAGTTATTAACTGCGAGGTTTCTAAGCCAGGTTACCATTTTTGCATTCGTATATCATAAGGCTAACACGATGATACTTTTATGCCCAGGGAAATCGAGACAATTTCCAATCCGAAAATTGCCTAGACCGGCACCGGGAATCGAACCCAGCCACCCTCAGCATGGTCTTGCTTTGTAGCCACGCGTCTTACCACACGGCTAAGGAGGGCCCCATGATGCGTCATATACATCTGCATAAACAAGAATTCATATGCAAAGTATTGATGATTTGGGTTTGAAATTAAGTTCAATTGGCATGTTAGAATGAAAGTGAAATTCTAATGAAATAGGATCTTCAAAATATACACTGTGATGGAACGGAACTCCTATAGTTTTCAAAATACCGCTTTCTAAACTCATTGAGTGTAATGCATCGTATTATGATTTTTACAGGTTTATGTGCCGACTCCATTCAAAAACAATTATGTTGATGAGTAAAACATTGATCGAAATTTCAACTGTACTTTGTATATTTGTATATGAATATTTCATTATTTTTTTCTTGATTACTCCGCCCTCTGTCCAAGTCAAGTTTTTATTGTCTATTTAAAACGCCTCCATTTAATACCAATGCATTTTTATCTAAAAAATAACGGAATGTAGAGTTCAAGTTTACCATATCCCGCTATTTTGAATATCTCTTAATTTCTAACTTAACAACTTAACATCGTCTCAAAGCTTGTTGGATCAATTTTGTAAATAATCGCTAAATTCTTAAAAGTTCTTAAAAGCATCAAATCAATGGAAAAAATACTAAGACAACCTCCACTAACTTGGTATGCTTCATAGAGACATAGGACTCCAAGATGATTTACATACGTTTTTATGTAAATAAAGTACGTTTTAGTTTAATATAGTTTAATAGTTTAATATAAGAGCTTGTTGTGCAATAAATAATTTAAGCAGAGATTGTCGATATGGTGAAGATCACTATTTTATAGTGACGGCATTTTCATACTTGCGTCCTAGAAGTTAAAAAAGGTTACCACTATTTAGAATATATCAGAGTATACATAACCGAATCGGCTCGCCACAAAAAATCAAAATACATTTATCAAAATAATGTTTCACTCATAATTTTATAGAAAACTCTTACTTAATTTAGAGGTCCTACGCGCCTCGAATTGGTGACTGCCTCAACAAAGGTTGTTTTTCATACAAAATGCCTAACTTTGACAAACTAGTCTTCTAATTACCTCATATCATTAAAAAAAATTCTAAAGGAAATTCCGCCCACTTAGAATGCTTTTTTGAAGTAGCTTCAAACCAGTATCGAAACTTCTGAAGATATTTTCACTAATTTGCAATGCTTTTAGGAAAATTTTGCACTGTGATCATTTGCCGTAAAGAAAGGCTATCATTTCACTCCGACAACGAACTTTTTATAAAAGGCTCTTAGACCCATAGTATTAAGGTTCCCCCAAACACACGCGACGCGACAGTCGCGACGCGATTCTATCGCTTGGCGCGACAGCGATTCTGTCGCCGTTAATATGGAAGCGTAAATAGAACATTGCCTGCAGCGACCCAACGATAGAATCGCGGCGACTAGTTGTCGCCGTCGCGACGATGAAATCGCTTAGGTCTGGGGGAGCCTTTATATACCAATTGACTCAGCTCAACAAACTGAACAAATGTCTTTACGTCCGCGTTCGTTGAATTTTGCCTGCACCCGACATTTTTTCTTCTTTTTTTAAATTTCGTCTCCACACATTTAGGTATGTTCATTGAACAAACATTCCATAAAAATGCTTGTTTTCACACTCCTAAGCTTTACTTCAGTAACAGTTTTACGCCCATGTGTTTTGGACGTTTAAAATGCTTCTGGGTAACTTCAATCGTCTAGTCGCATGTGCTGAGAAATGTCGATTTGATTCCTACACTAGTAAAAAGATTTTTTTCGGCATCGGAAAATTTATCACTAATCAACAAAAGTGTTGCATGAGAGTGCTGTCCTTTGTTTAAGCCAAGACAAATTTGTTATCGTGGTGTGTCACGGTAAAATGAAAACTAACAAGGTGTACCGGCTTAAATTTTAATTTTAAATGTTCAACAATCGACCAAAACAAACTATTTACTATGAATGCCTTAGAGCAATTAAATTGTACTCCAATTGCTACTAAAGCCGCCCTCATATGACTTACAAGACCGCCCAACTCGCAATGAAGGTCTCAGAGTAACCATATTGTACTCAAATCGAATCTGTGTCATGGGTCTCATACGTTCACTGAACTCATTATGGATGCCTCTAATCAAACATATTCTACTAAAATTGATTTTATGTCCGCACTACAAAACTCAAAGGATCTATCAACTCATTATGAAGGCCTCAGAGTAAATCAAATCTATGTCCGCCCACTCAAGGGACTCAGATGATCACTCATTTCACAATGAACACCTATGGCTCAGAGTAATCAAATTGTACTCAAATTGAATCTGTGTCCGCCTTCATGGAACTCAGATGATCGCTCGATTCACTATGAAAGCCTCAGAGTAGCCGAATTGTACTCAAATCAAATTCATGTCCACCCACATGGGACTTAGACGATCACTTATTTCACTATGAGCACCTACGAGTAACCAAATTGTAATCAAATCGAATCTGAGTCATGCCCTCACGGGACTCTAGCGAGGGCTCAAGACACTATGAACGTCTCAAGGCAACAGTTTTGAACTCAAACTCATGATGTATCCGCCCTCATGGGGCTCTGGCGAGCGCTCAATTCACTATAAACGTCTCAGAGTAACAATCTTGTACTCAAATTAATGTTGTTTTTCCCCTTATGGGACTCTGGTGAGCGCTCAATTCACTATGAACGAATCAGAGTAACAATGCTGTGTCCGCCCTTATGGGACTTTGGAGGGCACTCAATTAAATAACAAATTTTAAAACGACTTATCTGGTTTTGTAAACAAGATTCAAACGTTGATTTGACGAATCAATGGCACTCCCATCGCAAACCTACACCATCAACAGGTAGCCGAAGCCTTCACCTACGTGTAGATGGTGATGATTAGCGTGGAAGTGCCATCAGATTCGTCAAATCGACGTTTGGATCTTTATTTACAAAAGCAGATAAGTCGTTATGGAAATTAGGTATTGAATTCACTGTGAACGTCTCAGAGTAACAATTTTGTACTCAAATTCATGATGGCTCTCATGGTACTCTGGCGAGCGCTCAAGTCACTATGAACGCCACGCCCACGCAAGGTATCCAGTATACTCGCCCAGGAACAAAAATTGGTGAATCCTACGCCCCCTCGGATTGTGTCTTATGGTGAGAATATCAATCTCTCAAAATTTCTGCTCAATCGCTTGTAGCATAAGCTGCGCATTTGATTAGATATATATATATATAGGAAAATATACCTCGGACATCATTCGATTTGGAAATTGGTTCTGATCGCTCGATTGTTGGTATGCTCCAGAACAATTTCACAGAACATTGTACGATGATTAAATGAACTTTGCTATTTTTGAACATTTAATATGAGGTATGCAACTTATCGATGTTACAACGGTTGAATTACCGTAGTAAATGCGCGGTGAGTTAAATTAGCTGAAATTTTGAAAGGTTATTACGTTAATCATGATATCATGGGCAGTACTGTTCATATTTTACATGTAATTGAATTTAAGAAATTTGTTTCATTCCACCCGATGATATCAGAAACAGAAAAGTAAACCACGTAACGATAGCAGTTCGATGGGGAATTAAAAATTGGGTTGAAGGGTTTATCTCAAAATTATGACAAATGCCTTTACCAATGATTATCGGACCGGCTAATATTTCTGTACTTGATGTCTTTTCTTTAGAATATTTATTTTGTTTTGCGTTTAGTAACTGAATGGTGCGTGGTTTTACATATCCACTTAATATTGTTTGTCCAAAATTAAAATATTAGATACAACGTAATTCTGCCGTCAACCCCCTTCTTGCCCCAATTGGTTTACCGTAGTCATTTTCCATTACACCCAACCTCCCTCCCTTACCCTGATGACCACCTGATTTCTGTACTGCTCTAATGCGAAAAAATATGGCATGAAAGTACCGACAATGATGTAGTGTTACGTAATACATTCACAACACTAAAGAAAGCCAAACAGCGACCTATTAACCTCGCTCTTAAATGCTTTCTCCAATTGCATCGCTTACTATCCATTTATATGCTCCATAACTCATTGCGTTACTGCTGTTCCCGGCTCACACTCTGCTGTTATCCATATGATCTGATCGGTGATTCAGTGTTTCATTTTTTCTATCATCACTCATCACTCATCATCATCGCACCCGATCACAAATCTCCAATTCCTGCATAGTGATGAATCGTGGCCGATGTAAAAGCAGCACGACCAACACCAAAGTACGGGAGTAACTCAATAGCATTCAAACGATGGGCATCGTTCGGTTTATTCGGGATGCATCGTTTATCGTTTTTCCCCGATTCGTAACGGAGAATATGAGTGAATGCGAGTGACTTGATGCGATGCGATTGATCCAGTAACCCTGTCTCAGAGTAACAATTTTATACTCAAATTAATGATGTGCCCGCCCTCATGGGTCTCTGGCGAGTGCTCAAGTCACTATGTACGTCTCAAGGCAAAAGTTGTGTACTCAAATGCATGCTGTGTTCGTCCTCATGGGACTCCCGTGAGCGCTAAATCCACTATGAACTTCTCAAAGCAATAGTTATGAACTCAAACTTATGATGTGTCCGCCCTTATGGGACTTCGGCGAGCACTCAATTCACGATGAACGTCTCAGTGCAACAGATTTAGACTCAAACTCATGCTGTGTTCGCCCTCATGGGACTCCAGTGAGCGCTCAATTCATTATGAGCATCTCAAAGCAAGAGTTTTGAACTCAAACTCATGATGTGCCCGCCCTCATGAGTCTCTGGCGAGCGCTAAAGGCACTATGAACGTCTCAGAGTACCAAATTTGTACTCAAATTCATGAACTGTCCGCTCTCATGGGACTATGGCGAGTAATAAATCCACTATCATCACATAAGTGCAACCAAATTGAACTCATATCCACACTGCGACCGCCCGCAAATATTAAGACGAGTATTCATTCTACTATCACTTTAAGCAACTAAGTTGAACCCAAAATGCTACTGCACCCACCCTCATTAACTCAGACGTGCGCTCAATCCACTATCATCACATAAATGCAAACTGAATTGATCTCATATCGACACTGCGACCGCCCCCAAGGATTCAAACGAGCGCTCATTCTACTATCTCCTTAGAAAAACCAAACTGAACTCAAAATGCTGCTGTGCCCGCCCTCATGGACTCAGACGAGCGCTCAATCCACTATCATAAGTACAACCAAATTGATCTCATATCGACACTGCGACCGCCCCCAAGGATTCAAACGAGCGCTCATTCTACTATCTCCATAGAAAAACCAAATTAGACGAGCGCTCAATCCACTATCATCACAAAAGTGCAACCATACCCTAGCAGCACACATGCTTCACATAGGTTGCTGCAACTCATATGTGACCAGATTTAGTTACAATCAAGTTGCTGCAACCATTTTTGTCTGACTTGTGCTGCTCGGGTATTGAACTCATATCGACACTGCGCCCGCTCTCATTGACTCAGACGATCGCTCATTCTACTATCTCCTTAAAAAACCAAACTGAACTCAAAATGCTACTGTGCCCGCCCTCATGGACTCAGACGAGCGCTCAATCCACTATCATCACATAAGTGCAACCAAACTAAACTCATATCGACACTGCGCCCGGCCTCATGGACTCAGACGTGCGCTCAATCCACTATCATAAGTACAACCAAATTGATCTCATATCGACACTGCGACCGCCCCCAAGGATTCAAACGAGCGCTCATTCTACTATCTCCATAGAGAAACCAAATTGAACTCAAAATGCTACTGTGCCCGCCCTCATGGACTCAGACGAGCGCTCAATCCACTATCATCACATAAGTGCAACCAAATTGAACTCATATCGACACTGCGCCCGCCCTCATGGACTCAGACGTGCGCTCAATCCACTATCATAAGTACAACCAAATTGATCTCATATCGACACTGCGACCGCCCCCAGGGATTCAAACGAGCGCTCATTCTACTATCTCCTTAGAGAAACCAAATTGAACTCAAAATGCTACTGTGCCCGCCCTCATGGACTCAGACGAGCGCTCAATCCACTATCATCGCATAAAGGCAACCAAATTGAACTCATATCGACACTGCGCCCGCCCCCAGGGATTCAAACGAGCGCTCATTCTACTATCTCCTTAGAGAAACCAAATTGAACTCAAAATGCTACTGTGCCCGCCCTCATGAACTCAGACGAGCGCTCAATCCACTATCATCACATAAATGCAATCAAATTGAACTCATATCGACACTGCGCCCGCCCTCATTGACTCAGACGAGCGCTCAATGCACTATCATCACATAAATGCAACCAAATTGAACTCATATCGACACTGCGACCGACCCCAGGGATTCAAACGAGCGCTCATTTTACTATCTCCTTAGATAAACCAAATTGAACTCAAAATGTTACTGTGCCCGCCCTCATGGACTCAGACGAACGCTCAATCCACTATCATCACATAAGTGCAACCAAATTGAACTCTTGTCGACACAACGCCCGCCCTCAAGAACTTAGACGAGCGCTTAATCCACTATTATCACATAAGTGTAAACAAATTGATCTCATATCGACAATGCACCCGTCCTCATGGACTCAGACGAACGCTCAATCCACTATCATCACATAAGTGAAACCAAATTGAACTCATATCGACAATGCGCCCGCCCCCATTGACTCAGACGTGCGCTCAATCCGCTATCACCTAATAAGTGCAACCAAATTGAACTGATATTGACACAGCGCCCACCCTCAAGGACTCAGACGAGCGCTCAATCCATTATCATCACATAAGTACAACAAAATTGATCTCATATCGACACTGCGACCGCCCCCAAGGATTCAAACGAGCGCTCATTCTACTATCTCCTTAGAGAATCCAAATTGAACTCAAAATGCCACTGTGCCCGCCCTCATGGAGTCAGACGAGCGCTCAATCCACTATCATCACATAAGTACAACAAAATTGATCTCATATCGATACTGCGACCGCCCCCAAGGATTCAAGCGAGCGCTCATTCTACTATCTCCTTAGAGAAACCTAATTGAACTCAAAATGCCACTGTGCCCACCCTCATAGACTCAGACGAGCGCTCAATCCACTATCATCCATAAGTGCAACCAAATTGAACTCATATCGACACTGCGCCCGACCCCATTGACACAGACGTGCGCTCAATTCGCTATCACCTAATAAGTGCAACCAAATTGAACTGAAATTGACGCAGTGCCCACCCTCAAGGACTCAGACGAGCGCTCAATCCATTATCATCACATAAGTACAACAAAATTGAACTCATATCGACCATGCGACCGCCCCCAGGGATTCAAACGAGCGCTCATTCTACTATCTCCTTAGAGGAACCAAATTGAACTCAAAATGCTACTGTGCCCGCCCTGATGGACTCAGACGTGCGCTCAATCCACTATCATAAATACAACCAAATTGATCTCATATCGACACTGCGACCGCCCCAGGGATTCAAACGAGCGCTCATTCTACTATCTCCTTAGAGAAACCAAATTAAACTCAAAATGCTACTGTGCCCGGCCTCATGGACTCAGACGAGCGCTCAATCGACACTGCGCCCGCTCTCATTGACTCAGACGTGCGCTCAATCCACTATCATAAGTACAACCAAATTGATCTCATATCGACACTGCGACCGCCCCCAAGGATTCAAACGAGCGCCCATTCTACTATCGCCTTAGAAAAACCTAATTGAACTCAAAATGCTTTTGTGCCCGCCCTCATGGACTCAGACGAGGACTCAATCCTCTATCATCACATAAGTGCAACCAAATTGAACTCATATCGACACTGCGCCCGCCCTCATTGACTCAGACGAGCGCTCATTCAACTTCTCCTGAGAAAAACCAAACTGAACTCAAAATGCTACTGTGCCCGCCCTCATGGACTCAGACCAGCGCTCAATCCACTATCATAAGTACAACCAAATTGATCTCATATCGACACTGTGCCCGCCCTCATGGACTCAGACCAGCGCTCAATCCACTATCATAAGTACAACCAAATTGATCTCATATCGACACTGCGACCGCCCCCAATGATTCGAACAAGCGCTCATTCTACTATCGCCTTAGAGAAACCAAATTGAACTCAAAATGCTCATGTGCCCGCCCTCATGGACTCAGACGAGCGCTCAATCCATTATCATCACATAAGTGCAACCAAATTAAACTCATATCGACACTGCGCCCGCCCTCATGGACTCAGACGTGCGCTCAATCCACTATTATCACATAAGTGTAAACAAATTGATATCATATCGACAATGCACCCGTCCTCATGGACTCAGACGAACGCTCAATCCACTATCATCACATAAGTGAAACCAAATTGATCTCATATCGACACTGTGACCGCCCCCAAGGATTCGAACGAGCGCTCATTCTACTATCTCCTTTAGAGAAACCTAATTGAACTCAAAATGCTACTGTGCCCGCCTCATGGACTCAGAGGAGCGCTCAATCCACTATCATCACATAAGTACAACAAAATTGAACTCATATCGACACTGCGCCCGCCCCCATTGACTGAGACGTGCGCTCAATCCGCTATCACCCAATAAGTGCAACCAAATTGAACTGCTATTAACACAGCGCCCACCCTCAAGGACTCAGACGAGCGCTTAATCCACTATCATCACATAAGTGCAACCAAATTGATCTCATATCGACACTACGACCGCCCCCAAGGATTCAAACGAGCGCTCATTCTACTATATCCTTAGAGAAACCTAATTGAACTCAAAATGCCACTGTGCCCACCCTCATGGACTCATACGAGTGCTCAATCCACTATCATCACATAAGTGCAACCAAATTGAACTCATATTGACACAGCGCCCACCCCATTGACTCAGACGTGCGCTCAATCCGCTATCACCCAATAAGTGCAACCAAATTGAACTGCTATTAACACAGCGCCCACCCTCAAGGACTCAGACGAGCGCTCAATCCACTATCATCACATAAGTACAACAAAATTGATCTCATATCGACACTGCGACCGCCTCCAAGGATTCAAACGAGCGCTCATTCTACTATCTCCTTAGAGAATCCAAATTGAACTCAAAATGCTACTGTGCCCGCCCTCATGGACTCAGACGAGTGCTCAATCCACTATCATCACATAAATGCAACCAAATTGAACTCATATCGACACTACGCCCGCCCTCATTGACTCAGACGTGTGCTCAATCCACTATCATAAGTACAACCAAATTGATCTCATATCGACAATGCGACCGCCCCCAAGGATTCAAACGAGCGCTCATTCTACTATCTCCATAGAAAAACCAAATTGAACTCAAAATGCTAATGTGCCCGCCCTCATGGACTCAGACGAGCGCTCAATCCTCTATCATCACATAAAGGCAACCAAATTGAACTCATATCGACACTGCGCCCGTCCTCATGGACTCCATCCACTATCATAAGTGCAACCAAATTGATCTCATATCGACACTGCGACCGCCCCCAAGTATTCAAACGAGCGCTCATTCTACTATCGTCTTAGAGAAACCTAATTGAACTCAAAATGCCACTGTGCCCACCTTCATAGACTCAGACGAGCGCTCAATCCACTATCATTACATAAGTGCAACCAAATTGAACTCATATCGACACTGCGCCCGCCCCCATTGACTCAGACGTGCGCTCATTCTACTATCTCCTTAGAAAAACCAAACTGAACTCAAAATGCTACTGTGCCCGCCCTCATGGACTCAGACGAGCGCTCAATCCGCTATCACCCAATAAGTGCAACCAAATTGCACCCCTACTGACACAGCGCCCGCCCTCAAGGACTCAGACGAGCGCTCAATCCACTATCATCACATAAGTACAACAAAATTGATCTCATATCGACACTGCGACCGCCCCAAGGATTCAAACGAGCGCTCATTCTACTATCTCCTTAGAGAAACCAAATTGAACTCAAAATGCTACTGTGCCCGCCCTCATGGACTCAGACGAGCGCTCAATCCACTATCATCACATAAGTGCAACCAAATTGAACTCATATTGACACAGCGCCCGCCCTCATGGACTCAGACGAGCGCTCAATCCACTATTATCAAATGAATGTAAACAAATTGAACTCATATCGACACTGCGCCCGCCCTCATGGACTCAGACGAACGCTTAATCCACTATCATCACATAAGTGCAACCAAATTGAACTCATATCGTTTCTAACCCAAGTAACCATTAGCACTATATTACGCCAAACCGCCATATAGGGCCACTATACGGCTATTTAAAAACTTTTAAACATTAGAATAGCACTATATGGCCGATTTGGCGAAATATAGTGCTTATTGGTTACTTGGGAAGGATTCGAACGAGCGCTCATTCTACTATCTCCTTTAGAGAAACCTAATTGAACTCAAAATGCTACTGTGCCCACCCTCATAGACTCAGACGAGCGCTCAATCCACTATCATCACATAAGTGCAACCAAATTGAACTCATATCGACACTGTGCCCGCCCCCATTGACTGAGACGTGCGCTCAATCTACTATCTCCTTAGAAAACCGAACTGAACTCAAATGCTACTGTGCCCGCCCTCATGGACTCAGACGAGCGCTCAATCCACTATCATCACATAAGTGCAACCAAATTAAACTCATATCGAGACTGCGCCCACCCTCAAGGACTCAGATGAGCGCTCAATCCACTATCATCACATAAGTACAACAAAATTGATCTCATATCAACACTGCGACCGCCCCCAGGGATTCAAACGAGCACTCATTCCACTATCTCCTTAGAGAAACCATATTAAACTCAAAATGCTACTGTGCCTGCCCTCATGGACTCAGACGAGCGCTCAATCCACTATCATCACATAAATGCAACCAAATTGAACTCGTATCGACACTGCGCCCGCTCTCATTAACTCAGACGTGCGCTCAATCCACTATCATAAATACAACCAAATTGATCTCATATCGACACTGCGACCGCCCCCAAGGATTCAAACGAGCGCTCATTCTACTATCCCCTTAGAGAAACCAAATTGAACTCAAAACGCTGATGCGCCCGCCCTCATTGACTCAGACGTGCGCTCAATCCACTATCATCACATAAATGCAACCAAATTGAACTCATATCGACACTGCGACCGCCCCCAAGGATTCAAACGAGCGCTCATTCTACTATCGCCTTAGAGAAACCAAATTGAACTCAAAATGCTAATGTGCCCGCCCTCATTGACTCAGACGTGCGCTCAATCCGCTATCACCTAATAAGTGCAACCAAATTGAACTCATATTGACACAGCGCCCGCCCTCAAGGACTCAGACGAGCGCTCAATCTACTATCATCACATAAGTACAACAAAATTGATCTCATATCGACACTGCGACCGCCCCAAGGATTCAAACGAGCGCTCATTCTACTATCTCCTTAGAGAAACCAAATTGAACTCAAAATGCTACTGTGCCCGCCCTCATGGACTCAGACGAGCGCTCAATCCACTATCATCACATAAGTGCAACCAAATTGAACTGTTATCGACACAGCGCCCGCCCTCAAGGACTTAGACGAGCGCTTAATCCACTATTATCACATAAGTGTAAACAAATTGATCTCATATCGACAATGCACCCGTCCTCATGGACTCAGACTAGCGCTCATTCTACTACCATCATGATAGAGCAGCCAAATTGATCTCATACCGACACTGCGACCACCCTCAGGGATTCATACGAGCGCTCAATCCACTATCATCATTTATCTGCAATCAAATTGAACTCATTTCAACACTGCGACCGCCCTCACGGACTCAAACGAGAGCTCAACCAACTATCATCACATGAGAGCAACCAAATTGATCTCAAATCGACACTGCGACCGCCCCAAGAATTCAAACGAGCGCTCAATCTGCTATCTCCTTAGAGAAACCAAATTGAACTCAAAATACTACTGTGCCCGCTCTCATTGACTCAGACGAGCGCTCAATCCACTATCATCACATAAATGCAACCAAATTGAACTCATATCGACACTGCGACCACCCCAAGGATTCAACCGAGCGCTCAATCTGCTATCTCCTTAGAGAAACCAAATTGAACTCAAAATGCTACTGTGCCCGCCCTCATTGACTCAGACGTGCGCTCAATCCGCTATCACCTTATAAGTGCAACCAAATTGAACTCAAAATGCTAATGTGCCCGCCCTCATTGACTCAGACGTGCGCTCAATCCACTATCACCACATAAATGCAAACAAATTGAACTCATATCGACACTGCGACCGCCCCTAAGGAATCAAACGAGCGCTCATTCTTCTATCTCCTTAGAGAAACCTAATAGAACTCAAAATGCTACTGTGCCCGCCCTCATTGACTCAGACGTGCGCTCAATCCACTATCACCACATAAGTACAACCAAATGAAACTCATATCGACACTGTACCCGCTCTTAAGGACTCAGACGAGCGCTCAATCCACTATCATCACTTAACTGCAATCAAATTGAATTTATTTCAACACTGCGACCACCCTCACGGACTCAAACGAGCGCTCAATCCACTATCCTCACATGAGTGCAACCATATTGATCTCATATCGACACTGCGCCCGTTCTCAGACGAGCGCTCATTCTACTATCTCGTTAGAGCAATCAAATTGAGCTCAGAATGCTACTGCGAACACCCTCATTGACTCAGACGAGCGCTCGATCCACTATCATCATATAAGTGCAACCAAATTGAACTCATATCGACACTGCGCTCGTCCTCATGGACTCAGACGAGCGCTCAATCTACTATCGCGTTGAAGCAACCGAATTGAACTCAAAATGATACTGCGACCGCCCTTATGGACTCCGACGAGCGCTCAATCCAAAAAATATTAAACGAACGCGTCCGGAAGCATTCCCGCTGCTTTCCGGATGTTTCCCCCGTAATTTGTAAACAAAATCTTCCGGATGCATTTTTCGCTGATTCTCACAGCCCGGAACATACAGATCGCATGGTTCCCGCATTGGAACAGCCTCTGAATGCTGGGGATTATGGATTCAAAGCGTACCATCGTGAAACGAACGCGTCCGGAAGCATTCCCGCTGCTTTCCGGATGTTTCCCCCTAATTTGTAAACAAAATCTTCCGAATGCATTTTTCGCTGATTCTCGCAGCCCGGAACATGCAGATCGCATGGTTCCTGCATTGGAACAGCCTCTGAATGCTGGGGATTATGGATTCGAAGCGTATCATCGTGAAACGAACGCGTCCGGAAGTATTCCTGCTGCTTTCCGGATGTTTCCCGTAATTTGTAAACAAAATCTTCCGGATGCATTTTTCGCTGATTCTCGCAGCCCGGAACATACAGATCGCATGGTTCCCGCATTGAAATAGCCTCTGAATGCTGGGGATTGTTGATTCGAAGCGTACCATTATGAAACGAACGCGTCCGGAAGCATTCCTGCTGCTTTTCGGATGTTTCCCCCTAACTTGTAAACAAAATCTTCCGGATGCATTTTTCGCTGATTCTCGCAGCCCGGAACATGCAGATCGCATGGTTCCTGCATTGGAACAGCCTCTGAATGCTGGGGATTATGGATTCGAAGCGTATCATCGTGAAACGAACGCGTCCGGAAGTATTCCTGCTGCTTTCCGGATGTTTCCGTAATTTGTAAACAAAATCTTCCGGATGCATTTTTCGCTGATTCTCGCAACCCGGAACATACAGATCGCATGGTTCCTGCATTGGAACAGCCTCTGAATGCTGGGGATTGTTGATTCGAAGCGTACCATTATGAAACGAACGCGTCCGGAAGCATTCCTGCTGCTTTCCGGATGTTTCTGCAGTTTGTAAACAAAATCTTTCGGATGCATTTTTCGCTGATTCTCACAGCCCGGAACATGCAGATCGCATGGTTCCTGCATTGGAACAGCCTCTGAATGCTGGGGATTGTTGATTCGAAGCGTACCATTATGAAACGAACGCGTCCGGAAGCGTTCCTGCTGCTTTCCGGATGTTTCTCCCGTAATTTGTAAACAAAATCTTCCGGATGCATTTTCGCTGATTCTCACAGCCCGGAACATGCAGATCGCATGGTTCCTGCATTGGAACAGCCTCTGAATGCTGGGGATTGTTGATTCGAAGCGTACCATCGTGAAACGAACGCGTCCGGAAGCATTCCCGCTGCTTTTCGGGTGTTTCCCCCTAATTTGTAAACAAAATCTTCCGGATGCATTTTTCGCTGATTCTCACAGCCCGGATCATGCAGATCGCATGGTTACCGCATTGGAACAGCCTCTGAATGCTGGGGATTATGGATTCGAAGCGTACCATTATGAAACGAACGCGTCCGGAAGCATTCCTGCTGCTTTCCGGATGTTTCCGTAATTTGTAAACAAAATCTTCCGGATGCATTTTCGCTGATTCTCACAGCCCGGATCATGCAGATCGCATGGTTACCGCATTGGAACAGCCTCTGAATGCTGGGGATTATGGATTCGAAGCGTACCATCGTGAAACGAACGCGTCCGGAAGTATTCCCGCTGCTTTCCGGATGTTTCCCCCGTAATTTGTAAAAAAAATCTTCCGGATGCATTTTTCGCTGATTCTCGCAACCCGGAACATACAGATCACATGGTCCCTGCATTGGAACAGCCTCTGAATGCTGGGGATTGTTGATTCGAAGCGTACCATTATGAAACGAACGCGTCCGAAAGCATTCCCGCTGCTTTCCGGATGTTTCCCCCTAATTTGTAAACAAAATCTTCCGGATGCATTTTTCGCTGATTCTCGCATCCCAGAACATGCAGATCGCATGGTTTCCTGCATTGGAACAGCCTCTGAATGCTGGGGATTGTTGATTCGAAGCGTACCATCGTGAAACGAACGCGTCCGGAAGCATTCCCGCTGCTTTTCGGGTGTTTCCCCCTAATTTGTAAACAAAATCTTCCGAATGCATTTTTCGCTGATGCGCGCAACCCGGGACATACAGGTCGCATGGGTCCCGCATTGGAACAGCCTCTGAATGCTGGGGATTGTTGATTCGAAGCGTACCATTATGAAACGAACGCGTCCGGAAGCATTCCCGCTGCTTTTCGAATGTTTCCCCTAATTTGTAAACAAAATCTTCCGGATGCATTTTCGCTGATTCTCGCAGCCCGGAACATACAGATCGCATGGTTCCTGCATTGGAACAGCCTCTGAATGCTGGGGATTGTTGATTCGAAGCGTACCATTATGAAACGAACGCGTCCGGAAGCATTCCCGCTGCTTTTCGAATGTTTCCCCCTAATTTGTAAACAAAATCTTCCGGATGCATTTTTCGCTGATTCTCGCAACTCGGAACATACAGATCGCATGGTTCAGCATTGGAACAGCCTCTGAATGCTGGGGATTGTTGATTCGAAGCGTACCATTATGAAACGAACGCGTCCGGAAGCATTCCCGCTGCTTTCCGGATGTTTCCCCCTAATTTGTAAACAAAATCTTCCGGATGCATTTTTCGCTGATTCTCACAGCCCGGAACATGCAGATCGCATGGTTCCCGCATTGGAACAGCCTCTGAATGCTGGGGATTGTTGATTCGAAGCGTACCATCATGAAATGAACGCGTCCGGAAGCATTCCCGCTGCTTTCCGGATGTTTCCCCCCTAATTTGTAAACAAAATCTTCCGGATACATTTTTCGCTGATTCTCGCAGCCCGGAACATACAGATCGCATGGTTCCCGCATTGGAACAGCCTCTGAATGCTGCGGATTGTTGATTCGAAGCGTACCATTATGAAACGAACGCGTCCGGAAGCATTCCCGCTGCTTTTCGGATGTTTCCCCCGTAATTTTGTAAACAAAATCTTCCGGATGCATTTTTCGCTGATTCTCGCAGCCCGGAACATACAGATCGCATGGTTCCCGCATTGGAATAGCCTCTGAATGCTGGGGATTATGGATTTGAAGCGTACCATCGTGAAACGAACGCGTCCGGAAGTATTCCCGCTGCTTTCCGGATGTTTTCCCCGTAATTTGTAAACAAAATCTTCCGGATGCATTTTTCGCTGATTCTCGCAACCCGGAACATACAGATCGCATGGTTCCCGCATTGGAACAGCCTCTGAATGCTGGGGATTGTTGATTCGAAGCGTACCATTATGAAACGAACGCGTCCGGAAGCATTCCCGCTGCTTTTCGGATGTTTCCCCCTAATTTGTAAACAAAATCTTCCGGATGCATTTTTCGCTGATTCTCGCAACTCGGAACATACAGATCGCATGGTTCCCGCATTGGAACAGCCTCTGAATACTGGGGATTGTTGATTCGAAGCGTATTATTATGAAACGAACGCGTCCGGAAGCATTCCCGCTGCTTTCCGGATGGTTCCCCCTAATTTGTAAACAAAATCTTCCGGATGCATTTTTCGCTGATTCTCACAGCCCGGAACATGCAGATCGCATGGTTCCCGCATTGGAACAGCCTCTGAATGCTGGGGATTGTTGATTCGAAGCGTACCATCGTGAAACGATCGCGTCCGGAAGCATTCCCGCTGCTTTTCGGGTGTTTCCCCCTAATTTGTAAACAAAATCTTCCGGATGCATTTTTCGCTGATTCTCGCAACCCGGAACATACAGATCGCATGGTTCCCGCATTGGAACAGCCTCTGAATGCTGGGGATTGTTGATTCGAAGCGTACCATTATGAAACGAACGCGTCCGGAAGCATTCCCGCTGCTTTTCGAATGTTTCCCCCTAATTTGTAAACAAAATCTTCCGGATGCATTTTTCGCTGATTCTCGCAACCCGGAACATACAGATCGCATGGTTCCCGCATTGGAACAGCCTCTGAATGCTGGGGATTGTTGATTCGAAGCGTACCATTATGAAACGAACGCGTCCGGAAGCATTCCCGCTGCTTTTCGAATGTTTCCCCCTAATTTGTAAACAAAATCTTCCGGATGCATTTTTCGCTGATTCTCGCAACTCGGAACATACAGATCGCATGGTTCCCGCATTGGAACAGCCTCTGAATGCTGGGGATTGTTGATTCGAAGCGGACCATTGTGAAACGAACGCGTCCGGAAGCATTCCTGCTGCTTTCCGGATGTTTCCCGTAATTTGTAAACAAAATCTTCCGGATGCATTTTTCGCTGATTCTCACAGCCCGGAACATACAGATCGCATGGTTCCCGCATTGGAACAGCCTCTGAATGCTGGGGATTGTTGATGCGGAGCGTACCATTATGAAACGAACGCGTCCGGAAGCATTCCCGCTGCTTTTCGGATGTTTCCCCCTAATTTGTAAACAAAATCTTCCGGATGCATTTTTCGCTGATTCTCGCATCCCAGAACATACGTATAGGAGATCCTGCGGAAAGTAATCCTGTAGCGGACATTTTTTTAAACCTACAGGGGCGCAGCAAAAGTTAGATGAATTCATATAGGAGGCCGGATGTCCTGCGGAGGACATATTTCTAATTCAAATAATACATTCTATGGGGGCGAAAATCCCGTAGAAGACATATTTCAAAATCTTAGAGGGCGCAAAACAGTTAGAATAATACGTATAGGAGGGCGGAGATCCTGCAAAGGGGAAAATTTCAAAATCTACTTGGGCGTTCTAGGGGAGTGGGAATCCCATAGAGGACATATTTTTAAATCTAAAGGAGGCGCAAAACAGTTAGAGGAATACATATAGGAGGGCGGAGATCCTACAGAGGACATATTTTGAAATCTAAGGGGGCACAGAATAGAGTAATTCGTATAAGAGGGTGGAGATCCTGCAGAGGACGAGGGCGCAAAAAAGTTTGAGTAAAGGTTCCCCCAAACACACGCACGCGACAGTCACGACGCGATTCTATCGCTTGGCGACAGCGATTCTGTCGCTGTTAGTATGGAAGCGTAAATAGAACATTCCCTGCAGCGACCCAACGATAGAATCGCGGCGACTAGTTGTCGCCGTCGCGGAGATGATATCGCTTAGGTCTGGTGGAGCCTTAAAGGTTCCCCCAAACACACTCGCGCGTGCGACAGTCGCGACGCGATTCTAGCGCTTGGCGACAGCGATTCTGTCGCCGTTGGTATGGAAGCGTAAATAGAGAATTTCCTGCAGCGACCCAACGATCGCTTAGGTTTGGTGGAGCCTTAATACGTTCCAGGGGCGGGAATCCTGAAGCGAACATTTTTTTAAATATCCAGGGCGCAAAATATTTAGAGCAATCCTGCAGAGGACATATTTCAAAATCTACGGGTTGCAAAATAGAGAAATTCGTATAGGAGGGCGGAGATCCAGCAGAGGACATATTTCGAAATCCACGGGGGCGCAAAAAAGTTCAAATAATACGTTCTTGGGGAGCGGAAATCCCGTAGAGGACCTATTTTGAAATCTAAGGGGGCGCAAACAAGTTAGAGGAATACGTGTAGCCGTGTAGGGAGGCGGAAATCCTGCAGAGGACATATTTCAAAATCTACGGGGGCGCAAAATAGAGGAATTCGTATAGGAGGGCGGAGATCCTACAGAGGACATGTTTCTAAATCCACGAGAGCGCAAACAAGTTTGGACAATACGTTCTAGGGGGCGGAAACCCCGTAGCGGAGAGTTTTTTTTAAATCTACAGGGGCGCAAAAAAGTTACAGGAATACGTATAGGAGGGCGGAGATCCTACAGAGGACAAATTTAGAAATCCACGGGGGCGCAAAAAAGTTTGGACAATACGTTCTAGGGTAGCGGAAATCCCGTAGAGGACATATTTTGAAATCTACGGGGCGCAAAAAAGTTAGAGGAATGTGTGTAGGAGGGCGGAGATCCTGCAAAGGACATATTTCAAAATCTTCGGGGGCGCGAAATTGCGGAATTCGTAAAGGAGGGCGGAGCCCCTACAGAGGACATATTTAGAAATCCACGGGGGCGCAAAAAAGTTCAAATAATATGTTCTAGGGGAGCGGAAATCCCGTACAGGACATATTTTGAAATCTAAGGAGGCGCAAACAAGTTAGAGGAATACGTGTAGCCGTGTAGGGAGGCGGATATCCTGCAATGGACATATTTCAAAATCTACGGGGGCGCAAAATAGAGGAATTCGTATAGGAGGGCGGAGATCCTACAGAGGACATGTTTCTAAATCCACGAGGGCGCAAAAAAGTTTGGACAATTCGTTCTAAGGGGCGGAAATCCTGAAGCGGACAATTTTTTTCAAATCTACAGGGGCGCAAAAAAGTTAGAGGAATATGTATAGGAGGGCAGAGATCCTACAAAGGACATATTTCAAAATCTACGGGAGCGCAAAATAGAGGAATTCGTATAGGAGGGCGGAGATCCCACAGAGGACATGTTTCTAAATCCACGAGAGCGCAAACAAGTTTGGACAATACGTTCTAGGGGGCGGAAACCCCGTAGCGGACAGTTTTTTTTAAAATCTACAGGGGCGCAAAAAAGTTACAGGAATACGTATAGGAGGGCGGAGATCCTACAGAGGACAAATTTAGAAATCCACGGGGGCGCAAAAAAAAATTTGGACAAAACGTTCTAGGGTAGCGGAAATCCCGTAGAGGACATATTTTGAAATCTACGGGGCGCAAAAAAGTCAGAGGAATGCGTGTAGGAGGGCGGAGATTCTGCAAAGGACATATTTCAAAATCTACGGGGGCGCAAAATAGAGGAATTCGTATAGGAGGGCGGAGATCCTACAGAGGACATGTTTCTTAATCCACGAGGGCGCAAACAAGTTTGGACAATACGTTCTAGGGGGCGGAAATCCCGAAGCGGACAATTTTTTTTTAAATCTACAGGGGCGCAAACAAGTTAGAGGAATACGTGTAGCCGTGTAGGGAGGCGGAGATCCTGCAGAGGACATATTTCAAAATCTACGGGGGCGCAAAATAGAGGAATTTGTATAGGAGGGCGGAGATCCTACAGAGGAAAAATTTCGAAATCCACGGGGGCGCAAAAAAGTTTGTACAATACGTTCTAGGGTAGCGGAAATCCCGTAGAGGACATATTTTGAAATCTACGGGCGCAAAAAGTTAGAGGAATGCGTGTAGGAGGGCGGAGATCCAGCAAAGGACATATTCAAAAATCTAGGGGGGCGCAGAATAGAGGATTTCGTATGGGGGGGCGGAGATCCAACAGAGGACATTTTTCTAAATCCTCGAGGGCGCAAGTTTGGACAATACGTTTGTCCTCTGTAGGGGCGGAAATCCTGAACCGGACAATTTTTTAAGTCTACAGGGGCGCAAAAAGTTAGAGGAATAAGTATAGGAGGGCGGAGATCCTACAGAGGACATATTTTGAAATCCACGGGGCGTAAAAATTTCAAATAATACGTTCTATGGGAGCGGAAATCCCGTAGAGGACATATTTTGAAATCTAAGGGGCGCAAACAAGTTAGAGGAATACGTGTAGCCGTGTAGGGAGGCGTAGATCCTACAGAGGACATATTTCTAAATCCACGAGGGCGCAAAAAAGTTTGGACAATACGTTCTAGGGAGCGGAAATTCCGAAGCGGACAATTTTTTTAAATCTACAGGGGCGCGAAAAAGTTAGAGGAATACGTATAGGAGGGCGGAGATCCTACAGAGGACATATTTCGAAATCCACGGGGGCTCAAAAAAGTTTGAATAATAAGTTCTAGGGGAGCGGAAATCCCGTAGAGGACATATTTTGAAATCTGAGGGGCGAAAATAGAGGAATTCGTATAGGAGGGCGGAGATCCTACAGAGGACATGTTTCTTAATCCACGGGGTGCAAAAAAATCAAATAAAACGTTCTAGGAGGCGGAAATCCCGAAGTGGACATTTTTTTTAAAATCTACATGGGCGCAAAAAAGTCAGAGGAATATGTATAGGAGGGCGGAGATCCTGCAGATAACATATTTCAAAATCTACGGAGGCGTAACAAAGAGGTACATATTCGTTTTGGAGGGCGGAGATCCTACAGAGGAAATATTTCTAAATCCACGGGGCGCAAAAAAGTTTGACTAATACGTTCTAGGAGAGCGTAAATCCCGTAGAGGACATATTTTTAAAACTAAGGGGCGCAAAAAAGGAATGCGTGTAGGAGGGCGGAGATCCTACCGAGGACATATTTCAAAATCTACGGGGGCGCAAAATATAGGAATTCGTATAGAAGGGGCGGAGATCCTGCAGAAGACATATTTCTAAATCCACGGGGGCGCAAAAAAAGTTCGAAAAATACGTTCTAGGGGGCGGAAATCTCGAAGCGGACATTTTTTTTTAATCTAAGGAGGCACAAAAAAGTTAGAAGAATATGTTTTAGGGGAGCGGAAATCTTCCAGAGGACCATTTTTTTAGTCTACAGGGGCGCAAAAAAGTTAGAGGAATCCATATAGGAGGGCGGAGATCCTACAGAGGACATAATTTTAAATCGATGGGGGCGATTTTATTTAAATACGTTCTAGGGTAGCGGAAATCCCGTGGAGGACATATTTTGAAATCTAAAGGGGCGCAAAAAAGTTAGAGGAATACGTATAGGATGGCGGAGATTCTGTGATTCTGCGAGATTGAAATCTACGGGGGCGCAAAAAAGTTGAAGAAATGCGTATAGCGTTCAAAATCTATGGGGCGCAAAATAGAGGAATTGGTATAGGAGGGCGGAGATCCTACAGAGGACATATTTTCAAATCCACGGGGGCGCGAAAAAATTCGAATAATACGTTTTAGAGTAGCGGAAATCCCGTAGAGGACATATTTTGAAATCTAAGGGGGCGCAAAAAAGTTAGAGGAATACATATAGGAGGGCGGAGATCCTGCAGAGGACATATTCCGAAATCTACGGGGGCGCAAAAAAGTTTGAATAATACTTCCTAGAGGAGCGGAAATCCCGTTGAGGACATATTTTGAAATCTACGGGGGCGCAGAAAAGTTGAAGAAATGCGTATAGGAGGGCAGAGATCCTGCGGAGGACATATTTCAAAATCTACGGGGGCGCAAAATATAGGAATTCGTATAGGAGGGCGGAGATCCTGCAGAGGACATATTTTCAAATCCACGGGGGCGCGAAAAAATTCAAATAATACGTTTTAGGGGAGCGGAAATCCCGTAGAGGACATATTTTGAAATCTAAGGGGGCGCAAAAAAGTTAGAGGAATACATATAGGAGGGCGGAGATCCTGCAGAGGACATATTTCAAAATCTACGGGGGCGCAAAATAGAGGAATTCGTATAGGAGGGCGGAGATCCTGCAGAGTACATATTTTCAAATCCACGGGGGCGCGAAAAAGTTTGAATGATACGTTCTAGGGGAGCGGAAATTCCGTAGAGAACATATTTTGATTTCTAAGGGTCGCAAAAAAGTTAGAGAAATACGTATAGGAGGGCGGAGATTCTGCAGAGGATACATTTCAAAATCCTCGGGGGCGCAGAAAAGTTCGAACAATACGGAAATCGGAAGCGGATTTTTTAAAATCAACAGTTGCTTAAAAAAGTTAGAGGAATACGTATAGGAGGGCGGAGGACATATTTCTAAAGCTACGGGGGCGCGAAAAGTTCGAAAATTACGTTCTAGGGGAGCGGAAATCCCGTAGAGTACTTTTTTAAATCTAAGGAGGCGCAAAAAAAGTTTGAATAATATGTTCTAGGGGGGGCGGAAATTTCGAAGCGAACATTTTTTTTTAAATCTACAGGGGCGCAAAAAAGTTAGAGGAATACATATAGGAGAGCGGAGATTCTGCAGAGGACATATTTCTAAATCTACGGGGGCGTAAACAGTTCGAAAATACGTTTTAAGGGAGCAGAAATCCCATAGAGGACATATTTTGAAATCTAAGGGGGCGCAAAAAAGTTAGAGGAATACATATAGGGGTGGAGATCCTACAAAGGACATATTTCTAAATCCACGGGGGCGCAAAAAAGTTCGAATAATACGTTCTAGGAGAGCGGAAATCTCGTGGAGGACATATTTTTAAATCCACAGGGGCGAAAAAAAGTTAGAGGAACACGTATGGGAGGGCGGAGATCCTGCCGAGGACATATTTCTAAATCTACACGGGCGCTAACAGTTCGAGTAATACGTTTTTGGGGAGCGGAAATCCCGTAGAGGACGTATTTTGAATACGCAAAAAAGTTAGAGAAATACGTATAGGAGGGCGGAAATAAATAAATAAATAAATTCTACGGGGGCGCAAAAAAGTTCAAATAATACGTTCTAGGGGGCGGAAATCCCGTAGAGGACTTTTTTTAAATCTAAGGAGGCACAAATCAGTTAGAGGGATTCGTATAGGAGGGCGGAGATCCTGCAGAGGACATACTTCAAAATCTACGGGTGTGCAAAATGTTCGAATAATACGTTCTTGGGGAGCGGGAATCCCGAATAGGATCAATGGAGAATATAAGAGGGAACGATTTCAGAATGGAAGAGCGGAAAATTTTTCAGATGAAAATTATTTTTCTTTTCGGTGAAAAGTAAGCAAAAAAAATTTTTTTTTTGGTCCCGAGAGCTGGTTACTCAGTGAGTAACTTGGAGTAACCACCATGACAGCACTGGCTGTATAGATCGCTTTCTTTTCGTTTTCTTTTTATTATTGTACCAAATTGCACTAGTTTGTCGATGATTTAATGGTTTGGTATGATAAAGGATGATTGTATCTTGCACCAGAATCAATAATAATGGCTGTAGATTTTGAAACAATTGAGTTATTAACAAAATATAAGATCGATCAATACAGTTACGCCCCTATGAAAGTAAGCGCGAGATTTGGCAATATTTCATGATTTTTCATTAGGGAGAGTGGAGTCAAATATCTCTTCAAAAATAAATCTCGAAACATCATCAATTTTTTCAAATGAATTCTAGCAGAAAATGAATACACAATTTTAAAACACAACTTCTTAATTCATCTACATTGTTTGTTTCAATAGATACGTAATTCCTTCCCTAGTTGAAAACTTATTCAATGTTTTGTTATCAAGATGAAATACGTATCTGTTGATAAAAACTTAACCCGTGATGACCCTATTTTTCACACTCACTTTTTTGTTATCACTCACTACATTGTTAGACGTTTTAAACCCGATTCCATTGTGAAGTCAGCATAAATTTTAATAACTTATTTTTCTCGCGACCAGTTGCATTGTCCCATTGTTTTCTATTAGAAATTGAATTATGAGGTAAAAAGTTATGACCAAATTGCTAATTTCATATATAAAAAATCTCTTTTTTTAGCACTTATGCTCACTCGAATTGCTCTTCATTGGAGTAGGGACTACCTCTGCCTTACAAGCAGGAGGCCGTGGGTTCAATCCCAGGCTTGTCCCTATTAATCAAAATGTGGCATGGACTATATCACTTTCCTTGGCGAATCCTAGATCTATGCTTCAGTTTAACTGCATTTTCCAATTAACTAAAATTTCTTTCCATGATATTGTGGGGATGCAGAAGTGTTCTCGGTTTCTAGTAGCAACAATAACTGCACACATAATACGCAAGGCCTCTAGGGACTCGTGTGGACATGCTGGGTTGATTTTGGATTGAAACCAGGCGTAGTTGACCTTGCAAACTAAATGATCTGAATTCCAGAACAATTTGGTGAACCGAGAACATCTGCATCAAACTAATTTGAACTGCATGAGAAACGCAAGGGCTTCAGGGTCTTGCAGGGACAAGCTGGATTGATACTCGTTTTGAAGTTCTTCTTAATCGGTAAATTTTATTGTGAAAATCGCTTAGAAGACGCCTGGGAACCTGCTGTTTGAAATCATGTTTCTAATGATTTCTTGACTGCGATCAATTCGACATGTTAACCAAGAACCTGTAGGTAGCAATTATGTTCAAGTTTCCCATAATACCAGTTCCATGCAAATGCTTACACACTTGTTCATTTATTTAATAAAACGGAAGAGATGAAATTTGCGTAAAATGTTTAGTCACAAGATGAATCATCGCACAAATGTACCATGCGTCTCCATACGCTTCATTGCTTATATGCTGCTGAACAGTTTTTACAATCCATACCTATCGTTTCCCCTAAGAGGCCCATTTATGCCTGAAAAACACTAATGGGGACATTCAGATATCGTAATAATTTAGATTATCGTAACAACTTAGTATTTTAACTTATCTGAAAACGCAGTAAAGGCTCCCCCAAACCAAAGCGATTTCATCGCCGCGACGGCAACAACTAGTCGCCACGATTCCATCGTTGGGTCGCTGCAGGCAATGTTCTATATACGCTTCCATACCAACGGCGACAGAATCGCTGTCGCCAAGCGATAGAATCGTGTCGCTACTGTCGCGTCGCGTGTGTATGGGGGAACCTTAATGCAAACATGCAAGCGAACTTCAACGCCGTTAAAGCGATGATCCCCTTCAAACTTTGTGACCAAAAAATTGGAATTTTTACAATCCAACAACAAACGCCAATAACCAGTCGATTTTAGAGATCGAGAGCTACAAATTCAACATATGTGCATCGCGAACACAAACTTTTTTCTGATTTTGTCATCCAGTGATAATTCAAGACTCCAACATAATGCTATGCTTGTCATAAGACGAGCCCGTAGTATCCCGCTGAACTCCACCACTTGATCAAGTGGTGGAATTAAACGGGACAGCATGAGTTCGTCCCATGACAAGCGAAGGCATTCCACTAAAAGATCAAAATAATCACAACTCTATGATCTAAGTAGTTGTACACTCCACATTATTTATTACCAGACTAAGGCCGGAATGAGCTGTGCAATACATAAAAGTCTTCTCCATTCGACTCGGTCCATGGCTGCACTTCGCCAACCACGCAGTCTCCGGAGGGTCCGCAAATCGTCCTCCACCTGATCAACCCACCTTGCCCGCTGTGCACCTCTCCTTCTTGTTTCCGTGCCATGATATCAATGTCGTCGGCGAAACCAAATAACTGGACGGACTTCGTGAAAATCGTACCACTCGTGTCAATCCCTGTCCTACGTATTACTCCCCTCAAAGCGATGTTGAATAGCAGACACGAAAGACCATCACCTTGCCGTTACCCTCTACGCGTTCCGAACGGACTCGAGAATGCCCCTAAAACTCGAACTACGCACATCACCCGATCCATCGTCGCCTTGATCAACCGTATCAGTTTATCCAGAAATCCGTGTTCGTGCGTTAGCTACCATAGCTGGTCCCGATCGATTTTATCATATGCGGCTTTGTAGTCGATAAATAGATGATGTGTGGGCACGTTGTATTCGCGGCATTTCTGCAATACCTGACGTACGGCGTACACCTAGTCTGTGGTAGAGCGTTCACCCATAACACCCGCCTGGTACTGCCCCACGAACTCTCTTGTGATTGGTCTTAGTCGGCTGCATAAAATTTGGGAGAGTACCTTCCCAAGTAGCACACGCAACATCTTCCTAAAAGCACCTTGTTTCTATTTAGTTTCATTAAAGGCATTGGAAAAACATCAAAGTACGAAAATGTTGCATCAAGATGTCAAAAACTTTCAAATTGTGATCAATGTTTCATTAACATTGCAATGCAGTACGTGTTTGACATTTGGAAACAAACAAACAAAGAATACTGCACTTTATGTTGCAAAAACGAAACAAAATTTTTAAGATGCATATTTTTTACCATGTAACTTCAATGCGTCTTTCAAATTTTTTTTGTTTGTTTAAATTAAGTTGCAGATAAGTTGAATGTGTCTTGAAGTTATGAATATGAATTTAGCATCGTTCAACGTTTGGACAACTCACATGTTTTTCCTGTGATAGTGCAATCAAGTAACAGGAAACCCGAGTACAAAACTTCATAATCGTATGGTTTTTATGGTGAGTCAGCATGCAGTCTCTTCGAAGTGATGAATGGTGCTGTGGTAGAATGAAGGATTATCAATCACAAGATCCATAAATCGAATCCATATTTTTATTTTATTTTTTTCCGCTGTAGTATTTTGCAACATAATTGCAATTTTACTACAATCGAAGGATGTTTCCGTAGACTCTACCTCTTGCGCTTTTTAGATTGCAAGAGAGTTATATTTGATGGCACATACGCAAAGATTGTTTCTTCCCGAATGGTTGCATGTTGAAATGTTCAGTAGTGAAACAAGTTGTGCTGCTTGAGTAGGTACTAAGTGTTGACTGAGTTTATGATCAGCCCTACTATTTCAGTCTCTCGTTTTAAAGGCACGAAGCCTCTTCCACTGCTCTGCGATCTACACCAATGATGCTGATGTCATCCGCAAAACCAAGGAGCATGTAAGACTTGTTGAGCATGTTCAGGGGATGGACAAAATAAGTAGGATAGGCAAATTTTGGGTAAAATTAGATTTGTAACTATGTTAATTATCATCCGATTTTCACAATTTATGCATGCCTGAACTAGAAAATTAATTCAGTTTCACAGTATGTCCATGGAACCGACTGTGGCTATCAGACTACGAAGATATTCCGGGTTTTTAGGAGGTAGGTTTTAAACCGTAAATTTGAGGTGGATATTAGGATAAGTTGTGGTTAAAAATTTAATAATATTAGTAACCACAAATGAAGTAAGGCTCTTTCCGATTGAAACCATTTATTAGGATTTGGAATCCAACCAGAATCAAGTGAGATATTGGCCATTTAACCGTTGAACGACTGGTTTTGGTGCTAAAACTAAAATGTCCTCTTCTACAGGTTCCTCGGGGGCAATCCGTAGGTCCTGGAAGCGGTCAGAGCCCTCATTGGTCTATTTTATATTCGTACTTCGCCTCCTGATTGAAACCCATGAAAAAAGAGCCGTCGAATGACTGGTTTTACTGCTAAAACTTAAATGTACCTTTCCACAGGTTCGTCGGGGGCATCACAGCGACTCCAGGATCCGTTTATTCAATTGGTTTTTCATTCCTGACACATTAGAAGCCTTTTGGAATAAAATCATAGTGTACTATCTAGGAGAGGTAATATGTCCTAGCTAAGTAAAGACTGCTTTACTGTCTTAGCTGTAACGATTTTAATGCAACAGTTAAGCAATGTAGCTAGCTAATGCCATCTAAAAATTGAAGAAAATCTCAATCATATTGATTATATTTATAATATCAAAAAATTTGTGATATTTCGCTGCCGGAAAAAGCATGAGGCAAAACGCCTTCTAGCTAGCAGCTATTAGGAAACAACGCACCACGCGTCGGCGAATCAGAATTCTGATATGGACAGTGCGTGGGGACGCATAGTACATTGTAGGTTAGTTGCCCTAAGGCGTTTTGCCTCGCCGAAATGTTAGATGTTTCATCAAAATGTAGAAAATTTTGGTTTTTCCAACCCTCCTATCTGTTATTTTGACACTTTTTTTGCCTAACCTACATAATTTTTGGTCTAGTTTTGTTACGGCCATGCCAAATACGATAAATATGAGGGAATACCCAAAAGGCGTTGTTGCGATGATTTTCCTCTGGCTCGAATGAAACCTCCTTGACAGCATTGTCCATTATGCAAAGCTTCAAAGCTAGATTTTATTTCATATTAGAAATTAATATTTCGGTTACATAAATCAACTTACAAACTAGTTTCTATTCCAATCTTCCCAGAGCAACAAATTCTACATCACAACTCTTAAGGCTCTATAAACCGTAATCAATTCGATAATGACGATGATTTTATTCGAATCCGCACTAATACTAATAAAGTTTTGAACTAAATTCAATATTTTGGGGCTATTTGCCGACTTACCTCCATCATAGCATATTCATTACATTTTCATATCAATTTTTCACTTATCTAAATTATCAATTACTGAGGAATTGCTGAAAAAACGCTAAAAACTGCCTTTTTTCCTGGGCCGACATTCGTATTTTTTCGAACGCATACTAACTCCGAACGTTCGGAGCAAACACATACACACACACTTGATTTTTCACTTGATCTTTTTCCACTGTTTCCTTGATTTAATCACTCCGAAAACATATTCACTAACTGAGTTACACCTTTTATTCAATCTTGACTACCGATTAATTCACTTCACGTCCAAAAACTGTCAAAAACTGCTTTCCGAAAATCGAAGTGAGAGACAAATGTGAAGACCGTATTGTAAATGCAATAAAATGCGGAAGACTCAAATTCACTAGCGCAATAAGTGAAATGGTGAGAACAAAATCTACGCGATGCAACTTCATTCAATCCTAACAATACACCGTATACGCCAGCCAGCACGCAAACAAAGGTGTGCATACAAAAGAAAATAATCATCTCCTCTCCGTTGCCAGATTTATTTATTGAAAAAAGTCATTGTTGTTTGTCGGACTGAACAAATATACCAGAAATAAATATTTAAACATGTTATGTAAGCTTCTGTTGCATTCCAACTGGTGAATAAATGTTGATAAACCGATAAATACCCATATAATTGCTACATCGCGAACATGTGTTATGATATAGAATAAACATTTCGTCAAGTCTGGCAACATTATGCATCAGCTGGCATATTTTAACACCCCATATCCACCCACCCCAGTTGTAAACAAAATTTATCTATTGCTGCTGCACTTTTCCGTACCAATTACCTCACTATTACAAACAAGCGATACAGTCATTAATTTTCAAAATATTGTGATGGAGTCTTGAGCCTTAAACTATTACAAAATTAATCAGTATTTCAGGATGCACTAATGCGCCGGTAATTGCAGTTATAAAGCCAGTGTTGCCAGTTTCACTCATAACTTCAACTCTTCTCAACAGGCGTTTTGCCTCGGGTGGGGGCGTTTTGGGGCCTCTTCCCCTAACAAAAAGCGAGATTCAAATAAATTAGTGGCCCGACCCCTTTTGATAAGTATCGATCGGAACCGGTTATAAACAAATTGCCATATCTCACGTGATTCTGGTCAGATTCCAAATCCTAATATATGGTTCCAATCGGCAAGAGCCCTACTTCATTTGTGGTTACTAATATTATTAACCACAACTTATCCTAATATCCACCTCAAATTTACGGTTTTGAATCTACCTCCTAAAAACCCGGGATATCTCCGGAGTCCGACGGCCACAGTCAGTTCCATGGACATACCGTAAGACTGCATTAATTTTCTAGTTCAGACATCCCGGAAATGTCAAAATCGGATGATAACTAACATAGTTACAACACATCTAATTTTACCCAAAATTTGCCTATCCTACTTATTTTGTCCATCCCCTGTAGTTCCGTTTTACTGAGTCGTACGCTGCCTTAAAATTAACAATCAGATTATGAGTCCGCAAGTTGTATTATCTAGTCCGTTGTTGATCGTCCTGCTCGAAACCCGCTTTGATATTCGCCGACAAAGATCTCCGCAAACGGACGCAGTCTTCTAAACAGATTGCAGGAGATTACCTTGTAGGCGGCAGTTCCACTGATTGTCCATCATCCTCAATCCAGATTTTGCTGCCGCCTCTGTGTCCGATTTTCCATTCAACAATGAGTCAAAGTGCTTCTTCCACCTAGCAACCACCACTACTCGGTCGGTCAACAGATTTTCGGAGCTGTCATTAATCATGACTGGCGTCGGTGCACTTTTCTTGCGCATGCTGTTGATCATTTTGTAGAACTTCCTCTGCATTCGAAAGTACTTTTTCATCATACCCCCGTTTTTTACGCCGCACTATGGAGAATTCTGATACAAATGGATGGCCAAGAATATTTTTTCAATGAAAACTGTTTCTACTTATGCAATACATATTATGTGAAGGAACATTTAGGAACTCTTTTTTAACCCTTTGAGGGCCATCGTTAACCCTTCAGAAAAAAATGTTTTGTTAAATTTTTGGGGGGAGTTTTATTTTTAGTCCTCCATAGTGCACAGGTGGAGTTTTTTCTCGGCTGCACTTAGTTCTTTATATCGTTCTCTATTTTGACGCAGCTACGAGCATGCGTCTTCTGGTCTGGATTTTCTGATATGTCACTCTTTTTCACTCCACATCAATCCAGGGTTTTCCGTTGGTTTCCATATGCGGTACCATGTACCTCTGTGGCTGTTGTATTGGCCTTGTGAACTTGTTGCCACAATACGTTCCATTTTTTTCAGTTTGGTGTCCTTCTTTGAGCTTATGAGGAAATTGCTCCGCACAGCCCTCGTCCGACAGTCGCTGTATATTCAGCCACATGGATCCATGGCATGTACTCCAGAGAATTCTTAGATAACCTAGGATGGAACCGTTAATGGAGGCGTATCCAATTTGATTCTAAGGATTTGAAGGGGCATTACGCGCGTCCTATACTCCAGGAATTCTTGGATGATCTGGAAAGGAACTGCTATTGAAGTCGTTTCCAATTTGGGTTGATAGATAGGAATAAATAGGACATAAACCATTTTAAAAACCCAGATTGATCCACCTAGCGGCGATGGAGCCTTTCTCGTGTGTTATAAAAATAGTATTTTGGCCATAACTTTTGAGCCCAAAGTCCGATATGGCCAATAGATAACAATGGGGAAAAATTCCGCGTTGAATGCAATCTGTTACGAGAAAATCGATTTAGAATAAATGCCAAAAAATGAGTGAGCAATTTTTACGCACCCGTTTTTGGTATAAAAAATTGTATTTTGGCCATAACTTCTGAGCCTATAGTCCGATCTGGCCAATTTTCAATAGGAAACAATGGGACAGGATTTTGCATCGAATGTAACTTGTTGCGAGCAAATTGATTAAGGATAAGTGCCTAAAAATTAGTGAAGTTTTGCGCACACAAACACACACACACTAGGGTGGCTCAAATTAGTATGGGAAAAACTTTGATCAATTTTTTGATGGGCCGCCTCTTATTCGGTTCTGTTGTTGCCCTGATGCTCTGGACAAAATTTCAGCCAAATTGGTCAACGTTTGGGCGGTGCTAAACTCGTTGGAAGTTTATATGGAAAAATGTATGCACAAACATCCAAAAACAGTGAATTGCAGCTGGACTACACAACTTACGATGAAGAACTATGATACTCATTCAGATCTTGGAGAATTTAATACAGAATGTTATGCAGAAAACCGTGAGAAGTTTCGAGTGTGCCCGGCTAAGTTATAAGCATTTCTCTGCAGTGGGGTTTGAGCAAATTTCGTTTCTTTTACCTTTGAAAAGAAATAAATTCACCCCTTCAACACTCTAATAAAATGCCAATATCTTTGCGTAATAAACTCTAATCTTCTCGCGGTTTTCAGCATAACATTCTGTATTTTATTTTACAAGAACTGAATGAGTATCATGGTTCTTGATCGTAAATTGTGCCGTCCAACTGCAAATCACTGTTTTTGGATGTTTCTGCATACATTTTTCCATATAAACTTCCAACGAGTTTAGCACTACCCAAACGTTGACCGATTTGGCTGAAATTTTGTCCAGAGCATCAGGGCATCAAATAGAACCGAATAAGAGGGCGGCCCATCAAAAAATTTGAAAAAGGGTTTTTTGAGCCACCCTAATACACACACACATTTCTTCTTCTTCTTCTTATTGGCATTGCATCCCCACACTGGGACAGAGCCGCCTCCCAGCTTAGTTTTCATTTAAGCACTTCCACAATTATTAACTGCGAGGTTTCTAAGCCAAGTTACCATTTTTGCATTCGTATATCATGAGGCTAACACGATGATACGTTTATGCCCAGGGAAGTCGAGACAATTTCCAATCCGAAAATTTCCTAGACCGGCACCGGGAATCGCACCCACCAACCCTCAGCATGGTCTTCCTTTGTAGCCGCGCGTCATACCACACGGTATATAACACTATGGGTCTCCGGACCTCCTATAAAAATTTCGTTTTTGGAGCGAACATATAGCCTTTACGTATACTTTGTATACGAGAAAGGCAAAAAGATAATAGACCTTTGGTTACGCGTGCAGAACTTAAGGCCTATACTCCAGGGATTGCTTGGTAACCTGGAAATAGACCCATGCGCCAATTGAAGTTTTACCGACGGTGGCGTAATAGAACATTTTAGGCCAACGACGGTGACGTCACGCCGTTTGTAATCGACGGCGGCGGCGCGGCGGCGTGGGTAGGCGTGAATTATTTTCAAGCGTCAAAAATTCCACGGATTTTTTTCGGAAGTTCCTCAACGAATTCGTCAAGAAGTTCATCCACGAGCTTGCTGGGAAGTTTATTAAAAAAAATCATCTGAACATTCTTCCAGATATTCCTCCGGAAGTACTTCCAGGAAGAATTCCTTCTGAAGGTTATAGCCGCACGAGCAGAGTTGTTCGTGGCCGGCCGGAAATTCCCTAAAATTCGCCACGGTGGGTTCGCGAAAATTGTTCGATTTCAAACAGGAAGCTTAAGCGCCACCTCGTTAGAGGACTTCCCGCTCATGTTGAATTGTTGCCCGGTCTAAGACTCCGAAGTTGGTCCAATGGAAGAAACCTTCGAAGGAAGGTTCCAAGAACAATTCCGCAAACTCCACTTTCCTAGCGTCCGACTTACTCAAAATTCATCAACTAGAGCGAACATTACTGACACGACCCTAACGCAACGTTTCAAAGACGAACTTCTTCCATAAAAGTTCAATTTATCATCATCGGAAGTTCCACTACTTGTACCTAGGTGGCGACCGTCTCGAAAGCTTGAACGGTTTCATTCACAACCAATAAATGAACAACGAAGAATCGCAGAAAGGAGAGAGCTCAAATGATCATTAACAGCGGGAAGAATATTGCGGAGAGTAGGCGATGGATTACAATTTCAAGATCATTTTCACATTGCTAGCTTTATTGTCTATTTCTATTAACTTTAGGCCTAACGATCTACCCCTATATTTGCGTGCTCTCTACCCTACACTTTCACACTCTACCAATGACGTCACATGTGCACATGTTACTCACGCTTTACGCTTCCGCATTCTATTGTCGGCGGGCCGGCATTGTTCGCTCACCTTCCTCTATTGTCCGACGGCGTGGCTTGGGTCCCTTTGTCCGTCGGCTTGGCTTTGCTCCAGATAGCGTGGGAACCGCTATTGTTCGCCGGCGTGGGAAAAGAAGCAGGAAACGCGTTGATCAATTCCCCTACAGCGTTAAGCGGTCTTGCTGGTGAGTTGATTCCCGATCACGTGGTGGTCCAAAGACTTTAAACTTGACCGCCGATGCTGTTAAGCTTATCGACGGCAGACCGGCTTGGGGATTCAAAACGGCCCCGGTTACGGTTCGCACTACGTAGGTTCACAGGTGGGATCACTCACTTACGTGGACGTAGATGCGGGATGATGTTGGGCGCGATATGAACGGCGCGGCCCCTTCGGCCACCGATGGATGTGGGCCGGCGGCTTGCCTGGTGGATGTTCACGACGGTTGTTTCACGAGGTGCCTGTATCCGAAACATAAAGCCGTCGAACGGCTGTTCGACAGATAAAGGGTTAAGAGAGCAACGCAACATCACTAAGCACGACTTCAATACCTTTCTTAACTTTTCTTGGCTCACACTATAACGAATAATCGGCACTTGGGGGAAACTAGCTAATCCTGCAAAATTCAAACTGTTATTCACTGAGCTACCTCCTTTTTTAATTTATCTCACTTTTGAGAAATCGCGGATCACGGGAAAAACTTTAGAAACGTTTGAACTACTAGGCAAAGTGACTAGGCAAAGTGAAATGGAATTTTGGAGCCCTCAGATTAAATAGTCAGGGCACAGTCATCTTTTCGCGAAGAGTTCCGAATCGGATTTCATGTTCGCGCTCTAGTTGCTGACTTCTCGCTCCCACCAGTAGTCATAAAGTTACGCTTCTTCGTTCTTTTCCCCAATCCCCAAAGGTTCTCCACCAAATTCAACATTCGGTTGATTCTCAATCGCGGGCAATCAATTAATTCTCGCGAGAGATTTAACGAATCTTCTGGAGGCTCAGGTGTTGTGTCTACCGATTGCATGGATGTAGGCGGACCTTTAATTTTGTCTTAAGCGCGTAGTTCTTGAAATATTATGCTGTTCTTGAGTCGTTCCATGTGATGTGGTGCAAAAAAAAACAATTAATTATAATTAAGAATTCAAATATTATTTACAAAATAAATCAAATTTGTTTCGTGTAACGGCCTACTGTTACAAGGTCCACCAGGACTTCCTTTAGAAGCTCCTCCAGGATTTCGTACTGAAATTCCTCCGGAAGTTCCTCCAGGGATTTCTCCTGAAGTTCCTCCAAGAAAGACTCGAGAAGTTCGTCCACAAATTCATCCGAAAGTTCCTCCATGATTTCCTTCAGTTGTTCCAGGGATACCTCCGGAAGTTCTTCCAAAAATTATTTCGAAGGTTCCAACAGAAATTAGTTGGGAATATCCTCCAGGCATTCTTCGGGAAACTTCTCCAGAAAATCCTGTGAATCCTCCAAGAACTCATCCCAGAATTTCTACAAAAGTTCCATCAAAACTCCTCAGAATTTCCTTAGGAAGTTTTCTCAAAAATTCCTTTGGAAGTTCCCCAGAGAGTTCGTCCGGAAGTCTCTCAGGTAATTCCTCTGGAGATTTCTACACCAATTATTCCGGGAGTTCCTGAAGCACTTCCTCCAGATTTCCTTGAAAAATTTCTCCGGAGTCTAGAAATTCCATAGAAGCTATTATAAAATTACCTGGCGATTATTTACATTTTTTACGAATAGTCCCCTAGAATTTACACCATTTCTCCCTCAATGAATTTCACATAAAATTCTTCTTAGAGTTCCTCCAGAAATTCCTTCATAAATTACTTCGAGGACTCCCCAGAAATTTCCGCTGAACTCTTTTCGAATCTCACTTAGAATTTCCAACTTAACTCCCACTCACCCCCGAGAATTTTTAATCAAAACATCATCATAAACCGGCGACTTTTCCTGATGCGCGGTGTAGCAGCCGAAGTACGATATTCGACAGATCCAGTCAATTGTTTTGTTTCGCTGATGATGTGGACGTTGTCGGTTAAACGTTCGAAAAGGTGGCTGATCTGTTCACCCGCTTGAAACGTGAGGTAACTTGAGGAATGGATGCTTCGAAGACAAAGTACATGCTAGCGGGCTGAACCGAGCACGGCACGGCCCGCCTGAAGTGTTGTGGTGGACGATGATACCTTCGAGGTGGCTGAGTATAACGTAAGTCGTGAAATACGAAGATGCATCATTTGTGGATGTCGAGCCTGCCACGGGCTTAAGAAGAAACTGTGGTAAAATATATTTACACACGCACTAAATGTACCATGTACAAACCGCAACCGCTGCACTAGGCATGTTGCCTCCGGATCAGAGAAACGACTGTTATGACGGCGAATGTGAGCATTAGTTGAGGAGAAGAATGCAGCATCCCGACTAGAAGGTCATATCAAAATTATATCAACCTATGTTATTATGTTATTCTAAATTTTTATAACAAAATGTGTTAGAAACGTGGTGCAGGATGTTGTTAAAATATGTAAATTTCTATCAAAAATTACACTACTGGAAACAAAAAACTATCAAATTTTGTTACAATTTTATCATAAAAATATCATATTTTGTTAGAAATTTATAACAGAATCAGATACAAAATATATTGTTTCTGTGCAGTTGCAAATTTTTACAGTTCGTGATAGGTCTTCATCTTGTGATCAACAATCAGAACTTTCATTTTTGTCTGAACAAGAATATTTTTCTAGAACATGAAACTAACAACATTACAAATAAGGCAACCTTTGCAAATAATATCAGCGTTGTGATATCTATATGGCTGGAAGACTTTGCTGCATCTATTTTAATTGCCTACTGTTGGGCAATTCGGTGTAAAGCATTTTTTAAATCATATTATGATAAAATCCTGTTACAACATTTGAAAGATAATGGCTAGTAAGAACAAAATTGTATCAAAATAAGTTATACATATCACAATATATTAATATTGTGTTCAGTTTCTGTTAGGCTCTTCTAGTCGGGATAGGCTAGATTGCATACATACATACATACATATGTACATTAGGGTAGTTCAAATCTCAAAAATGTTCGAAAATTCCAACTCCCATATGTCTATTAGCATCATTTTGATGATATAGGAGTCCTGGCAAAATTTCAGGCAATTCGGAGGCCATTTAGGGGTGGCGCGAAGTCAATTTATGTCCATATGGAAATTTGTATGGGAAAAAATTGAAATTTATTCAAGTCTCCCTACAACTGTCTAATTGTGATGAATTCAAATAAACATCCCCAACCTCCCTTTTTGGAACCTATATAAATGAGACCTCCGGGTAACACATTAGTTATGAGTGGATTGAACGGTTCTGTTGACAGTGTGAATATGAGATAAATGGCTAAAATGGTGTAATTAGCCTCAACGTAGCAGTGGAAATATAAATCAAAATTAATGAGTTATCCACTGGTTGAGCTCAAATAGATTCCAAAAATGGAGGTTGGGGATGTTTATTTGAATTCATCACGATTTAAGAGTTGTAGGGGGATTTGAATTTTTTTAAAGTTTTTCCCATACAAATTTCCATATAAACATAAATTGACTTCGCGCCACCCCTAAATGGCCAACGAATTGCATGAAATTTTGCCCGGACTCCTATATCATCAAAATGATGCTAATAAACATATGGGAGTTGGAATTTTGGAACATTTTTGAAATGTGAACTGCCCTAATGTACATACGACTTCCAGCTCCGAATCTCCAGGAAATCCAGGAGGAGATCAGCCGACTATAAAACAACAAAGCCCCTGGAGTTGACCAACTACCACTGGTTGGAGTGCTGCACTGAGTAATTACCAAGGTTTGGGAGGATGAGGTTCTGCCGCAGGAGTGGATGGAAGGTGTTGTGTGTCCCATCTACAAAAGTGCGATAAGCTAGATTGTAGCAACTACCGCGCAATCACATTGCTGAACACCGCCTGCAAGTTACTCTCCCAAATTTTATGCCGCCGAATAAGACCAATTGCAAGAGAGTTCGTGGGGCAGTACCAGGAGGGATTTATGGGTGAACGCTCTACCAGAGATCAGGTGTTCGCCGTACGTCTGGTATTGCAGAAATGCCGCGAATACAACGTGCCCACACATTATCTATTTATCGACTTCAAAGCTACATATGATACAATCGATCGGGACCAGCTATGGCAGCTGATGAACGAAAACGGATTTCCAGATAAACTGATACGGTTGATCAAGGCGACGATGGATCGGGTAATGTGCGTAGTTCGAGTTTCAGGGGCATTCTCGAGTCCCTTCGAAACCCGCAGAGGGTTACGGCAAGGTGTCTGCTATTCAACATCGCTTTGGAGGGGGTAATATGAAAGGCTGGGATTGACACGAGTGGTACGATTTTCACGAAGTCTGTCTAGTAATTTGGTTTCGCCGACGACATTGATATTATGGCACGTAACTTTGAGAGGATGGAGGAAGCCTATATCAGACTGAAAAGCGAAGCTGAACGGATTGGACGAGTCATCAAGACGTCGAAGACGAATTACATGGTAGGAAGAGGCTCAAGGGAGGACAACGTAAGCCACCCACCACGAGTTTGTATTGGTGGTGACGAAATCGAGCTGGTTGAAGAATTCGTGTACTTGGGCTCACTGGTGACCTCCGATAACGATACCAGTAGAGAAATTCGGAGACGCATTATGGCAGGAAATCGTACGTACTTTGGACTCCGCAAAACGTAGCCATAATGTCGGACAGTAATCCGGTGAAAATGGTTCTCAACAACTATCCAACGGGAACAAGAAGGCGAGGTGCGCAGCGGGCAAGCTGGATCGACCAGGTGGAGGACGGTTTGCGGACCCTCCGCAGACGGCGTAGTTGGCGATGAGCTGAATGGAGAAGATGTTTGTGTACTGCACAGGCAACTCTGGTAATAAATAAATAAATAACAAAACGCGCACAAGACCGATTGTCCTCTAAGGACATAACACAAGCTTGAAAGAGACTTGCAAGCGCTCGAGACTTTCGAGCGACGCGTACTTAGGAGCATCTTCGTAGAAGCGCAAAATAACTATTCGGCAAACCCAGTATTTAGAAAGTGTCATAAGCTGGAAGGAAACGATGGACAGAGCATGTTGTAAAAATTTCAGATGGCAACGCTGCAAAGATGGTGTTCGCTTCAGAGCTGATAGGACGTGGAGCGCACTTAGCAATGTGGCGCAGATATGAAACGACTTGGCGAGTGTCAGGCGCACACGAAGATGGATTGATATGGTCTTGAACCGTGTATCATGGCTTCGAGTCATTGATTCAAAGTTTTCTGATCAAATGTAGTGTTAATATCTGTAAGATGTTAATAAATAAATAATAACAATTGTTACATATAAAATTCATATTCCGTTATTACCTTTTGTCATTTTTCCATATTTTTTTTCTATTTTAAAACTAATATTTTACTTCCACTGAATTTTTCAGTTATTTGTTGAGATTATTTTAAATTTAGTTCGCCACATTTTTTGTAGGTCATTTTGCACGCCGTTGACGGTGGTGGGAGATCAGCAACACCGGTAAATATAGTAATAGCATTCATCAACATGACCGGTGAACCAGAGTTCCAAGATGAGGATTCGCCATTCCACACGGATTTCACTGGTGAGTAAGCTCAGCATGTAAAAGCAACATTTGGGCATACCTTAATATTTGCTTCTATTTGGGTCATTTTAAACTTAATTTAAAAAAAAACTAGTTCCTATTTACAATTCCAATTGCTAGGTCCACATCAAAGATGAATACATCGCTAGGTGTTCCAATTTGCCAAACTCACGATTCAGCCATCTTGTTACCATCTTGTTACAGTGTTACCTCTCTTTTTTCAGAGAATGAGGAGGGCATGGAAGAGGAACGAACCATTCCCGAAGCCATAGATCCAAAGAACGCCGAGCTACCAGAAGGAGAGCACAGCAACGTGTTCTACTTCATCGATCGTACGTATTATTGGTTGAACTCATTATTGACTTTATACCGTACCTGATTGACCACTTCATTTGTTTATTCTCACAGTTACATATGGCAACGCAAGCCATCTTTTCCAACTAGACAAGGAAACCCGCATTCTTCGTCTCACGCAAGAGCTCGACCGCGAGGAAATTCCATCGCATGAAATCCGTGTAATCGCCACCAATAACGTTAACGGTCCAACGGCTACCCTTACCGCGGACTCGCGTTCTCAGCTGATCGTCTACATAAAAGTCAACGATGTCAATGACAACCCGCCCAAGTTTCAGCAGCTGTCCTATTCGGCCGGAATAACCGCCAACGATTATTCGGGCAAAATTTTGTTCGAAGTTTTCGCCGACGATCCAGACGAGGACGACGTTATCAGCTACTCGATCGACGAAACGACACTGGAGACTCACGGTACCAACCTTCCCACGAGTCCATTCCCGTTCGCAATGAACAAGGAAAATGGACAACTGTCGTTGAGCGTCCAAATTCAGGATAACATGAAGGGTCACTTCACCTTCACGATTGTTGCCAAAGACTTGGGTAAGCTTAATTGTCTACAAGTACTAACAAAAAGTCTGAATCATTGGCGTTTGCTTACAGTTGATCACAACGATACGGTGCCAGTCAAAATATACATAATAGCCGAATCCAATCGTGTTAAATTTGTATTCCTGAACAATGTCGATGATATCAACACTGCGGAAATGCGTGAATTCGTAAGTTGAGTTGATGTTGAATTGAACGAGTTTAGTACTAGTCCATTCAATTCCACCACGTTTTAATCTTTACAGATACGTATTTCGACCTCAACTGTAAGGCAGTCTTCAGTATTTCGTACTTGACTCGACTTGAGTCGAAATATGTATCTATAAAGATTACAACGTGGTGGAATTAAATGAAATGTACATACTCAAGTAGTCTTATAACAGGTGTAGACATTCCGCTAAAAGAGCTGACCAATTTTCGTTAAATGGAAATTGATCTACTGAACTGGATTACCTTTTGAATTTACAGTTGAAAACCGAGTTCACCACATACTACGAAATGGAATGCAATATTGATGACGTGGTACAGGGTACCATTGATGCGACGACCAAAAGTGGAGACTTGGTGACGGATGTTCGTGCTCATTTCATCCAGAATGATGAAGCCGTTGAAGCAGTGGTTATACAGCAGTAAGTTATTTATTTTTGTATATTTTTATGTGCTGTGGCGCTTGAGTTCGATACCAGGGGCCCAGCGGGCAGCTCAAAGAAGTTATCCTGTACCATACCAACCAGGTAAATGTATACATTCTAAAATAATGTTAGTACTGGAAGAGATCTAGGGCCATACCAGCGCATACCAGTACGCATATGATCTCACTGGCCAGAGTGAAAATTTCTTCGGCGTTTCCCTCAGAGTTCCCCCAGAGCACCGGTTGAAGTTTTCCCGAAGAGATTTTCCACGGCTAGTAGGTGTGAGGTGGGCACGAATATATTTCTTTGATATCCAGTGACACCAATCTCACTGGCTGCAATGGTAATGCATCCAATCGACTCAAAATTTCCTTCAAAGCTTTCCAGATGAACCCGATGAAGTTTTTCTGAAGAGTTTTTCCACGGACAATAGGTGTGAGATGGGCAACCGAGGCAACATGAACCTAGCAAAACCTGAATAAGAACTGGGCATATGCGAAATTGTTAGATTCTTATACAAATTCAAGTTCAAATTCAGAAGCTTCAAATTCGTTATTCAAAGTTTATTTGAGCATTCAACCACATTCGTTATATCTTATAAAAGGTGATAAAACACCTCTGGGATATTCTGGGTTATCCAAACTATTCTTGAGTTCGGAACTTGAGATCTACAGTTGCTCAGAAGCATTTCTCGGGATGCAAACCTTCGATATGCATTCAATTATATCCATTACATCTCCTGAAAGGTTAACAGTTAATATTTCTGCGTCATCCAAACTGTTCTTGCGATCGGAACACGAGATCTACAGTTGCAAGAAAATCGTTTTTCAATACCCAAATCTTCAATATGCATTCAGTTATATCCATTACCACTCTCGGGAGATCAAAGAATATAATAAGATAGTTTTGAGATATTCTGGGCCATCCAAAGTATCCTTGAGTTCGGGACTTGAGATCTACAGCTGCTTTGAAACTCTTTGCGGAACTCAAAGCTTCAATATGCATTCAATTGTAAACATTACGCCTCCCGAGAGGTCAACGGATATCGTAAGTAAGTTTTAAGATATACTGTGCAATCCAAACTGTCCTTGAGTTCGAGACTTGAGATCTACAGTTGCAAGAAAATCTTTTTTTTATACTGGAAGCTTCAATATGCATTCAATTATATCCATTGCATCTCTTGGGTCGTCAACAGATGTCGTAAGATATATTCAAGATATTCATGGCAATCCAAACTGTCCTTGTGTTCGGAACTTGATATCTACAACTATGAGAACATCGTTTTTCAGTACTCAATGTTTCAATATGCATTCAATTATATCCATTACATATCTCGAGAGGTCAACGGATATCATGCGATAGTTTTGAGATATTCTGGGTAATCCAAACTGTCCTTGAGCTTGGGATTTAAGATCTACAGCTGCAAGAAAATCTTTTTTTCAGTACTGAAAGCTTCTATATGCATTCAACTACATCCATTACATCTCTTGGGTGGTCAACAAATATCGTAATTATATCCTTTACACCTCCCGGGAGGTCAACGGATATCGTAAAATAGTTCTGAGATATTTTGGGCAATCCAAACTGTCCGTGAGTTCGGAGCTTGAGATCTACAGCTGCGAGAACATCGTTTTTCAGTACTCAAAGCTTCAATATGCATTCAATTATATCCATCACACCTTCTAGGAAGCCTTCAGATATCGTAGATTTCAAGTCAAATATCTTACGATATCCGTATTTATTTATTTATCATCAGACTAAGGCCGGAGTGGCCTGTGCTGCACATAAAAGACTTCTCCATTCAGCTCGGTTCATGGCTGCACTTCGCCAACCACGCAGTCTGCGGAGGGTCCGCAAGTCGTCCTCCACCTGATCGATCCACCTTGCCCGCTGTGCACCTCGCCTTCTTGTTCCCGTCGGATCGTTGTCGAGAACCATTTTCACCGGATTACTGTCCGACATTCTGGCTACGTGCCCGACCCACCGCAGTCTTCCGATTTTCGCGGTGTGAACGATGGATGGTTCTCCCAACAGCTGATGCAACTCGTGGTTCATTCGCGTCCTCCACGTACCGTCCGCCATCTGCAACCCACCATAGATGGTACGCAACACTTTCCTTTCGAAAACTCCCAGTGCGCGTTGGTCCTCCACGAGCATCGTCCAGGTCTCGTGTCCGTAGAGAACTACCGGTCTTATAAGCGTTTTATAGATAGTCAGTTTGGTACGGCGGCGAACTCTATTCGATCGGAGCGTCTTGCGGAGTCCAAAGTACGTACGATTTCCAGCCACTATGCGCCTCCGAATTTCTCTGCTGGTATCGTTATCGGCGGTCACCAGTGAGCCCAAGTACACGAATTCTGCAACCACCTCGATTTCGTCACCACCGATAGAAACTCGTGGTGGGTGGCTCACATTGACCTCTCTTGAGCCTCTTCCTATCATGTACTTCGTCTTCGACGTGTTGATGACTAGTCCAATCCATTTAGCTTCGCTTTTTCAGTATTTCAGTCTGATGTAGGCTTCCTCCATCCTCTCAAAGTTACGTGCCATGATATCAATGTCGTCGGTGAAACCAAATAACTGGACTGATTTCGTGAAAATCGTATCACTCGGGTAAATCCCTGCCCTTCTTATTACTTGCTCCAAAGCGATGTTGAATAACTGACACGAAAGACCATCACCTTGCCGTAACCCTCTGCGCGTTTCGAAGGGACTCGCACATCACCCGATCCATCGTCGCCTTGATCAACCGTATCAGTTTATCCGGAAATCCGTTTTCGTGCATTAGCTGCCATAGCTGGTCCCGATCGATTGTATCATATGCGGCTTTGAAGTCGATAAATAGATGATGTGTGGGCACGTTGTATTCGCGGCATTTCTGCAATACCTGACGTATGGCGAACACCTGGTCTGTGGTAGAGCGTTCACCCATAAATCCCGCCTGGTACTGCCCCACGAACTCTCTTGCAATTGATGTTAGTCGACGGCATAAAATTTGGGAGAGTACCTTGTATGCGGCGTTCAGCAATGTGATTGCGCAGTAGTTGCTACAATCCAGCTTATCGCCCTTTTTGTAGATGGGACACACGACCCCTTCCATCCACTCCTGCGGCAGAACCTCATCCTCCCAAACCTTGGTAATCACCCAATGCAGCGCTCTAGCCAGTGCTTCACCACCGTGTTTAAACAGCTCTCCTGGTAGTTGGTCAACTCCAGGGGCTTTGTTGTTTTCAGCCGGCCGATCTCCTCCTGGATTTCCTGGAGATTCGGAGCCGGAAGTCGCATGTCCTGCGCGCGTGCTCTTAGGTTCATTACCACACCGCCACCGTTGTCTGCCATATCGCCATTCAGGTGCTCTTCGTAGTGCTGCCGCCACCTTTGGATCACCTCACGCTCGTTCGTAAGAAGGTTCCCGTTTATGTCCTTACACATATCGGGCTGTGGCACATGGCCCTTACGTGAACGGTTCAACTTCTCATAGAACTTTCGTGCGTTATTAGCGCGGTACAGTCCCTCCGTCTCTTCACGGTCTCGATCTTCCTGCTGGCGCTTTTTCCTCCGGAAAATCGAGTTTTGTCTGTTCCGCGCCCGTTTGTATCGTGCCTCGTTCGCCCTCGTGCGGTGTTGCAGCAATCTCGCCCATGCTGCATTCTTCTCCTCAACTAACTGCTCACATTCGCCGTCATACCAGTCGTTTCTCTGATCCGGAGCCACCGTGCCTAGTGCAGCGGTTGCGGTGCTTCCAATGGCGGATCGAATATCTCTCCATCCATCTTCAAGAGATGCTGCGCCTAGCTGCTCTTCCGTTGGGAGTGCCACTTCCAGCTGCTGCGCGTAGTCTTGGGCTAGTCTACCGTCTTGTAGCCGCCCAATGTTAAGCCGCGGCGGACGACTCCGACGCGTGTTGATCACCGTCGAGAGTTTTGAGCGCAGACATACTGCGACGAGGTAGTGGTCGGATTCAATATTCGCACTGCGGTAAGTGCGTACGTTCGTGATGTCGGAGAAGAATTTACCGTCGATTAGAACGTGGTCGATTTGGTTTTCCGTTACTTGATTAGGTGATTTCCATGTGGCCTTGTGGATATTCTTGCGGGGAAGAAAGTGCTTCGGACTACCATTCCGCGGGAGGCTGCAAAGTTTATGCATCGTTGGCCGTTGTCGTTCGATACGGTATGCAGACTATCCGGTCCGATGACCGGTCTATACATTTCCTCCCTTCCTACCTGAGCGTTCATGTCACCGATGACGATTTTGACGTCCCACAGTGGGCATCCATCGTATGTCTGCTCCAGCTGCGCATAGAACGCTTCTTTCTCGTCGTCGGATCTCCCTTCGTGTGGGCAGTGCACGTTGATGATGCTATAGTTGAAGAAACGGCCTTTTATCCTCAGCTTGCACATCCTTGCGTTGATTGGCTGCCACCCAATCACGCGTTGGCACATCTTTCCCAGCACTATGAAGCCGGTTCCCAGCTCGTTGGTGGTGCCACAGCTTTGGTAGAAGGTAGCCGCTCGAGGCCCGCTTTTCCACACTTTCTGTCCTGTCCAGCAAATCTCCTGCAGCGCCAGCGTCGAAGTTGCGGGGATGTAATTCATCGTAGATCACCCTGTCGCAACCTGCGAAGCCTAGCGACTTGCAGTTCCATGTTCCAAGCTTCCAATCGTGATCCTTTATTCGTCGCCTAGGTCGTTGCCGATTGTATCGAGTCGTATTATCTTCTATGTCGTTCGTAATAGTTGTTTTTAAAGGCGGCTTATTGGGCCTGCGCAATCCTCCTGTCTCGTCGGAGGGCCGTCGTGTCAGGGCTGTTTAGCGTCCCACCTAACACCAGGACTTGGGCTTGTGCGCTTTGAGCGGCACACGGTCGCTTTGGCGGAGCCTACTTGCGGATACATGCAGCTTTTTATAGAGGTTTAACAGGGCCCACTGTCAAACCCCACCACATCCTAGGCAGGCGCCACAACTCGCAGATGGCCTGGGGAGGGATCGTCAAGCCCTTGGACATAGTCCCTGCTGCCCCCAGTTGGATATAATTGAATGCATATTGAATCTTTGAGTACCAAAAAGAGCTTCTTAGCAGCTGTAGATTGCAAGTTCTGCAATTCTGCAATGACAGTTTGGATGACCCCCAAAACCATCTTACCATGTCTCCTGTTCTTCACAAATATATTATGGATATGGTTGAATACATATCCAAGCTTGAAGTGACGAAAAAAGCTAGAGTGATGGAAAACCCAGGATGTCCCAAAACCATCTGACCATGTTTCCTGGTCTTCTGAAATACGTTACGGGAGAATTCAGAATGAATTCCTGGGGGAATTCAGAATGAATTCCTGGGGAGATTCAGAATGAATTTCTGGAGGAATTCAATGTGATTTTCTGGGGGAACTTAGAATAAATTCCTGGAGGAATTCAGAATGAATTCCTGAGGAATTCAGAATGAATTCCTGGGGGAATTCAGAATGAATTCCTGAGGAATTCAGAATGAATTCCTGGGGGAATTCAGAATGAATTCCTGGGGGAATTCAGAATAAATTCCTGGGGGAATTCAGAATGAATTCCTGGGGGAATTCAGAATGAATTCCTGGGGGAATTCAGAATGAATTCCTGGAGGAATTCAGAATGAATTCCTGGAGGAATTCAGAATGAATTCCTGGAGGAATTCAGAATGAATTCCTGGAGGAATTCAGAATGAATTCCTGGAGGAATTCAGAATGAATTCCTGGAGGAATTCAGAATGAATTCCTGGAGGAATTCAGAATGAATTCCTGGAGGAATTCAGAATGAATTCCTGGAGGAATTCAGAATGAATTCCTGGGAATTCAGAATGAATTCCTGGGAAATCAGAATGAATTCCTGGGGAAATTCAGAATGAATTCCTGGGGCAATTCAGAATGAATTCCTGGGGGAATTCAGAATGAATTCCTGGGGAATTCAGAATGAATTCCTGGGGAATTCAGAATAAATTCCTGGGGGAATTCAGAATGAATTCCTGGGGGAATTCAGAATGAATTCCTGGGGGAATTCAGAATGAATTCCTGGGGGAATTCAGAATGAATTCCTGGGGGAATTCAGAATGAAGTCCTGGGGGAATTCAGAATGAATTCCTGGGGGAATTCAGAATGAATTCCTGGGGGAATTCAGAATGAATTCCTGGGGGAATTCAGAATGAATTCCTGGGGGAATTCAGAATGAATTCCTGGGGGAATTCAGAATGAATTCCTGGGGGAATTCAGAATGAATTCCTGGGGGAATTCAGAATGAATTCCTGAAATTCAGAATGAATTCCTGGGGAATTCAGAATGAATTCCTGAGGAATTCAGAATGAATTCCTGGAAGAACTCAGAATGAATTCCTGGGAGAATTCAGAATGAATTCCTGGAGGAATTCAGAATGAATTCCTGGAGGAATTCAGAATGAAATCCTGGAGGAATTCAGAATGAAATCCTGGAGGAATTCAGAATGAATTCCTGGGCGAATTCAGAATGAATTCCTGGTGGAACTCAGAATGAATTCCTGGGGGAATTCAAAATGATTTACTGGGGGAATTCAGAATGAATTCCTGGGGGAATTCAGAATGAATTCCTGAGGAATTAAGAATGAATTCCTGAGGAATTCAGAATGAATTCCTGAGGAATTCAGAATGAATTCCTGAGGAATTCAGAATAAATGCCTGAGGAATTCAGAATGAATTCCTGAGGAATTCAGAACGAATTCCTGAGGAATTCAGAATGAATTCCTGGGAATTCAGAATGAATTCCTGGGAATTCAAATGAATTCCTGGGAATTCAAAATGAATTCCTGGGAATTCAAAATGAATTCTGGGAATTCAGAATGAATTCCTGGAATTCAGAATGAATTCTAGGGAATTCAGAATATATTCCTGGGAATTCAAAATGAATTCCTGGGGAATTCAGAATAAATTCCTGGGAATTCAGAATGAATTCCTGGGAATTCAAAATAAACTCCTGGGGAATTCAGAATGAATTCCTGGGGGAATTCAGAATGAATTCCTGGGGGAATTCAGAATGAATTTCTGGGGGAATTCAGAATGAATTCCTAATTCCTGGGGAAATCAGAGTAAATTCCTAGAGGAAGTCAGGACTAATTCTTGGAGCAATTCAGAGTGAACTCCTGGGGGAATTCAGGACAAATTCCTTAAAGAATCCAAGATAAATGCATTCAAGAGATCCTCCATGAACTATCGCATAGGTTTTTCAAGAAATTCCTCCGAAAGTTCTTCCTGAAATTCATCCTAAACTTCCTAGAAATCCTCCAAGTGGTCTGCTTAAAATTCCTCTGAGAATTCCTCATGGAACCCCTCTAGGAATTGTTCTTGGACTTTCTCCAAATATTCCTACTGGAATTCCTGAAGAAACCTCTCATGAAAATCCTCTTGCAACTACTTTTGGAATTTCTGCTCGAATTCATCCTGGAATTCCTACAGGTATTCATCAATAAATTCCTGCTGGATTTACCTCAGCAATATCTTCCACGAATTCCTCCTGACATGGTTGCAGAATTCAGTAGATTATTAATTCTGTAATCAATGCAAAATTGAATAGCATGATAAACTCATTCGAAAATTGTTCAGTTCTGCATAAGAAAGATCCATAACGTAGAGGAACTGTTCCGTTTCCCATCTCACTGAACGTATATTCATCTCATCGCAAAACAAAGCACCAATTTCGTCGCTTCTTTTTGTCAACATACGAGTGATTCAAATTTTGACTTTTTAGCTTCCCGATGTTTAAAGGATTGCATTTGTTATTTTAATTTTCCTCCTAAATTTTAGATGTAATTTGAGTGAGCACACGCAGTTTGAAGCTTGTATGAAAAATTACTATAAAAACTGTATCTTTTATAGAAAACCGTTCCCCAATACTTCGTAATTTGTGATCATGAAATCAATATGAATCCGAACACAATATGACAAGAATCATTTGCCTTGCATACTCTGATATTTTTGTATTAAGAGTCTCGATTCTATAAAAGCAGAAATTGTGATAACATAAAACCGAAATTTGCTGTAGAGATAATGCAAAATAACGAGATGAAAAGTTAGCAACAAAATTGTCTTCTTTTTTGTTGCCGAATTTTTTTTTTCAAAATAGAGCTTTGTCGTTGAATCTTTTGTTGCTTGTTTCGCATGCGCATCCAAGAAAAAATGAATCCCTGGTAATAATAGAGTATGTTATGCCTCAATTATATTCATAGTAATTTGTGGTATTATTTTTTGGTATTTTACCTCTTATGCAAAGCTAGTTCATAACAGAGTTTGGTATCAATAACAAAATGAGGTGTTATTGAGTTAATTTCTCCTGCTCGGGGAATTATATCAGCATCGCGTTTACTCTGGACCAAGGACGGAAATCTTCGTTTTACTATCAGTTGCATCGATGCTCAGTAGGCAGCTTCGTCATTAATTCGTGTTTGTTTTGATCAGCCGCTCGGCAATGCGGGCACGAACATCTCGCAGTATGCTGTGAAACTTCCATACCAAATTTACCGCCCGATCCTCAATAGCCGATTGATAATCGAGCGTAAAAAATGAATATCTAGCGGGGCTGAAATGAATATTTTGAATTGCGGTTGATTTGCACCGATAAATGATGATTATTTTACTTTATATACTAAACAGATGCATATATTTTAGGAATCTGACTTCAAAAGATTGAATCCATGCACCGCAGTATGAAATGATATTCATATTTTGAGATTTCAAATTGAATATCAATGTGCCAAGCTGAAGATTCATTTTGACACCGCACAAAACAACGCTGACACCGAGAGTCGACGCTTGCTGCTGTTCGTACACATGCCGTCCTATTCATTCGCACATTCAAATTCGTGAAGGACTAGCAACTTGATTGTGTGTTGGATGTCAGCTATTTGAGTGTAGTTGAAATGACTTTTTCTGTCCCTGCTCTGGACCAAGGATGTTATCGATCATTTAGTAATTCGCGTTCGATCAGTTAGTAGTTTTGCAATAATTCATTTCAGAAACTGAATTTAAAAATCTGTTGTATGGTGGACTTCTAGTGCGAAGGTTTTTCTACAACTCTGCCTAAAGATTCGTTGTTAGAATTCAACTAAGTTAACTAAGCGCTAGTTGTAGTAACTTAAACTAAATGATTGGAATTTTGTTATCAATTAAGTCTAAGTTACTGAAACTATAGCTATAACTCCGTTACTAGTAGAATTCAAACAACGAACCATTAGGCAGAGTTGTAGAAAAACCTTCACACTAGAAGTCCACCATACAATACATTTTGAAATTCAGCTTTTGGAATGAGTTATCGACAAACTACTAAATGATCGAACGCAAATTACTAAATGATTGATAACATCCTTGCTCTGGACATTAAGAAGGCTTCGTCTCCTTTTTCGGCAGAAGCAGATGGTCGATTCAGTTTTTGATGTCCATCCAGAGAGACCCACGTGACTTTGTGCACTGCACTGGTCAATGGGAATAGAGCGATATTCCAATCCATATGTCGTTGTTGCCGCAGAATTGTGCAAACAGCTCGCCGGTTTTACTCGTTTCTCTGAGACAATGAAACGCACAAAGTCCGTGTTGTCGGAGCAGATCTTTGCATTGATGTCACCCATGTACATAGATCCTGATGTCACGGCATTCAATTCTCTTTAAAAATGTACCTTGTCCTGGAGTAGAAAATCAACTGTACCGGGAAGCGTTATCACGTCGTATACGGGAATACAATACAGTTTTTGTATTCATTTGACCAATAAAAGTGATCTTCATTTATCTATACTATTGATATCCAATGCTAATGTGGCGGTTTGAGTTATTATCCAGACTCAGCATGCTGGACATTTTTCTACCGCAATTGCGAGCACGCGCTGTTGATTTACTGCACGTGAACATCAACTCTAATTAATAATCTCTTCTCCCACAGACGTTCCAACGATCGCGTCTTCGTAACTAATCTAAAAACGGCCCTATCTGCACGACAGCTCTTCCTTCAAGATGTGCCCGTAACGAGCGTAACCGAAGCAGAAGAAAACAGCGAACTCCTGCAAACAATCCTGATAGTGGTCGCTGCTGCATTGGCCATTCTTTGCATAATCCTGTTGGTAGCATTCTGTATCAAAATACGCAGCCTCAATCGGCAGCTGAAGGCAATGTCGGCTACCGATTTCGTGTCTATTGCATCCGATATGAACATCGGGGGAGGAGGCGGTCGAAAAGTACCAACCACAAATGTCTTCTCTGTCGAAGGATCCAATCCGGTTCTCAACAATCGAGAGTACACCAAGGGAGCGTACGACGACGTCAGGTGAGTCAGGAAACATTACTTTTGTTTAATTTGCCTCTAAAATTTGCCTTTTTCCTCTGAACAGTGTTCAATCATACGAATCAGATTTTATTGGAATTGACAACGACTTGTTCGCCAACTCAAAGCAAAAGGTACTTCCTGAACCTTAAACTTTCAACAGCAAAAAAGTTTAATTTTATAACCATTGCCATTCGTCTCGGTTTAGGATGATGGACTCAATCCCGCTCTGATGGAGCACATCCGGCAGCGGTCGTTAAACCCGCTGGTTCATGGTGGATCAGGTGCGGACATAGGGGATTCTATAAAGCTCGAGCCGGAACCTCCGGCACGGCCGAAGACAGACAATAACGATGAACTGATACATCGATTTTGAGCGCTGGGAGAATATGTAAACGTTAAAGCAAGAAGTTATGTCCCATGTTCGATTCGCTGCATTGCCCTTCAATGTGGTCAAGTGGAATGAGGTATTTTTATGATGTCTATAATTCAGACACTGCGCAATGGAATAAGGACAGCATATTATCTTATTTTGATAACAAGCACTTTACGACTTTTAACATTGTTTTATTTTTATATTCATTACAGCTATTATTGCCAATTAATAAATCTGTGACATGGGTTACATAAATGGTGTTTCATTGAAAAATATGACAGAATTAAAAACTTGCTCCACATTGAAAAACAGAACTCAAGTAAAACTTTATCTGCAAGCTTCAAGGAAGAAACAGACGCTGCAAGAGAGGAAAATGACTGCAAAGAGATAGTTTTTTGTAAATAATAATGATACCGTGATGTGCCCTTATTTCGCGCGCGCCCTAACTTCGCGCATTATAAAATCATTTATTTTTTTCAATGTATAGGTGCCAGTCAAAATTGAAAAATCTGGAGGATTACAAAATATCATTGTTGTTGAATGTTTTTCACGAAAAAATTTGAAAAACAAACTTGGTTTAGTACATCAAATAAAATTATTTCAATTTGATCCTCCCATCGACCGCCATATTTGCTTGTGCTTAGCACAGCGACGAAGAACATGACCCTACTTGGGTCAACAAATGATTTTACTGTACAAAACTGGCTACTTTTTGGAAATATTTGTATCCATTATGCTTTGTTGGCTATGTTTATTCGTCATTACTATTGAAAGTGTAAAATTTTATGTATTTTATGCTTATTTAGACTTTTGCTTTGTGCGCGAAATTAGGTATATGAGAGTAATTATGGTGCCTAATTTCGTTTATTGTTGTTGCGCAGTTTCATTTGCAACATTCTAATGAAACAAAAGCAATATAATTGGCGAACAAACGTTGCATGAAGAAGAAGAAGCATAAAGGTTCCCCCAAACACACGCGACGCGACAGTCGCGACGCGATTCTATCTCTTGGCGACAGCGATTCTGTCGCCGTTGGTATGGAAGCGTAAATAGATCATTGCCTGCAGCGACCCAACGATAGAATCGCGGCGTCTAGTTGTCGCCGTCGCGGCGATGATATCGCTTAGGTCTGGGGGAGCCTTAAAGATGATATTCGAAAAAAATTGCACGGGGAAGCATACGTAGAAAATTTTAAAACTCTTTTATAAATTCTAAAGAAATTTAATTAAAACGGTTAACAGTGCGGGTCGGAAATTTCTTATACTATGTATAGAGTGCAATATCACTAAATGAAATTTTAAATCGAAATGATGTGGTTATTATATAATATAAGAAATTTCCGACCCCGTACTGCTAACAGTTTTTAATTATATTGCTTCTAGAATTTTTAAAAAGAGTTTCAAAATTTTCTACGTATGCTTCGCCGTGCAATTTTTTTCGAATAGGGAAAGTGCACCGGTTTTGGCCAACTTAGTGCCTAATTTGGCCAGCCCTGAAAAATACATATTTTTCCAAAATAATCAATCATTTGAAAGCAGCGTTGATCGTGGGGGATATATGGCCAAATGACCATGGCCAAAACCGGTACAGTTCCCCTATAATCTTTTCTGTTTCTTCTTCTTCATGCAACATTAGACTGTCCTGTGTATTGGACAGTTTTACACTGAATAGAACCCGAAGAGTTCATTCCCATACGCTTTTTATCTAATTTTCTAATTAACCACCGACATCGACTAATGTTGAGTAATGCAAAATAAACGACATGTAAAATGAACGTAAATTTACATTCTTACTTAACGTCAAATAGAGATAAAATAAGGGTTGCTGAATAACATTAGCTTTCCGATTACTATCAATTATTTTCAATCCCGTTTCTTTTTTACTTTTCATACGTTAATGAAATGATAACGCGGGCGCCTAATCCGAAATTCAAATGAACAATCGCTCACTTTGAGCGATTGATTGTTTATTCTCGCGAAGAATGAACAATTGAACTAATAAGGAAATGCTAGTACTGCTGTGTAGAAGTTTCATAGGGCACATCACTTTCCATGGTGAATCCTGATCTATGTTACTGATTACCCCACCCAACTAACACTACTTCCTTCCCGTGGTAAATGTGGAGATGCAGAGGTGTTCTCGGTCTCTAGTAGCAACGAGAGTCGGACTAACAATCCCTCCCTTTCCCAACTGACTGTAAGGACTTGGCCGGCGCCGTTATTGATCAATATTTGCGAGCTGCTGAAACGTGCACTTCGAGAATAGTTGGTAAATCCCAACCACTATTTACTTGGATCGTAGTGCAATTTGCACCAGTTCTGATCAATCACGGAGTAGCAACCATTGATATGTACAGTCAGTCTAAGCTAAGCTAAGCTAAGCTTAACCACCGACATCGACTAATGTTGACTTGAAAAATCTTATAGATCAGTGCCTGCAATAGCTATCAAATCCGATGTGTAAAATGATGCTAAAATGTGCGATGTGTAAAATGATGCTAAACTTAAGATAAAACTACAGCAGCTTTTTCGATAATGTATATAATATTGAAGATGTCTTGTATAAAACACATATTTGAAGATGTCCTATGTAAGAGATAGCGGAATTTAAGACTTTCTTTCATGACGTCTCGAAAATTTAAACTTTTTTTATACACCAGCTAAACATTGCTTAAATATGGTTTATATTTCAGAAGAAAACAATATTTTAGGATTTATGACTTGTGTCAACTAAAATTCATGAAGTAAAATCTAAGCAAAGCTCCGGGGTCGAAATATAGGCACATACCATTTCGACTAAAGAATGGGTCACTGACGGCTGTCTGATATCGTTATCTGCATATTTTGAACAATGGATGCATGCTTCTATTGGTTAATTGATTATTAGAGTGGGGCGTCATGGTCATTTTTTCAAATCAGTGGTTTTTCGAAGCCATTCTGGGTCCTGAACAACTGTGCAGAATTTGGGACCGATTGGTTGCTTCCTCGCTTTCCGCATCGCGTTTGAAGTTTGTATGGAAATTAGTATGGGAGAACGTATATTTTTGCATTTCTACTACTAGAGGTTTCAGTTCATCGTAAACCAAGTGGCACATTGCGTTAAAGTATAACCCAAAGGATGCCGAAAAACTTTGCTGAAGAAGGCACGCTGCTGGAACGTCCACGAAAAAAGTTATAACGCTTCGAAGATTGAGTGCTCAAACCATATGTAAAAAATCGTATATTCTGCCAGCACTGCCGAACTACATAGACCAATAATTTAACTGAGTGTTATTTCAAAATAATTGATCTTATAGGGCTTTAGAGCTCATGGGAGCTATCCGGAATCATTTCACAAAGAAAAAAATCCGATAAGAAGGAAGATGGGTTTTACCCTTCGATATCCATAGGTCGTCCGGTAGTGCTGGCAGAAACATTGATTTCTTGCATATGGTTTGAACAATTAATTTTCGAAACGTAATAACATTTTTTGTAGACCTTCCAGCTACGTACCTTCTTCGGCAAAGTCTTTCGGCATCTTCCAGACTATATGCTAACGTATTGAGTCACGTGATTGATGATAAATTGAAGCCGCTAATAGCAAAAATGTAAAAAAGTACGTTTTCCCATACTAATCTTCATGTAAATTTAAAACGCGATGCGGCATGCGAGGTCACAACCAATCGAGCCCATATTTTGCACAGTTGATTGGGGTCCCAAAACGATTCAGAAAAACCTTGATCTCACTTGATCGGACGAAGTTTGCGTTTTTCCATACAACTGCGCCCCACTCTATTGATTATATTTCATCAAACCAATAACGATATTCAATTCCAAACATGAGCGAAGTTAGGAACACTTTTGCGCGAAATTAGGAACTATCCTATTTTCTTGCGCGAAATAAGAAGCATGCAACGGTCTTAGATTCATACCGCAATATGCCCTAGCTAAGCAAACACTGCTTTATTGTCTTATTTGTAACGCTATTCATTGATATTTTTACATTATGCATCAGTTTAACAAGATTGCTAGTTGACGCCATTCAAAAATTGTTAAAAATCTCAATCATGTTGATAATATTCACATTTAAAAAAAGTGATGATATTTGTTGCCGGAAAACTCATGAGGCAAAACGCTTTTTAGCTAGCAGCTCCTAAGGAACAAAGCACCACGCGTCGGCAAATCAGCATTCTGGTATGGATAGTGCGTGGAGACGCAAGTACATTGTAGGTTAGTGCCACTAGGGCGTTTTGCCTCGCCAAATCGTTAGATGTTTCTTCAAAATGTGGAAATTTTCGGTTTTTCCGACCTTCCCATACACTATTTTGAAACTTTTTTCGCCTAACCTACACACTTAAAAATTTTCACCGATCTCGGCTGTGCAAATCTCGGTTAAAGTTCGTTAGCTGAAATATCGGCTGAATTGACGAATGATTACGGCGGCACATATGAGTGCCGCAGTAAACAGATTGCTTTTTCAACCGAGATATCAGCAGAAAGTCACGAACCGAGCGCTCGGCTGTGCGGATCTCGGCAAAAGAATTGAAAAATGCCGAGCTGAACTAAGTGTGTACATAATTTTAGATCTAGTTTTGTTACGGACATCTTAATGACGGTAAATATGAAGGAAACCACAAAAGGCGTTTTGCCTCGGGGGGCGTTTTGGGGCCTCTTCCCCTACAGCTCTGCTTTACTCTACAAACAAATCTTTTTTTTTTGCGTGATTAATCCACCTAGCGGTGTTGGTGCCTTTCTCGTGCAAAAAATACTATAAAAATATAAATAAGGTTTTTTTAGCGTGTTTGGGCATAAAAAATAGTATTTTAGGCATAACTTCTTATCCCATAGTCCGAAACAATGGAACAATATTCCCCGTCGAATGGAACCTGTTGCAAGTAATTCGGACAATGCTAAGTTCCTAGTGTGTCTACAAAATGTGTACACATACACACATACATACGCACATACAGGGGCTGCGAAATGGTGAGTTGACATCTGGGAAGAAGCGACCTACACAGCTCTGGTCCTCACAAGTTCCAATCTCACGCTTCCACGGGTCTTCCGATGACAATCGACCGCCAGCTAAGGGTTTTGTACTTAGCTGATAGTGCAGCCTAGGAACTGTTTTCCTTCTGACATCAGCTAGAGTGAGGGGGTGCGACCAAAGGGACCATCGTCCCTAACCCCTAATCCCAAGGCGTTAAGCGACCCGTGCCAAGGGGATGCATGGCCAGGGGGGTGAAATAATGAGCTAGGCCTTTAACGGAGCCTGTGGGGTACCTGGGGTACCCAATTGTCCCTTACCGCGTCATGCTGGGCTCTGGCGTGATGGACCTTTCCTCCCGAGCAACTCGTGGGACCAAAATGGAAAAACAAGTCAATTCTTCAATTAGTGGTAGTAGTGTAAGCGACAACCCCTTCGCAAGAGGTGGGTTGTTCAGGTCTCCGCCTAGGAGGCCAGAAGCAATAGTCGGCAACTCAGTGCGCAGCGCCAGCGTGGGCCACTTAACCATCTTCCAGGCTCCGCCGGTAGATATTATAGACAGCCCATGGCTTGTGAAAGCGATGAACCGCAAACGCAATGGGCTTTCGGCCTTTGAGGTGGCGACGGAACAGCTGGACGTCATCGAAGCATAATATCAGTAAGGAACTCAAGAGGAGCTTGCTGAAACTTCGAAAGTCGATGTTGGACGCCAAGCTGGAAACGGCGGTCGGGACTGCCAAGTGCGAACCCGTGAAATCCGTGGAGTCGAGGTCTACCCAGACTGAGGCCCAAGAATTCGCGGATTTGGGCAAGGTCGAATCGACCGAGGGCGTGCCAGCGAAGACGGTGGTGCCAAAGTCTACCCAGACATGAGGCTCAAGTATTCGCGGGCACGTCGGGGGTGACTGCTCCAACGGAGCAGACACAACAACGGGGGAGACAGTCTCCAGGTGATGAGCTCCCTGGGTGCCGCTCCAAAGTGCGGAGGGTTATTACCCCGAACAAGGGTAGTGGGGCTGGGAAGCTGAACCCCGGCCAGGAACCTCCAAAACCGGGGGAGGAAGGACCTGGAAAGGTTCGCCCACCCAGGAAAGACGGTGATAAGGGGTTACGGCAGGCTGAGAGCTCTCAGCCGCCCCAGACCAGGGAAATAGAGGGGGATGACGCCTCCTGAACCCTGGTCAAGAACAAGAGGAAACCGAAGACGTCAAGGGCCGAAAAGAAGACCCAGGCGAATGAGGGTAGCAAGAAGTCTAGGGTAGGCGCCAATCGTTTCAGGGGCGATGCCCTAGTCATCAAAACGGACGAGGCTAAGTACTCGGATGTCTTGAAGGCGATGAGGAGTGACGTTAAGCTCGGTGAACTCGGCGCCGACGTACGTCGAATAAGACGTACCCGGATGGGCGAGATGATCCTCGAGCTAAAGCGGGGCGTCTCGCGAAAGGGAGCCTCCTACAAGAAGTTGGCGGAGGAAGTCCTAGGCGAGACGGTCAAGGTGAGGGCACTCACGACGGAAGTGAATATAAGAGTTAAAGACCTGGACGAGCTCACCGAAGTAGAAGAGCTCGTCACGGCGCTGCGGCGACAGAGTGAAGTGGCGGCGTCCACCGCAGCCGTTCGGCTACGGAAAGGTCCGGCAGTGACACAGGCAGCTTTGGTTCGGCTATCTGCAGCGGACGCCTCCAAGGTAGTCAAGTTAGGGAGCGTCAAGGTTGGTGGGTCGTTATGCCCTGTTGGCATATATAAGCAACCCGAAGTTTGCTTCAAGTGCCTGGAACCGAGGCACAAGCAATGAGACTGCAAAAGCCCTGACAGAAGCAAGCTCTATCGACGCTGCGGATTGGAGGGACTTAAGGCACAATGCTGCACGAACCCTCCCAATTGTTTGATTTGTTCCAGCAAAGCTGCGAACAGAAAGCACCCCATGGCGTTTAAGCGTGCTGCAAATTCACAGTGCAGGTAACGCAGCTAAATCTGAACCACTGTGATGCAGCCCAGCAACTGCTGTGTCAGACAGTTGCTGAATGGGGGACGGATATCGCCATCATAGCAGATCCTTGTACCCGCCAGGAACGGTAATTGGGTCACCGATGGGATAATGGCAATGGCGGCGATATGGACAACGGGGAAATACCCAGTCTTCGACACACGAGGGCTTCGTCATAGCCAAAATCAACGGGGTCTTCTCTGCAGCTGCTATGCGCCTCCTCGATGGTCGATCGAGCAGTTCGGTCGAATGCTCGATTGTTTGATGGCTAACTTGATGGGACGTAGGCCGGTGGTGATAGCGGGGGACTTCAACGCTTGGGCCGTGGAATGGGGAAGCCGATCCACGAATCAACGGGGGCAGATCCTGCTGGAATCACTGGCCATGTTGGATGTGGACTTGGCCAATGTCGGTACCAAAAGTACCTACAGCTGGAACGGGGCCGAGTCGATTATCGACGTTACGTTCTGGAGCCCTGGCCAAACGAGTAGTTCGAACTGGAGGGTAGATGATGGCTACACTCACAGCGACTACCTGGCGGTTCGCTACAGTATCGACTATACGACCAGCATTCAGCGGACGGAAGAAGGGGCAAGGCCTAGACCTCGTATGTGGAAGACATCGTACTTCGACGACGAGGTGTTTAAGGAAGCGCTCCGCCGCGAGCACAATACTCTTGGTCTGAGCGGCGAGCAGCTGGTAACAGTACTCTCACGTGCATGCGATGCCACCATGCCTAGGAAAGTCCACCCTAGGAATGGGAGGCCACCGGCTTACTGGTGGACTCAAGCAATTGCGAACCTGCGCCGCGCCTGCCTACGGGCAAGGAGGCGGATGCAGCAAGCACGCACAGAAAAGAAGCGTGTTGAACGACGGGTGGCGTTCGTGGCAGCTAGAGCCGCTTTGAAGACTGAGATTAGATCAAGCAAAAAAGCCTGCTTCGAGGGCCTGTGTCAAAGTGCCAGCGCGAATCCATGGGGTGACGCATATAGGGTCGTAATGGCCAAGACACGTGGAGCGATGGCCTTTACAGAGCGGTCTCCAGAGATGCTGGAGAGGATCATCGCGGGGCTCTTCCCACGTCACGACCACAGTCCCTGGCCTCCCTTTGTGGAGCTGCCAGGGGCCAGGGTGGCCGACGATGGAAGAGTAACTGTGGCGGAACTTGCGGGGATTGCACAGTCCCTTATTGTAGGATGGTATTCCGAACCTGGCCATCAAAGCGGCCATTGCTGAGGCTCCCGAGATGTTCAGATCTGTCATGCAGAGATGCCTGGACGAGGGAGTCTTCCCTAAAGCATGGAAAAGTCAGAGCTTGGTCTTATTGCCAAAGGCGGGGAAACCACCGGGGAATCCGTCGGCATATAGACCAATATGCCTGCTTGATACGGCGGGGAAGGTGCCCGAGAAGATCATCCTCAACAGGTTCTTGATACGCACGGAGGGTGCGGATAGTCTAGCGAGTAGCCAGTTTGGCTTCCGAAAAGGTAAATCGACCGTAGACGCTATCTTGTCAGTTACCAAATCCGCGGAGATAGCTATCCAGCGTAAGAGGAGAGGAGTTCGCTATTGTGCAGTAGTGACTCTCGACGTGAGGAATGCTTTCAATAGTGCCAGTTGGGCAGCTATTGCAGATGCGCTCCTGCGTCTTGGAATTCCCGAGTACCTGTACAAGATTCTCGGAAGCTACTTCCAGAATCGAGTACTGGTATACGACACGGAGGCGGGTCGGAAGTGCGTAGATATAACCTCAGGGGCTCCGCATGGTTCCATACTGGGTCCGGTGTTATGGAACGTCATGTACGACGGTGTCTTGAGGTTGAAGTTCCCGGTGGGCGTGGTAATTGTCGGCTTCGCTGACGATATTACGCTGGAGGTATACGGCGAATCGATCGAAGAGGTGGAGTTGACTGCAGCCCACTCGATCGCAATTGTGGAGGAGTGGATGAGTTCCAGAAAGTTAGATCTGGCTCCGAAAGTCGGAGCAACAAGCGGTGATAAGGGCAGGCAACTGCACGGTCACCTCTGAACGCTCCATCAAACTCTTGGGGGTAATAATCGACGATAAGCTCATCTTTGGTTTCCTCGTCAATTACGCCTGCAAGCGTGTCTCCACAGCTATAGTGGCATTGTCCCGGATGATGTCCAATAGCTCTGCGGTTTATGTCAGCAAGCGCAAGCTTCTGGCTAGCGTTGCTCTGTCCATACTGAGGTATGGGGGCAGCTTGGGGCACGGCCCTGTGTATTAACTGCTACAGAACGAAGTTAGAAAGTACGTATAGGCTCATGTGCCTAAGAGCTGCGAGTGCGTACCGTACCGTGTCGCACGATGCACTTTGCTTCATCACCGGTATGATGCCTATAGACATCGTTATCGGTGAAGACATAGAGTGCTTCGAAATGCGCGGCACGAGAGGCATCCGTAGGACTGTCAGGTTTGGCCTCAATGGTCAAATGGCAGCGTGCGTGGGACAGTTCCACTAAGGGTAGATGGACACATAGGTTGATACCGGAGATAGGTACGTGGGTCAAGAGGCGCCATGGGGAAATCACTTTCCACCAACCCAGGATGTCTGTTGAGCAGATTCCCCCTCCATTGCTTAGGAAGACAAAAAACACACACACACACACACACACGCGGGCTGCGAAATGGTGAGTTGACATCTAGGAAGGAGCGACCTTCACAGCTCTGGTCCTCACAAGTTCCAATCTCACGCTTCCACGGGTTTTCCGATGACAATCGACCGCCAGCTAAAGGTTTTGTACTTAGCTGGTAGTGCAGCCTGGGCACTGTTGTCCTTCTGACATCAGCTAGAGTGAGTGGGTGCGACCAAGGGAACCATCGTCCTTAACCCCCAATCCCAAGGCGTTAAGCGACACGTGGCGAGAAGATGCATGGCCAGGGGGGTGAAGTAATGAGCTACGACTTTAACGGAGCCTGTGGGGTACTTGGGCACCCTCCACAACAATTGTCACTTACCGCGTCATGCTAGGCTCTGGCGTGGTGGACCTTTTTTCCCGAGCAACTGGTGGGACCAAAATGGAAAAACAAGTCAATTCTTTAATTAGTGGTAGTAGTGTAGGCGACAACCCCTTCGCAAGAGGTGGGTTGTTCAGGTCTCCGCCTAGGAGGCCAGAAGCAATAGTCGGCAGCTCAGTGCGCAGCGTCAGCGTGGGTCACTTAACCATCGCCCAGGCTACGCCGGTAGAGATTATAGACAGCCCATGGCTTGTGAAGGCGATGAACCGCAAACGCAAGGATTCGCGGACTCGGGCAAGGTCGAATCGACCGAGGGCGTGCCAGCGAAGACGGTGGTGCCAAAGTCTACCCAGACTGAGGCTCAAGTATTCGCGAGCACGTGGGGGGAGACAGTCTCCAGGGGATGAGCTCCCTGGGGGCCGCTCCAAAACGCGGAGCAAGGGTAGTGGTGCTGGGAAGCTGAACCCCGGCCAGGTACCTCCAAAACCGGGGGATGAAGGACCTGGAAAGGTCCGTCCACCCAGGAAAGACGGTGGTAAGGGGTTACGGCAGGCTGAGAGCTCTCAGACCAGGGAAATAGAGGGGGATGACGCCTCCTGGACCCTGGTCAAGAACAAGAGGAAACCGAAGACGTCAAGGGCCGAAAAGAAGGCCCAGACGAATGAGGGTAGCAAGAAGTCTAGGGTAGGCGCCAATCGCTCCAGGGGCGATGCCCTAGTCATCAAGACGGACGAGGCTAAGTACTCGGACGTCTTGAAGGCGATGAAGAGTGACGTCAAGCTCGGTGAACTCGGCGCCGACGTACGTCGAATAAGACGTACCCGGATGGGCGAGATGATCCTCGAGCTAAAGCGGGCCGTCTCGCAGAAGGGCGCCGCCTACAAGAAGTTGGCGGAGGAAGTCCTAGGCGAGACGGTTAAGGTGAGGGCACTCACGACGGAGGTGAATCTAAGGGTTAAAGACCTGGACGAGATCACCGAAGTCGAAGAGCTCGTCACGGCACTGCGGCGACAGTGTGAAGTGGAGACGCCCACCGCAGCCGTTCGGCTACGGAAAGGTCCGGCAGGGACGCAGGTAGCATTGGTTCGGCTACCTGCAGCGGACGCCTCCAAGGTAGTCAAGTTAGGAAGCATCAAGGTGGGATGGTCGGTATGCCCTGTGGGCATATACGAGCAACCCGAAGTTTGCTTCAAGTGCCTGGAACCGGGGCACAAGCAATGGGACTGCAAAGGCCCTGACAGAAGCAATCTCTGCCGATGCTGCGGATTGAGGGACATAAGGCACAATGCTGCACGTGTGACGACCCCAACTACTTAAATTCCTTCAGGGGATTCGTCACAATCTTTTATACGGAGTCAGTTTACCTTGGCACCGACCCGCGCTAGAAAAGAGTTTTGCGCCCAGCAACAGGGTTTTGTTGTTTAAGTCTGCTTACTTTTGCTTTATAAGCAAAATACAGCACTTGGCAAGGTTCCAAATCAACCGTTAAGCTTGAGAGAGTCATTAAGTAAAGAGAGAGAGAAAATTGTCAACATAAAGTAGGTTAGCTGTAAGTTAAATGTAAGTTAATAAAGGGTCTTATTTGTACCACCGAACTGAGTGGTGTTTTAATTTTTATTCGAAAATCCAGTGCTGCCGCGCGGCCCACCGGCGGGGATCGTCGCCACCTCATTGTGGTGACAGCGGAAAGCGCTTCGTGTGAAGCGCCGGTACGCCAGAAAAAATCTGCAGTGCAAAAATAATGGCTTATATGGATTTAAGTGAGTTTCGAGAGTTTGGTGAACATTAGTGACAAAGAATGTGGTGTCCTGCATGATCGGGTTTCCAATGAAAACCCCAAGGATAATATTTCAAAAAGAGAACATTTGAAGTGAGCAAACAAGAAGCAACAAAGCGCGAAGAGCTATTATGCTGTGCAAAGCTTGAGTGTAAAATTGGATCATTAATTAATTGCGACGAAAACAGCTGAGTGTAATTGTTTTGAAATGGCGATAAGCGAAAAGTGGCGCTTGCGAAACGACCACGGGCATTCGTTTCTACGACAAAAAATTGAGTTTTCATCAGATCCTGATTTACAATGAACTACAGCTAAGTGGATTTTAATATGCAAAGGTGAAGAAGCCGGGAATTGTCCTACGTTCCGGATATCACACCCAACAAATGTGAATGGTGATGTAGATCTCTGGTCGAGTTACGGATTCGCTTGCGTAGTACGCACGGAAGAAACGAGTGCTTTGCGACAAAAGATGGTTCAACTGTGCACTCTTTGGTTGAGGGTCTGCGGCCACGAGGAAACGTCCAGCTGCCGACGGAGAAGAAAGGTTCCAGCACGCAACGTAAGCCTGGTGAATCCTCTGTTGCAGGTGGTTTCTAGTAGCTTCGACTTCGATAGGATATCCGAGAAAGTGATTTAAATGATAAGTATGCCTTTTGTCTTCTTTTATCTTCTAAGTGTAGTGCGATACTTTCATTAGTTGAACGCGAGTATTTTCTTATAAGTTTCAGAGAAAAATATGCATTTGGTTTACAACTGGACGTCTTATAATAAGTTTTTGTATTAATAATTTAACTGCGGATTTTGTTTCGTTTGCGCGTATTTTTTGACGCTTATTATTATCTACTAGTGAAACATCTTTTAAATTCAACAACAAAAGTTGTGTGTAAAAGTGAATCTTTTATGCGTTCAAGTGATATTGCAAAGAAACAGAAGCACGTTGAGTCCAACAGTTAGCATATAAGAATAAGTGTATTAATCGAGAAAATTTATTTTAAAATTAAAAAGCAGCGGAATTACGCGATACAAATGTACAGAAAAATCATTCGAGTGTATGTGACGTCGAGCACGTTGCTTATTAAGTTTTATTATTAATTAACAGAATTTAATCAGATTATTGCCCCAAACGAACACACATTGAAGAACTCAAACAGTAAAAGACTAAACAGTTTAAAACATTCAGCGTATAATTCGTAGCATGTAGAACGATTCAAAAAAAAAAATTTATTGTTATATTATTGTTGAACACATTATTGAAAAATTAAAATTATGAAATTATTCAAAACAAAAAAAAACTGTGAACAATTTTCTCTCTCTTAAAAAAATGGATCTTGACTAATTGTATTTTGAAATTTCAGTCTCTCTCAAGCCTTTTTGTTTTTAATAACGGACTATTTTGAGCCTTGGTTTTCACTATAACGTTTTCAAAGAAGGAATCTTTTGCTATTTTTTTTCTTCTTTCAAAGGAGGAACAGGGAATCGGCAGGTATTCCGTCAGGCTATTGCGCTTCGGCTTCGTTTCGGCTAAAGCCGCAATTACTACTATAATGCAATGCATTCTAATGACCATAAATAGATATGAATTAATGGAAACATTGAAATCTATCCTCCTAAAGCGCTAGTTTGGTGGACAATCTTTTTTTTATATGACGGCTAGCTTGGTTTTTTAATCAAAACCATTACTTTAGCTGTCTTTTAAATTGGGAAAGAGAAATGGACTCTCACATTCCATCATCAGAAAGGGAAATGGACCCTCATATTCCACCACGAACTGATTGGGAAGGGGGTGATGCGATGACTCTGCTTGGCCTTTGACCGAAAAGGGAGCCATCACATTTTTAATTTTTGGATAAATGTTCGAAAGTCATATAATATGGTAGAGTTGCAGTATTTTTCATGTGCCATTTTTGAAAACAACAACATGGTACATTTTTCTAAAAGTGGGTTTTATATACAACGTATGAAAATGTTCATATTGGCACATTAGTTTGCCAAATTTTAATAAGGGAAAATAATGAAGGAGGATATAATCCTATAGAAAGATTTATTATTTGAAGAAATAATACTATATTACAGGAGAAGAGTCATGCCTCCTATAGAAAGAAATTAAAAGAGATATTACAGGAGAAGAGTCATGCCTCCTATAGAAAGAAATAAAAAGAGATATTGCAGGAGGAGAATTATGCCTCCTTAAAAAGGATATTATGGGAGAGGAAAACACCCTCCAGAAAATTATACAAAAGGGGAGTACATTTATAGAATTTTGTATGGATCTGGATACTTAAAGTTATCCAAAAGGAAAAGTGTACAAAAATATTGCAAGTTCTACCAAGTTGCTATAAAGTTTAGAACTCAACTCACATTTCAATTGAAAGTGATCTTTTTAAGTACACTTTCAACTCATTGGTAGGGGGTAATGTGACGACCCCAACTACTTAAATTCCTTCAGGGGATTCGTCACACCTTTTATGCGGAGTCAGTTTACCTTGACACCGACCCGCGCTAGAAAAAGAGTTTTGCGCCCAGCAACCGGCTTTTGTTGTTTAAGTCTGCTTACTTTTGCTTTATAAGCAAAATACAGCACTTGGCAAGGTTCTAAATGAACCGTTATGTGTGAGAGAGTCATTAAGTAAAAAGAGAGAGAAAATTGTCAACATAAAGTAGGTTAGCTGTAAGTTAAATGTAAGTTAATAAAGAGTCTTATTTGTACCACCGAACTGAGTGGTGTTTTAATTTTTATTCGAAAATCCAGTGCCGCCGCGCGGCCCACCGGCGGGGATCGTCGCCCCGTCGGTAGAGGTCTGTTCACACGAACCCTCCCAATTGTTTGATTTGTTCCAGCAAAGCTGTGAACAGAAAGCAAGTTCAAAGTGCCCGGCGTTTAAGCGCAGCTGGCTTGCTCGGCCTCGTCCGAGTGTTTGGTGTGCGCAGGTTTAGAGGAAACGGCGGAACACGTGTTGTTCGTGTGCCCACGTTTTCGCGCAATGCGTGACCACATGCTTGCCACATGTGGTCTGGACACTACCCCGGACAACCTAGTTCGGAGGATGTGTAAAGATGAAGTTGGCTGGAACGCCTTTTTATCGGCTATCGCCCAAATCGTCTCGGAGCTACACAGAAGGTGGCGCGTGGACTCAAGGATGGCTAGTTCAGGCTATGGTCGAACTCGACCGGGCGGGTTCCGAGCCCGAGGACGGAAAGGGGTCTTCGTCAAGGCTGGGGCAGGCGTAGGCACCGCGTCGGCAAGTCCCTCTGTGTGCTGGAGAAAAGGCCCTATCGCAGAGAGGTCAATTTGGGGTGCACGCGGCATCATCATTCTTGATACCAGTCGTGCAGAGGGAAGCAGGCGCGAAGTCGACCCTTCCCACCTTCCGAGGACATAGGGCGTGGTAAGGCCACCTGGAAAGCCGGCAATGCGCTGGCACGATACCATGGTGTTCTTCTAAAAAAGCGAGTCACGATGTTCGATGCTGCAAGAACACGCAGCTAACCTCGAGGGTGCGTTGTGCACTGGCCCCCCTTTGAAGCATTACTTTCTGGTTGTACCGAAGGGACGATGGGCTTGGCGACAATGGAAACGGTTTAGCGGGTCGGGGATGTAGTCCTGCCTCCCTCGTTTGCTGTTGGAGGTGGTCCCTAACCCCGCACTTCCTGGACAACCCAGGATGTCTGTTGAGCAGATTCCCCCTCTATTGCTTAGGAAGAAAAAAAAATGCAGACATCACCTCAATTCGTCGAGCTGAGTCGATCGGTATATAACACTATGGGTATCCGGGCATCCTATAAAAAGTTCGTTTTTGGAGCGAACATATAGCCTTTACCGTATACTTAGTAGCAAACCATGCAAACTGTCATACGAAAGAGCTGTCGAAAGGAGATGCGGAGTTCAGAAGTATGACCAATGTGACTAAATGACCCACAAATGAATGAATGCGGATTCCGTTCACGAAACCATTTGCGTAATTGCGTACGCACGCACGGCCATGCGGTGTAGAACTCGTCGTGTGATACATATCTGAAACTGGCCGCAACACATGCTGCGTTGCCGCGCGGTGCCAAGATGTCACACCCACAGCATGAGGAAAACCCCGTGTGATGCAACATCCATGCTGGGTATCGATTTTTCGTACGCAGACTCACTCATACACATGTTGCTGCAGTGTCATCATCAAGTGCAAATCAAAGGCAAATGAAACCACCCAGCATGGATCGTCGGTGCTAGGTAGTAGGTGGCCGCACTTAGTAGAAATTATTTACCGCAGATGGTTGTTATTAAGCTCGCGAGTCGGGAAATTTAATGTGAAACGTTTGTGCCGTGACAAAGTGCATAATTTCCGATTCCAGCAACGTGGTTGCGCCTCGCGAAACTACGCAGCAATTGTGTTATTTTTGTGGGGCTATTTGTGAACGAATTAAAATTGCCTCCTATCTCGTTGGCATTAAAGAGATACAAACCTAAGTTGGATACAGCGCTCATTCATTAAGGTAGCGACGGTAGCTTTTTTACATCTTTCCTCGAAACACAAAGGTCCATTAAACTCTTGTGTAGTGTTTCGAAAAATTGTGGACTGTGTTTGGCTTGAGTGATAACATACTAGGTACCAAGCAGATGGTTGAGTTATGTGATTTTCGCGGCACGACGAAAATAATTGTACCACATTGTACGACGAATTCGAGCGACACCCCAATTCCATTCCTTTAGTCCGTGTTTGGATGTACGACGACGGTGAAGCAATCAAAACGTGACCAGAAATCGTTCATTCAGAACGAGAGGGGCCGGAGGAATCATTCTTTGGTTTAAAATGCGGCGTACAAAGTGTACAGGAATGTATTCAGTGAAACAGCCGGAGAACGAAAACAAAAACAAACGCGAGCTATACGGCGGCAACCGGTCGTATACGGCGCGCGGTGTCTTGAACGACCTTGACCAGCAAATCGACGCGCGATTGTACCGTTCAGCGTAGGAATGTTTACATTTTTTTATCAAAGTGCGATGAAGAAGGCGTTAATCATTCTTCTACGCTATTGGGATGGTAGAACTCAGAGTATTGAATCAAAATGAGGCTGACAAGCTGGTTTAGGAAATGGGGATAGTCAGAATACATCGCTATTCGTGGTTGATCTAACTCCTTGAATGACCTTGATGAGACTCAGTCGTGTCAAAAATAATTACATTACGTGATAAGGGATGTCGCTGAATCGACATCGATCCAAATCGAACCGTGTAGCACTATTCCCTACGATAACATTGATTGTCAAAATAATGTTTCTCCCCTTCTGCATTCCTTCATACAACAATGTTTTACTGAAAGGCTTTATAGCAATTATCTGTAAACTCGCGATTTGATTTATATTTCTATTTTGTATTTTGTTCAAATTCTGCATAATGCAGCTGATGCCAATTAGATTTTCGTAAAAAAAATCCTACTTTTTACAAAACATGCGTTAGATAGCTTTTGCCATATAAGTTTCTAGCGGTTAAGTTTATGCTCCGTTCCGGGTAACTGCTCCTTGAATTACGCATGATATAGATAAAATCTACACAGATTTAGTCGAAATTGTCTCTTTTTTGAATATCATTTATATACTTGTTGGGCTACAGCTCCTCGATGAGCCTACGTCGAATGGAGTACCCTTTACAACTGGACTTGATCCTAGGAAAATCGCTTCCAATCGCCCTGAACGACTAGCGCCCTCAGGATCTCTTCAACTGATAAAAGCTAACGTATACGCGGCCTATCACGAATCCTTCGGGTTCTCTACTGAATATTATCTTCGCTTGAGATCTTACGGCATACGAACAACATGTCTAGCTCACCGTAGTCTGCCGTTTTGTATAAGCTTAGGGGCAAGCCAGAGTAAACGCGCCTGATGATATTGATTGTTATTCTTTTACGTGAGTCGCGTCGCGTCGCATCGCTCGTCGCGTTTACTCTGGCGGGCACCTTAACAATATCCAGCTTTTTATATACCTGATATAACTCATGATTGATGCGGACGCCGCCAGATGCCGTTCTCGCGCTTACCATGTATTGTCCGCATCCCTTACGCTAAAATATGGCGAAAGCTCTCCGATCAGCCTCATTTAACGTCTATGTTTTCAAGGTTGGTGCTGGTTAAACAGAATACGGACATAATCGTGTAAACCTAATTAATGAGGATTATTCTTCGGTAGTTGGTGTGGAGTTTAAGTAAGTTACTCGGCCAGTTTTCTACTTCTTGTCAGTTTTCCATGGCGTGCACACATTTTGGCGATACAGCCGGACAGGGATTGAATCCAAAAGAGAATGAAAAGGTCTGTCACTTATCAGCTCTGTATACATATACGATATGTAGCATACCGTGAGACACTTTTTCCGCAAGTTTTCATGACAAAGAACTGATTCGGAGGGCTACACCTCATGATAAATTTCTTTTAAAAAGCTCCAAACGCGGGGAGCACTGGTTCTGATGATGTATTTCAACTTGCTCTACCCAGCTGTGCGGTCTCCAACAAAAAATGAGCGAGAACAAAGTGAAGTGTGGTAGCCCCCGATTCTGTTTTTTCGTAGTTGTATTCAAGTTTGGTAAATTTGTTATCATGTCTTGTTATGAACTATGATTTTTGCCTTTCTTTGTTGTTCGTTATCTTTTGAGAGCGATTTCTGGAAACCCTGCTGACGGGTTATTCTTTACGAATCCTGGCGCTGATTTCAAAAAGTGAGTTAAATTCAAGTGGAAAATGATTTGTGATTTGGAAAAACACAAGACGGGTCTGAGAGACTGCCGGTAGATGGCTTGTAGTATGAAAAACCACAAGACGCGTCAGGAAGATCGCCGAACATTTGTAGCTTAAAAAATCACAAAACGCATCTGGAAAATGGTTTGTGGTTTGGACAACCGAAATCGACTACAAGAAGCGTCTAGGAGACTTGAGCTTGAGCTTGATTGACTGCTCGTAGTTGCTACTCCATTATGACCAGATCAGCTGTTCTTGCACAGGGAACCAACAGATGTTTGCTTGGGACAAGCACACATCTTCAATGTACAAGTACTGGTGATCTCATTTGTTAGATCATACTGGCGCCTGCCACGTCAGAATGCAAGTCAATGTAGGGAAGGGGAGAAATGATGATGCAATCACTCGCCCACTGCAAGCCGAATATACCTCTGCACTTGCCACGAGTTCATGCGGAATTTGTTGGAATTTTTGGGTTAGGTTGGAGAGGCAGAGGTCCGTCTTGGTTAACGAGCTGCCAATGTGATAGATAGGAGAAGGTAACTGATGGAATTTCTTATTGGATGTTGGAAACGAGCTCTATGGTTCATTTCAATTCGAGCAGATTACTGTTAGAATACTCAAGTTGAAGGTATAGGAATAGTAATGGAAACGGTATGGAAGTCCATTTCCAGTTCTAGCGATTGCTAGAACATGAGAAATAAAGAGAAAGATTCAAAGTAGGAGAATGGAACGGACCTGGGATTTAACCCACGACCTCCTGCGTATGAGGCAGAAGCAGTAGCCATATGACTACCAAGCCCGCACTACAAGAAGCGTCTAGAAGACTACCGATAAAAGGGTTGACTATCTAGAAAATCTCAAGGTTAGTCCTGGAAGCATAATTTTTGGTTAAAATAATTTTTGTATGAAGTTTATACACTTAGGGGCGTTAGTGTACATGAGCCGACCAGTTGAACTAGATATATCGAGATATATCGGGAGATAGGAAGAACTATCGTATGCTACAAACTTGTTTGGAAGGCCAAATATATTATCTTAAAATTTATTATTGAATTCACTGACTTCGTGTTTTGTAGTCATAACGGATCAAGACCGTAAAGAGACGGAGCAACTATACCGCGCTAATAACACGAAAGTTCTATGAGATGTTGTACCGCTCACGTGCCACAGCCTAATATGTGTAAGGACATCAACGGGACCCTGCTTACGAACGAGCATAAGGTGATCCACAGGTGGCGGCAGAACTACAAAGAACACCTGAATGACGATGTGGCAGACGAAGCTGACGATATGGTGATGAACCTGGGAGTATGCGCGCAGGACATAATTTTACCGGCTTCGGATCTCCAGGAAATCCAGGAGGAGATTGGCCGGCTGAAGAACAACAAAGGCCCTGGGGTTGACCAACTACCAGGAGAGCTATTTAAACACGGTGGTGAGGCACTGGCTAGAGCGCTGCACTGGGTCATTACCAAGATTTGGGAGGAGGAAGGTTTGCCGCAGGAGTAGATGGAAGGTGCCGTGTGTCCCATCTACAAAACGGGCGATAAGCTGGATTGTAGCAACTACCACGCAATCGCATTGCTGAACGCCACTCTAGAAGTGTAAATTATGGTCTTCAAAAGCGTTTTAAAACTTAAAATGTTACTTGGGCCTCCGATAACGATACTAGCAGAGAAATTCGAAGACGTATCATGGCAGGACTGAGACCGCTTGAGGAGTCCTTCATCGTCGAATACCAGGCAGGTTTTGAAAGGAGGCTTCCGAGCCTCTTGGAAGGAGGCTTCCGAGCCTCTTGGAAGGAGGCTTCCGAGCCTATTGAAAGGAGGCTTCCGAGCCTATTGAAAGGAGGCTTATTGAAAGGAGGCCTGAGCCTATTGGAAGGAGGCTCTGAGCCTATTGGAAAGAGGCTTCTGAGCCTATTGAAAGGAGGCTTCTGAGCCTCTTGAAAGGAGGCTTCCGAGCCTCTTGAAAGGAGGCTCTGAGCCTCTTGAAAGGAGGCTTCTGAGGCCTCTTGAAAGGAGGCTTCTGAGCCTCTTGAAAGGAGGCTTCTGAGCCTCTTGAAAGGAGGCTTCTGAGCCTCTTGAAAGGAGGCTTCTGAGCCTCTTGAAAGGAGGCTTCTGAGCCTCTTGAAAGGAGGCTTCTGAGCCTCTTGAAAGGAGGCTTCGGAGCCTCTTGAAAGGAGGCTTCTGAGCCTCTTGAAAGGAGGCTTCTGAGCCTCTTGAAAGGAGGCTTCTGAGCCTCTTGAAAGGAGGCTTCTGAGCCTCTTGAAAGGAGGCTTCTGAGCCTCTTGAAAGGAGGCTTGAGGCCTCTTGAAAGGAGGCCTGAGCCTCTTGAAAGGAGGCCTGAGCCTCTTGAAAGGAGGCTTCTGAGGCCTCTTGAAAGGAGGCTTCTGAGCCTCTTGAAAGGAGGCTCTGAGCCTCTTGAAAGGAGGCTTCTGAGCCTCTTGAAAGGAGGCCTGAGCCTCTTGAAAGGAGGGCTGAGCCTCTTGAAAGGAGGCTCTGAGCCTCTTGAAAGGAGGCTTCTGAGCCTCTTGAAAGGAGGCTTCTGAGCCTCTTGAAAGGAGGTTTGAGCCTCTTGAAAGGAGGCTTCTGAGCCTCTTGAAAGGAGGCTTCTGAGCCTCTTGAAAGGAGGCTTCTGAGCCTCTTGAAAGGAGGCCTGAGCCTCTTGAAAGGAGGCTTCTGAGCCTCTTGAAAGGAGGCTTCTGAGCCTCTTGAAAGGAGGCTTCCTGAGCCTCTTGAAAGGAGGCTTCCTGAGCCTCTTGAAAGGAGGCTCTGAGCCTCTTGAAAGGAGGCTCTGAGCCTCTTGAAAGGAGGCTTCTGAGCCTCTTGAAAGGAGGCCTGAGCCTCTTGAAAGGAGGCTCTGAGCCTCTTGAAAGGAGGCCTGAGCCTCTTGAAAGGAGGCTTGAGCCTCTTGAAAGGAGGCCTGAGCCTCTTGAAAGGAGGCTCTGAGCCTCTTGAAAGGAGGCTTCTGAGCCTCTTGAAAGGAGGCTCTGAGCCTCTTGAAAGGAGGCTTCTGAGCCTCTTGAAAGGAGGCTTGAGCCTCTTGAAAGGAGGCTTCTGAGCCTCTTGAAAGGAGGCTTGAGCCTCTTGAAAGGAGGCTCCGAGCCTCTTGGAAGGAGGCCTGAGCCTCTTGGAAGGAGGCTTCTGAGCCTCTTGGAAGGAGGCTTCTGAGCCTCTTGGAAGGAGGGCTGAGCCTCTTGGAAGGAGGCCTGAGCCTCTTGGAAGGAGGCTTCTGAGCCTCTTGGAAGGAGGCCTGAGCCTCTTGAAAGGAGGCTTCCGAGCCTCTTAAAAGGAGGCTTTCGTGCCTCTTGAAAGGAGGCTTCTGAGCCTCTTGAAAGGAGGCTTCTGAGCCTCTTGAAAGGAGGCTTCTGAGCCTCTTGAAAGGAGGCTTCTGAGCCTCTTGAAAGGAGGCTTCTGAGCCTCTTGAAAGGAGGCTTTTGAGCCTCTTGAAAAGAGGCATCTATGACTCTTGAAAGGAGGCTTCCGAGCCTCTTAAAAGGAGGCTTTCGTGCCTCTTGAAAGGAGGCTTCCGAGCCTCTTGAAAGGAGGCTTCCGAGCCTCTTGAAAGGAGGCTTCTGAGCCTCTTGAAAGGAGGCTTCCGAGCCTCTTGAAAGGAGGCTTTTGAGCCTCTTGAAAAGAGGCATCTATGACTCTTGAAAGGAGGCTTCCGAGCCTCTTAAAAGGAGGCTTTCGTGCCTCTTGAAAGGAGGCTTCCGAGCCTCTTCAAAGGAGGCTTCCGAGCCTCTTCAAAGGAGGCTTCCCTGCCTCTTCAAAGGAGGCTTCCGAGCCTCTTGAAAGGAGGCTTCCGAGCCTCTTAAAAGGAGGCTTCCGAGCCTCTTGAAAGGAGGCTTCCGAGCCTCTTGAAAGGAGGCTTCCGAGCCTCTTGAAAGGAGGCTTCCGAGCCTCTTGAAACGTTGCATACACGAAACAAAATCATTAATGTACATGCAGCACACAGAGTGTATGTAATTAAGAGTGGCGCTGGCGACATGTGCCGCATTTGACAGGTCTCCTGCTCGTTTGTAACACGATTTTGTATGGGAATGACAGATGAATTTTGTTCCAATTCTGACAGTGTCGCCACTCTTAATTACATACACTCTGGCAGCACAGTATTCTTTGGTTGTTTGTTTCCAAATGTCAAACGCGTACTGTATTGCAATGTTTATGAAACATTGATCACAATTCGAACGTTTTAAACATCTTGATGCAACTTTTTCGTGCTTTGATGCTTTTCCAGTGCCTTTAATGAAACTGAATAGAATCAAGGTGCTTTCTGGAAGATGTTGCGTGTGCTACTTGGGGAGGCTTCGGGGCCTCATGAAAGAAGGCTTCCGAGTTTCTTGAAAGGAGGCTTCTGAGAAGCATAGGATGCCGTCATGCACCTCAAATAGAGGCCTCCGTACCTTCCCAAGAAACAATGAAAGCTGATAAAAGGCTTATTTCTTTCAAAATAGACTTCTTCAGCTGAAAAACGAGCTTATTTAGCTTAAATTGTTTGTTGGGTTCAGACCCTAGATTTCAGTTCAGAAGCATATTCTTAACCATATTATTCAATATTTTGTTTCGATCAGGCAGATTGCATTGAATTTTTTTGCATTGTATGTGCCTGTACCGTACCCTGGACGGAACGCATGCTGCCAGAATCCGTGTCCACCCTGTACTTCTAGTTTATCACACAGCCGTCGGTTCATCAACCTCTCAACAACCTTAGACACACAAGAGGTCATCTCCGTCAGGTTCGGAGGACTTCCCATTACTGTTGGAGAGGGCGAATGACAACTCGGCAGCAGAAAACGGTAAACTGAATCCATTTTTTTAATTACTCCATAATCGTGTAGGCTACCTCGGGGTGATCGGTAATGGTACGACCAGGTGTATCTAGGTGGATGGAGGAAGACCTTCGCTTGCCACTAAGCGTGTTGACTTTCCCCAGCGTTCGGCAACAGATGGAGCCGGGTGACAGAATCGAGAAAGTATTATTGACCTGCATTCTTAGTGTTTTTCCTTGTAGGCCGAAAGGCATTTCCTTATCAGGATGACCAGCGGGAAGTCTCCGTAGCACTCAGTAGGCTTTCCTACTCGCTTTAAATCATACCTACTCAAAGCATTTCATTCATTTATTATAATTGTTAATCATTGTCAAAAAGTATTTAATCGTGATTCATATTCATGAAATCAACCATTAATCATAACCTTTAATCATAGACTTAAATGATTTATTCATAACGAATTTAATCATATGTTGGAATCTTTGCTCATTAACGCTCTGCTTCAAGCTAACCGATTCATATGTTACGAGCACTGTAGTCTGCACATAGTGTCAGACACCTCGCAATTAATAAACATGGAAATGCCCGCAGAATACAGATGAATATTGAACTGCGACTATCAGTCGTTTGTTTTTTATGTCTTTTGCAGCCGTCGGCCAAAAATGAATCAGAATATGGCTCATGAATATGCATTATTTTTGAAAAGAGCATTCAACAACAACAACCTGTTTTCCAGACAATTACTATGCAGGCGCCACCGGTTTTATTCTGGTTCTTATGCTTCTGTTTTACCACTTCCATTCATGAACCTCGCATTCCCAGACTATTATAGTCGCGACGTGGCGGAAAGGCTTGGCTCCCCAGGGAAAATCTTGAACGTGACTGATCAATAATTATTATTTATGAAAATATTTTTGCGCAGAATTTCAAGGTCTTTTTTATACTATTCGGACTCAAGTGTAATTGTCTGTATTACAGCTTCTTAAACTATAATAATGGTAATTTGGAACTTGGACGCTCGGGTCGGCTTAAATAAATACATGTAACTTGTGACCAATCTTCAATTGCATTATGTTATTGAATAGAAATGTTTGAATGAGTGAATGAACATCAATCCCTTGAAGAATTAGTTGATATTTTATTTCGATGATAATTTATATTTTTTACGATATTTGTTTCGAAAGTTATTCTTTTTTTTAATGTTGTCTCATAAAACAGTTTAGAAAAAAAGAGTTCACAGGTTTGAGCTCACGTTTCACACTTCATTAAACACGTAATGGGTTATCGCATCACATGAGTCTGAAGCAAACGTGGAAAGCAATTCACGTGAATGAAGAAACCAGACATCATAACTCTGTTTAGAAACCAAAATACGCTGATAACCGCTTCCATATACTTGCGTAGCGTCCTGACCTACATTTCAACTGTTATCACAAGTTGATTGTACCTTCTGTATGCACACACACATAAACAAGCTGACTACCTATTTAGAGCAATAAGCGATGTCAATAAACGTTTTTGATCAGAATACCACACTTGGCTTCATCCACTGCGCGCCTATTGAGCTTGCAATATGTTTATGCCTATAAAGTGCGTGAACAGGTACCCTAAACCGAAGGCATTGTGTTCAATCTTAAAAAAACTCAGTTTTATTCAGTGTGCTTACCAATTTAACCGGATCTTACTGTGCCATACAAATAGTTGAAACTCCCAATACCACAACCATGCCAGTATCATCACTGGAGAGATAAGTTTCACCCAAGGATGTTAACGATCATTCAGTAATTTGCGTTCGATCATTTAGTAGTTTGTCAATAACACATTCCAGAAGCTGAATTTCAAAATATGTTGTATGGTGGACTTCTAGTGCGAAGGTTTTTCTACAACTTTGCCTAATGGTTCGTTATTAGAATTCAACTAATAACGGAGTTAGAGCGCTAGTTGCAGTAACTCAAACTAAATGATTGGAATTTTGTTATCATTTAGTCTAAGTTACTGAAACTATAGCTATAACTCCGTTACTAGTGGAATTCAAACAACGAACTATTAGGCAGAGTTGTAGAAAAACCTTCGCACTAGAAGTCCACCGTACAACACATTTTGAAATTCAGCTTCTGGAATGTGTTATTGACAAACTACTAAATGATCGAACGCAAATTACTGAATGATCGTTAACAACCTTGTCACCTCGATGATCAAGCTGTCTCCGATTTACGGTGTATTCCAGATCAACGAGTGACTTTACCGTGAACTGTTGTATGCGGCATGATTATCAGTTGGGTGGTGTCAAATACACGGCTGGATTAACCTCGCGGGGCGCAGTGCTTGTTATTATTTCTATTAAAATAACACTAGTCTGAAGTTGGTTGGAACGGCAGTTAAAGGCGTTATGTGATAAGGCAAACCATAACCAGATCGCAAGAACGCGCATTCGAGAAAAAATGCTATAGCTGTGGTATGAAAACAAAATCGAGAAATGACAATATAATTAAATACAGCGTAAACAATATGCGGCGTAATGAAGATATAGCAGAGCGTTCGAGCTTCGTACTACAATCTGAGTTATGTTGGTAATGTTTTTGCAAATGCATCACTGGTTTGCCTGTCTCGTACGCTAAGTGTATCGAAAGGCTGTGGTTAAGTTCTATTTGGCCAACCGACGTAGACTAGAACATTTCTAGAGTGCTTTGAAAATAGGTCGTATGTGCAAAAGAGAGTCTCTCTTTGGATCTATTCTCTTTCGATTATTACGAAACTATACAAAAGTTTACTTCGAATTTCTTGTTAGATATCCAAAGACAATAGCTTTATCTATCATACTGAAGTGGAAATGTAGCAAAACATGCAAAACTAGCCGATATATTAGCGAAAGAGAGCGTGATCAAAGAGAATCTCTCGTTTGCACATACGACCTATTCTCAAAGCAATCTAGATTTACTATATTACTTTCAATTTTTTTTTAATTACTTTATAGGGTAAATCACTACTTGGGCCTATGGAACCGGTTCCCGGCTCACTGCACAGAAAACTAATGATTTAAACTGTTTGGAAGTCGTAGGTTTATGGTTGATAATTTTTAAAAAGTCTCCCATTTATTTTTCACAATACTCAATATTTTTCTATCACTTGTTTACTCCTAATTGATTCAATTGTAGAAAATAAAAATGTAGAATTCAAAATTTCACTCTCCGATGCCACACCACTGAGCCGGAGTGATTCTTTCCACTTTTACAAAACGGTATTATCGAATAAACACCTACCTGAAAATCGTCACAGTGCTCGATACAACCATTGCATGAAGCTGTTAATCACCACACCATAATTCTAAACACCCGCACTTCAATTATTCTTATTTGTTCGTTTCACTAGAACTTATTTAAACATACTAGAATACATTTTAAAATGTATTCACAAATCGAACGAAAATTCACCTCGGCCCAAGAACTTCTAGCCGCACCTTGCTGCCAAAAGGCCAGGATTATAAAAATGATTCTTCATCGTTAATAGGAAAATTGTCTAATACGTTGACGTTATCATGTTATTTATAGTTCTCTCGATTTGAAAAGGTGAAATAAATATTGTTTTCAAGTATTTGGAAGAATTTTGGATGAGTTTATATATCTTCTCAACCAAATAAAAATGATTATGAATAATACCATCTGGCATCTTGTTGTCGTGGAACGTGCATATTTTTGTTTACATCGCATTTTCTACCGTCCCGAGGGAGAATGAGAGTAAAATGTTGAGAGATTGAGTGAAATTTTGCTTAGGCCGGGAACAGGTTTTTTGTATGCCGGGAATCGAATTATAGAATTGGGAATCGCTATGACTGAAATGAGTGCTGCACCTCGTTAATTTAAATAAAATAAAAGCTTATTTGAACGATATTTAGCACGAATAGCTATTTTTTAAGCAGAAGTGAACCCCAATGCAGTATTATAAACTGTGGAAAGATTGAACGGGTACTGAAATGAATTCCCTCAAACATGTGCACTTTACGATCCAATCATATACAAAAATAGGTGGTTGAAATTCAAAAGATTCCCAAAACTTATTAGGGCATCCAGGATCCATAATATATGAAAGTTCAAAACAACTCGAAACATTTCGGGCTCAAAAATTCTCCTTGAAATCCTTCTAGAAGCTCCCCTGGGAACTTCTGAATTCCTCCGGAAAGTTATCCACAAATTCCTCTGAAAATCGTTTGAAAATCCGTCTCATGTAATTGTAATTCCTCCTTATCTAGAAACCCCCCATCATTTTTTTAGGAGATTCACGAGGAAATTCCTTGAAGATTTCTTTTCTTCTCTCCAAGATTTACTTCTAGATATTTCTTCGGCTATTCTCTCTTCAGGAAGAATCCGTCATTTCCTTCAGGCATGCATTCGAGAGTTCCGTCAAGAATACAAACGGAATTTTCTTCAAAAAAAATTTTATGACGGAAATCCTCCGATTTAGCTCCATAATTTCACTTGTAAATCTATATGAAATTCCTTCGGAAATTCTTCTAGGAACTTCTCCGGGCATTCCTCTCGGAACTCTTCCTTTAATTCCTCCGGGATTACAAGAGTTCTTCCAGAAATTTCTTCGGAACAATCCGCAGGGATTTTCTTCAGCAATTCATTTGGGAATACTTTCAGGATTTCATCTGGGAATTTCTGCATTAATTTCTCCTGGTATTTTTCTGGGAATTCCTTCAGATATTTTTTCGGAAATTCCTTTAGGAACTTCTCTAAGAATTATTTCAGGAGTTCCATGTGGGAATTCCTCCGGAAGTGCTTGTGGGAGTTCCTCCGGGAGTTCTTCCAGGAGTTTTTCCAAGAAATTCTCCGGTAATACCTCCAGGAACTTTACAGGGAATTCCTGGACGATATTTGGTAGGAATTTCACGGAAAATGGGATTTCAGAAGTTCCTTAAGAAATATTTTTCTCTTCCTCTAGGGTATTCCACCAGATGTTCCTCTGAAGTTCCACCAGTAGTTCCTTCGGGAATTCAATCAGGATTTCTTCCAGGAATTCATTTAGCATTTCTTTAGGCATTTATCTACAAATTCCTCCAGAAGTTCCTCGGAGAATTTTTCTGGGAGTTCTTACGGGAATTCCTCCGGGAGGTTCTTTTAAGAATTCTTCCAGGAGTTCCTCCTGGAATTCTTACGGAAGTTCCTTTGGGAGTTCATCCTAGAATTCTTACGAGAGTTCCTCCAGGATTTCCTCCGGAAATTCTTCCTGTAGTTCTTCAATGAATTCCTCCAGAAGTTCCACCGGCAGTTCCTCCGAGAATTCCTCTGATAATTTCTCCGGAAATTCCTATAGAAAATCCCTCGGGAGTTCCTTTTCAGAGAAACACCCGGAGAAACTGCCGGTGAAACTCCCGGAGGGATTATCGTAGAAACTGCTGGTGGATCTCCCGGAGGAATTCCCGAAGGAACTGCCGGAGGAGCTCCCGTAAGATCTCCCGTAAGAACTCCCGGAGGAATCTCAGGAGGAACTCCTAGAAGAAATCCTAGAGGACCTCCCGGATGAGCTCCCAGAGAAACTATCGGAAGAACTTCGGGAGAAATTTTCAGCTTAATATCTTAAGAAAGCCTAAATGATTTCCTGAAAAAAGCCTGAATAATTTCCTGGAATAACTTCTGGTCGAACTTCCGGAGGAATTTCCGGAGAAACTCTCGGATGAATTGCTGGTGGAATTCTCGGAGGAACTCTCGAAGGAATTTTCTGGAAGAATTTTTGAAGAAACTCCCGGGAGAATTTCCAAAGGAACCCTGGGGAAACTAGCTGAAACCTTTGTTGGGGTTTGAAGCTGGGCCATCATCATCATCAGAGGACCTCCCGGAGAATTCCCTGAGGAGCTCGCAGAGAAATTCTCGGAGGAGCTTCTGGTGGAAAATCCATATCAATTCCTGAAAAAGTCTTAATAAATTCCAATTCTGCCGAAATTCCCGGAAGAATTTTCAGAGGAACTGCCGATAGAACTACCGGAATAATTCTCGAAGGAAATCCTAGAGAAATTCTTGGTGGAAATGCCGGTGGAATTTTCGGAGAAACTCCTGGAGGATCTCCCAGTGGAAATCTTGAAGTTTCCACCGGAATTCTTTCAGGATTTCATTGCGAATTAATCTAGGAATTCCTCCGAAAATTCCATTGTTGATTTTCGGTATAATTTCTGTATAAATTTCCGGTGGAATTCCTGGAGAAATTCTTTGAAATTTTCACTAAAAAATATTCGAAACAATTCACGGAAAATTTTATGGAATTTACAAAAGAAATTCGAAGATTTTTCGTGAAATGCTCAGGAATGTTTACTGGCAATTCTGTGGAATTTCCACGGAATGTTCTTATTCCTAAAAATTATGGGAAACAGCACGAAATTATTTGAATTATTGCAGGCAATTCTGCAGAACTTATAAAGAAGTTCGTGAAGATTTTCTTGGAGTAAATAATGGTGGAATTTTCGGATCAATTCCCGGCAAAATTTATGGTGGAATTCCAGAAGACACTGCCGAAGAAGTTACTGGAGGCATTCCTAAAGAATCCCTGATAGAATTTCGGATAGAATGCCAGGAGCAATTGTCGAAGGAATTCCTGGAGAAAGCTTGCATATTGATTTTTCTGCCTATTTTATAATAAATATTATTTCAGAGAGGATTTGTTTTGAAATTCAGATGTATGGTTCTAGTTTTCTTAAACTTATGGAAGAATGCAGGATTTTTATAATTGTTATAGCCGATTTTATATTCTTTCTGAATAGTAAGTTCGTTAATATTTTTCTCACTTTATTTAAAAATATCTGATGAGCAATAAATCACGCATTTTTAAATCCATTATTGTTTCGACTTGGTTTCATGTGATAATATTCATGTGTTTTTATAAAACTCCTATAAAACTACGATTTAGAAGACCAAAACAGTTGCCCTCCCTCCCCCTTCTCGAAATCCTGGCTACGCCCATGGAAGACGGCCTTACTGTTGAGGTCGAAATACGTATCTGTCAAGATACAATTAAGTGGTGGAATTCAATGGGATTGTACAAACTCGTCTTATGACAAGCTCGCAGTGTTGTTTACACTGGTTGACAGTAAATTTGTATTCGTGATGTTCATGTGTTGCATTTGTAGTTCTTGAACTCTCAAATCGACTGGTTACTGGCGTTTGTTGTTTGATTGAAAAAAATCCAAGAGTATTTGGTCACAAAGTAGGAAGGGGATCAATTTACTTACTTTACTTTCCAAGTAACACCGAAAACATCTTTTTTTGGAGGTTTGAGATACTTGTTGTATGAGGGTTAGAAAGATGAAATACAAAACATAACTTGTTCACAGCAAATAATTTTGAAAATTCAACGACGTGTAAAATTGCACCTCACCCCATCAAATGAATTAACATTCGATTTTCAATCAAATTTGACTGAATTTCACAAGCAAGCGCAGTTTAAATTTATTTTGATTGAAAAGAACAGTGAGATCAATTGAATGTTACGTATATTTGCATGCTCCAAATATGTGCATGAAAATACATTTAAATTCACAACATACTTTTATCTGTGTTGCATATAGCTTTTTGATCATAGAAGATGTTTTGTATTACATTCTCACGACTTGCTGATAACAGGTCATTTTTGACATTTGTTTGGATTTTCAAGATGTTTTGTTTTACACTCTCAAGACATAAAACATGTCGCCAGGATGATTTCACGAACTTACAATTAACATGTTTATTTTTTTATTTTTTTTACACATTAGAAGATGTATAGTTATGATGCGGGCTCAGCTGAAATCGGTGTTTTGAATTTCATTTTAACATCTCTTCAGAATTCGAGAATTCGCCATATTGCTGTTCTGCAGATTCAAGCATGTGTTTACAGATTAATTTCTAAATTTTATGTTTTTCATATAGTGCGTATTTTTCTCCAATCAATGGCGCATGAATTTAGGAGAAGTAAAATAAAAAGTTCCACGATAAGTCGTGAGTGGCATATCAAGCATCGTCACGAATTTCAAATGCTATGTACCTATGTGAAGTATATTTTATTTTATCAATTCATAGCTAAATTTATGCATGCATTTTTTCTTCCAATCTTGTAAATATTATTTTGGCATGAAACATTTGTCAACAACTTTTGTTGTATTCAATTTGACAGATCATATCATGTTGAGAGAATGTTATTGAATACTCACTTCCAACTTAACTTTAGTCTTGTGAATGAATTACGATTTCTTTCGTGCGACTGAAAGGTGTTGAAAATTTCATCTATTTTTGCGCTGTTTCGGTCTATGAAGGTCATGAAACAAATGTATATACCAAAACATAAACAACCTATATGTTTGAAAGATGATTTTCTTGAACTCATTCAACAAACTATGTTACTTGGGGTCCTGTACACCTCCGGTGGTGCATAGGGCCGACTTGAAAGATCTCCATCCTGACCGATGTCCAGCTATCGCTTTAACCTGTTGCTAGGTTAGATTTCGGTCGACTTCTTTTATTTCTCTATTGAGGCTTCGCCGCCATGAGCCTCTGGGTCTGCCTCTGCTGCGATGTCCCGCTGGGTTCCAGTCTAATGCTTTTTTACAGATTTCGTTTCCACCCCCATGTAGAGTGTGGTCGACCCAGACCAACTTCCGATCCCGAATTTCTGTTGCTATCGGCCTCTGATGACAACATGCCATATTGAACGAATGGTGGGTAGGCGTATTAATCTTCTCTTCAGTCCCCTGAGTGACAACGACGATGGAGCTCTTTATTTGAAATCCAGTTGTGAGGCCACCAGCCCCGAATTATATACCGCAGGCATCAGTTGATGAACACCTGCAGCCGTTGAGTGTTCTCCACTGATACACACAATGTTCGCTAGCGTAGGGGCCGTACACTAATTACGTAAGCATTTTTTTTTTGTTTTTCAACACCCCCTCCTCCATGTAAGATTTTTCTCATACAAATCATTTTTTATTTATATGGAGCGTAAGAAAATAACAAACCCCCCTTCCCCCTAAGGGCATACGTAATTAGTGTACGACCACGTATAACAGTAGAGATTTCACATTAGAGTTGAAAATTCGTATTGTGGTGCGTTCACTTATCTGCCTGTTTTTCCAGATATTCCTTAAACTCGAAAAGACAGCCCTTGCTTTCTTAATCTTGATCCGTGATCCGTCTGCCATTTGGCTACCAAGATATTGGAAACTTTCAACATTCTCCACTGATTGCCCGGCTACTGAGAAACTGGAAGGGGTCGCTTTGCTTACATCCAACGATTTGGTTTTGTTGATGACTAAACTTGCCCAAGGGGAGCGCTCGGCAAGGTCGTTGAGCTTACTCTGCACATCAGAGCGCCGTTGAGCGAGGAGTGCAACGTCATCAGCCAATTCGAAGTCGTTCAGGTGCTCCAAGGTTATAGGCTGCCATAGCAGCCCGCGGTTTGGTTCACGGTCAAACGCACCTACCAGAATCTCATCGATTACGATGAGGAACAGTAACGGTGATAGATTACATCCTTGCCTCACACCAGCTACGACCCAGATAGGGTCGGACAAAACCCCATTGTGCAGCACTCTACACGAGAAGGCCTCGTACTGTGCCTCGATAAGGCCGATGATTTTCTCAGGAACCCCCTTGCGTCTTAGGGCCCTCCACATATTCTCGTGATTGAGACGATCGAAAGCTTTTTCGTATTCAATGAATATCAAGTAAAGGGACACTTGGAATTCGTTGACCTGCTCCAGATTGATACGGAATCCGGCCTGCTGCCCCCGGAGAGACACACACCGATCTTCTCCTGAATCCGGGCTAGGATAACTTTGTATAGAATTTTAAGAACGGTACACAGCAACATATTGTTGGAAATAGATTTAGTGTGCAACCGTCACCCCTCGTAATCAAGACAACTTTTATGCTCAGGCCAGACGAACACACTGTGGTTGTGTTGTCGAATATTATTGTTTATATTTTTATTTATGTTGTTGAATAAATTGTATTCGTTCGAGTGAAGTCCAAGCGACCGGTTTATTTATTCTCCGCTCCGGAAAGCCCAGTTTATTTTCTCGGTCCGCTGTTTCGTTGTTTCCACTGTTGGTGCGCTCAACAGGTTATTGGCCCAGGCATGGACGAGAAAATAAAAATCGCCGCGTTCGACGGATCCGGCTTCCACAACTGGAAGTTCCGGATGGAAACCGTCCTCGATACTTTCGATCTACTGGATTGCCTCCACCAGGAGATGATTGCGATCGATGAGTTAAAAGTGATGGCGGACGATTCTGCGAGTGTGAAAGCGGAGAAGAAAAAGAAACTGATGGCGCGAAGAGCCACAGATAAAAAGTGCAAAGCAGTGATTATTATCAGGCGATAGCTGATAATCAACTGGAATTAGTGAAAGACTATGTGACTCCGAAGCAAATTTGGGACACGCTGAAAGCGGTGTTCGAGTGTTGTGGTGTTGCCGGTCAGTTGTTTATCCGGAAGCAGCTCCTAACATCGAAATATGTGGAGGATGCTAGTGATAACGGTTTGTCGGAACACTTTGATCGGCTAATTCGAGAGGTGAAGGAAAGTGGTGCGGCTGTGGAAGAATGTGACGCGATTTGCCATCTGTTATTGACATTGCCATCTTCATTTGATTCGGTAGTTACCGCGATCGAGACGCTTCCGTCCGGTGTAACAATGGCTTTCGTGAAGAAGCGTTTGCTAGATGTAGACTTGAAGAAAAGAAGCCTACTGGCCCCTGGAGCCGATGATGAAGGTGTTGCCATGATGAGTAGGCAGAGTTGGAGGAGATTGACCTGTTTTCGGTGCGGTAAAGTCGGACATAAACGAGCCGATTGCCATGTGAAAGTGTCAGAATCAGATCCGAGTGAGTACAGAAGTGTGAGAAGGCGAAACTATAAAGCAGACGTAGTCGTTGAAGAAAACCGTACCTCGGATCGCGCGGAGGTTGTTTTTATGGCGTCTAAAGAAAAAGAACTGGTCAAAGCGCAGTGGTTCCTAGACTCTGGTGCCACGGATCACATGGTGAACGACAGTAGTTATTTTAAAACGATGCGGCGCCTGGAACGGCCAGTGGAAGTGTTAGTAGCGAATGGCGAAAAATTACTGGCAGAATACTGTGGTGATGTGGAGGTGTATGCTATTTTTGGAAATAGAAAGAAGAAGTGCGAAGCGAAGAATGTGCTATACTTACCCGGACTTAGCTGCAATCTGTTCTCAGTGAATCGGGTGGCGAGAGCTGGTTTACGAGTCAGTTTTGTAGGTAACAGAGCAGAAATGATTGAGAATGGGGTAGTTGTGGCTGCAGCACATTACAAAAATAAACAATATGAACTGAACCTGTGGAAGCGGAATACATAAAAAGTTGCAGTAGTAGAAGAAGATGAAAGTCCACAAGGTGGTGAAAGCTGAAAATGTGTTGAATGAATCGAATATTACAGAAGAATAGATAGTGCCGAAGGAGAACCCATGAAGGAGGAATAGCAGTATGTATCGATGGTGCTTGCGGCTAGGAGGGGCCTGGGGACTAGGAGGGGCCTGTTTGATTATGACTAGTGCAGATGCAAAAGGAAGACTCGAATGAAGAAGAGAAAGTTTTAACAAGGGAATTAATATTAAGGAAGTGCTAGAAGCTAGTATTCTGAAATTTATTTTGTTTAACTTGAAGATCAAGTTGTCGAAAGTTGGACTAGCATTGTTAGGATCTGTGATATTTGTTACTGTGATACTCGGGTTGTCGACTTGAGGAGGGGTGTTGGAAATAGATTTAGTGTGCAACCGTCACCCCTCGTAATCAAGACTACTTTTATGCTCAGGCCAGACGAACACACTGTGGTTGTGTTTTCGAATATTATTGTTTATATTTTTATTTATGTTGTTGAATAAATTGTATTCGTTCGAGTAAAGTCCAAGCAACCGGTTTATTTATTCTCCGCTCCAGTTTATTTTCTCGATCCGATGTTTCTTTGTTTCCACTGATAGTGCGCTCAACACATAATGCCTCGCCAGTTATCGCATACAGTCAGGTCACCATTTTTGGGCATTATAGATACACTATTGATCACCAATTCACCAATTGAAATACCGCTTGATATTTTATGAAATTGTCGATGTACATGATGTCCTACAGTATCCCCCCGCTTATCCGGACCTTGCTAGTCCGACGATTCATTATTCCGGATCTTGCTAATTCGGAATTTTCTGGATCAAAAAGTATCAACACCCATTTAAAAACATTGTGCTGTCAGTTTTCAAATTTGTGCTGTGATTTTTTTTGTTCATTTGCATGGATTAACGAGAGAAACCCTGATAGTCCGGCCATGTTTTTTGATAAATTACATAGAAAAAACGTATAGCTGTTAGATCAATATAATTTTTAATACAGACGCATTATAATGTCTGTATTTTCTGTAATTTCGAAAAACCACAAAAAAAAACATTTCGAAAAATGAATAATCATTATTTGTACGGCCACATGCTTTAGAATCAGACGATTTTCAGATACGCTATATCTTGGGGTTTGATCTAGACACTAATGACAGAGACCACATTGCTCCAAAAAGTAAAAAAAAACTAAACAAAAGTGGAAACGAGAGCTCGTTATCATTTTGATTGTTTTTTGGGGCTAGTCGCCACAATTCAGCGTTGCTGGGAGAGAAATAGTGTTATTGTGGATCGGACAGATCACAATTCTTCGTGATGGGACGCTCGCATTCAAGAGTTTCTTCCTCTGCGTAGGTGGGACGCCTGCAAGAAGAATGGTGTCCTTGTGGATCTGTAGATCCCAAAGGTCGTATGTGGTCGAGAAGTTTAGTTTCGTTCAGTTATATGATATGAGATGTGCACTCATAGTTAAAAGCGGTTTATCAATTTGCTTCCGGTTACGCATTCCGTCAATAAAAGCAGATTGTTTGATAACTTGTAAATTATTCTACTGGCTAGCTCGGGCAAATCTAACCTCAGGGTCGGCACTCACTTGCTTCGAGAGGACACACTACAGACCAAACAACTGAAAACGAATGCGGACCAATACTAGGTGAACAGGACCCTCTTCCAGAAAGAAAATTGGCACATACACAATTAGATAGGCTTAAGTACTATTTATTTACATTTTTGTTTTACATCAATTTAAGGGGGGAAAGGGGGTATCGTTGCGGCCGATCCGGTTCCGTAGACGCCTCTGATTGGGCGAAGCATGCAAAATGGGAGAGAGAGGTGTAGTTTGATTGTTGGCGGTTTACCTGGAGTATCGGCCGCGTGGCCTTATGGCTTTCGGGGTATCGTAGGTCTTCCGAATTGGACTGCGCCTTCCTGGAGTCTCGGCCGCGTGGCCTCAATGCTTTCGGGATATCGTAGGTTTTCCGCTTTGGACTGCGCCCTCCTTTCGACGTTCCTCGTGCTCGCTCACGGGGCGATGGCTCATCGGATTTTGGATTCTAGCAAGCGGGGCAAGCCCTCGGACCTTGCTAGACCCTCACCTCCAAGACTTTGGCCATCGCGGATCGTGGCGTGTGGTGTGGCAATGTCGTCGGGCGCACGAACCACCAGCACGGGACTCGCCGAAACTGTCCAACACTCCTTAGACTCGTGACCACCGATTTCCACCAGACCGGGACCGTGGTGAATCCAGACTTCCGTGACTTGCTTCTGGTACGTGGCACCGATTAATGATGCGGCTAGAAATCCGTGGCGCTTTAGTGATTCCTCGGGTTGTTGAAAAGCCTTCGCCACGGGCTGGAATGTAGCGACACTGGTCCGGGCTGGATCCTCCGGATCACGACGTGGCTAAATCCTGGTACTGGACCCCTTGGGCACTTGACACCGAATTGGACACTCAACACCGAATCCGAGGGAATACTTTGCACTCCCGTTTCACCGCGAACACGTTTTTCGTTCCTTCAAAACAGGGATCCGTTTTTCATAATCGAGCGAGCATTTAATCCGTCCGTCTTCTATCAAGGTTCAAGCCTTTCTCCCCGTCATTATCTTCTCAACTTTCTGCCTCTCCTTGTTCTCTACCCCTTTTCTCTCTCCCTTTTCGCTCTCCCTTTATCTCTATCACTCTCTTTCTTATTTTCCCCTCTTCCGGAAAACGTACTACCAACCTCTTAAATATTCTGTAGTCAGTTTATAGTTTTAGAGGATGTTAACCGTTGTAGAGAATATAACTGATACATAGATTTCAAATTGACAGTTTTATTTAATTGCGTTAGCTTTACTTCCAATTAGGTGGTATATAATTTCAAATGCATTTATATATTTTTAATTTGCTTCAAATAATTGTTGTGCCATGTACATTTAGGGAATTTTGTTCAATAAAAATTATACTAAGAAAAATAGTTTGCTTTCCGCTAGCCTGAACTAACTACCCTGAACACCGGGCACTGGACCTAGCTATTGTTCCCAGTTGTTGGTAACAAACTGTGGAACAATGTGGTCTCTGTCATTAGTGTCTTGATCAAACCCCATTAAGCGTATCTGAAAATCTGAAAGTCTGATTCTAAAGCCACATCCGTACTAATAATGATTATTCATTTTTCGAAATATTTTTGTGTTTTTTCGAAATTTTCAGGTCATTTTCATTTCATTTATTTAGTCTACATCTAAACAGATAACACTGACACAACAATTTGACGCCACAATACACGGTTCGAGGCCGCATCTCTCCATCCTCGAATACGCCCCACGCTCGCCAAGTCGTTTTGCACCTGGTCTGTCCATCTCGCTCGCTGCGCTCCACGCCGTCTCGAACGAACTGGAGTGTTCGCCCGAAATCTTTACACAGTTTTGCACACCATCCACCGTTGCTTTGATCAGCCTGGTATGCTTCCCAGGGAAGCTGTTCTCGTCCATAATTTTCCATAGCTCTACGCGGTCTATACTGTCGTATGCCGCCTTGAAATCAACGAACAGATGGTGCATTGGGACCTGGTATTCACGGCATTTTTGAAGGATTTGCCGTACAGTAAAGATCTGGTCCGTTGTCGAGCGGCCGTCAACGAAGCCGGCTAAATAACTTCCCACGAACTCATTCACTAATGGTGATAGACGACGGAAGATAATCTAGGATACCACTTTGTAGGTAGAATTAAAGATGGTGATCGCTCGAAAGTTCTCACACTCCAGCTTGTCCCCTTTCTTGTAGATGGGGCATATAACCCCTTCCTTCCACTCCTCCGGTAACTGTTCGGTTTCCCAGATTCTGACTATCAATTTGTGCAGGCAAGTAGCTAGCTTTTCCGGGCCCATCTTGATGAGCTCAGCTCCGATACCATCCTTACCAGCTGCTTTATTGGTCTTTAGCTGTTGGATGTGTTACCGAATACGATAACAATTTAATAGTTCCACATACTTGCTTGCACGACATTAACCAGATTAAAAAGACTAATTACATAGACCCCAAATTGTGAGACTATGCATGTAGTAGAAAAATGGGTAGAATAATTGTATGTCAATTATCGATATGAGATTATTCTACCCTCACCGTGTAAATGTACTAACGTTACCAAACGACGACTCGCCTTTGGGCGAAATATCATGGAGGCAACCTGAGATCCGGGGCGAAGAAAGGAGAAAAGGGAAAGAGCGAAATAGGATTGTTGGATCGAGATCAGTCGGCTGCAAACCATAAGGCAAGCAAGTCCAGCGATAGAAGTTTTATTTCCTAAAACCACCGCCAAACCCGTGGGGCAGCATTTTGAGCTGCCAGGTGCAGCCGGAGGTGATTCCTTATCTCGTCGAGGGCAGCAAGGACCGAAGCATCCCGAAAGAGTGTCCATCGTCAGGAGCCCCCACCCTGGTTCCCTATTTGGAAGGGTTATCGTGAGCCTCCTGGGAAGGCCAACATAAAGTTGCTTTCGACAACAAGTGCTGTTACCTACATTCAGAAAGGCCGAAGCGAGAACCCACGCCGTCGGTGCTCGCCAGTACTGTACAGTGACCAGCCAAGCTCTACGCCATGGAAACGCAAGCACCATTCCCGGCGGTCCGCCAATCATTGGTGGCATCCTCTAGTGCATGTTCTTCGGCTGAATCACCCGTGTAGCCCATCAGACCCACGTCGTCGGCGCTCGCCGATACCGTACGGTGACCAGCCAAGCTCTACGCCGTGGAAACGCAACCACCATTCCCGGCGGTCCGCCTATCCTCGGTTGCATCCTTTAGTGCTTGTTACTATAAGTCCGTCTGAATCACCCGGGTAGCCCACCAGAAAGTCCAAGCGAGCCCGGCCTGCACCTCGGAAGTCCGTCACTGCGTTAGGTGAAGGAGGGATCGACTCGTATTATCAACCAAGCCACGCCGAATCCACGAGCACTCGCAGGGCTCTTTCGGCCGTTAACGAACGCGACACGGAGCCACAGCGACAATCGACAGCCGAAGCCCCAACCATCGTTGAAGCCCTCGGCTCGTATAGGATACGAACCGAACCTAGGCCACCCCGCGAAGTCTGACATGCAGTCGGGGCGACACCTCCCCCGAAGCGTTCAAGGTATGTTTGGAGTATGTTCTCCGCATGACACCGTAAGGGCCCCAACTTCTCCGATCGGCCGCAACGTAAACTAACCCTAATCCACTAACCCTAATTTAAAGATGAAAAAAAATAAATGAAATTAAAATGTATCTCTCTCTCATTTTTCTTTGTTGGAAGTCGTCTTATGCATGCAAGTGGTTGGTTCTGACTATTATAGTCCGCTTCTGAGTTGAGGCGTCCGTGTGTTCCCTAAAGCAGGTCGATTGCCGACCCTGAGACCTATCCTACGAGGTGAGCTAGTTTGGGACGTGAGGACGTCCACTCTCCAGACGTGTGGACGTCATCGAAAGTTACAATTCGCCTGTTCCGTGCGTTCACAGATGGCATCCTTAACTTCCCTCAAGGTGAGGGTTGGTTGGCTTCCATCGTCCGTTAAACTGACGTAGTCATCTCCTCCGCTGCCTTGACTTTCACTGCCTGTACTCTCAGCGCCATTCAAATGTTCCTCGTAGTGCTGCTTCCACCTTTCGAATACCACACGTTCGTGCGTCATCCTTATCCTCCCATCCTTATCCCTGCACATTTCGGCTCGCGGCACGAATCCTTTGCGGGATGCGTTGAGCTTTTGGTAGAACTTGCGTGTTTTTTAAGAACGGCACAGCTGTTCCATCTCCTCGTACTCCGCTTCTTCCAGGCGGCGTTTCTTGAAAAAGCCGGTCTGCTGTCTCCGCTTCCGTCTATAACGTTCCACGTTCTGCCGGGTACCTTGCTGCAGCGCGACCGCCCGCGCTGCGTCCTTCTCCTTCAGAATCTGGTCGATTTGTGATTCTGTCTGCAGTGGTGATCTCCAGGTGTACCGATACGGAAGGCTGTGTTGGAAGTAGGTGCAGCGAATGGCCATATTCTTGGAGGCGATGAAATCAATTAGTCGTTCGTTCGTCAGCACCTCTTGGCCAACCTGAGTGTTCAAATCTCCTATGATGATTTTGACGTCGTGGCTTGGGAGGCTGTCGTACTCACGTTCCAGCTGCGCGTAGAATGCGTCCTTATCATCATCAGTGCTTCCGAAGTGTGGGCTATGGACGTTGATTATGCTGAAGTTGAAGAACCGGCCTTTAATTCTCAACCTGCACATCCTTTCATTGATCGGCCACCACCCGATCACGCGCTTTTGCATATCGCCCATCACTATGAAAGCTGTTCCCAGCTCGTGTGTGTTGCCGCAGCTCTGGTAGATGGTATGATTACCTCTAAACGTTCGCACCATTGATCCTTTCCAACAAAACTCCTGCAGCGTTACGTTGCCGAATCCACGGTCCTTGAGCACATCGGTGGGTATGCGTGTGCTCCCGGTGAAGTTGAGAGATTTGCACTTTCACGGACCGAGTTTCCAATCGCTAGTCCCTTTTCGTCGCGGTGGTCTTTGCCGATGGTTCCGGTCCGTACTCTCTTGTTGATTGTTCGTTGCTTATATTTTTTTAAAGGCTGGCTTGCAGGGCCTGACACCAAACCCCCTAAATTTCCGGAGGACCATTCCTCCTTATTCCCGGTGGACCACGGTGCACAGTTTCACTTAGAGTCCCTCGCTGGCACTCGGACGATGATCAGCCGCCCCTAACATGAAGAACAGACGCTGTTGTGAGCCGATCCTGACATGGAGAACAGACGCTCAATAAGATTTACACCTCCGGAGAGGAGCAACCCCCCCTCCCCCTTCCCTGTCAGCATACGACCATAGTTCCCAACGGGGTTGGTTACCCGATCTTCCCTAAGGTTGCTCGTATCCCGGCCAGCACCACGGGGAGGTAGGGATAGGAATAGCTGGGTAAGAGGCTAAGGACCGCGAGATGGGGTCTATTTTATTCCTTCAGGTACGCGAAGTACCAATGGTACGCTTTACCCAGCATTTGCCGTGCCAACTGTGGAGCAATGTGGTCTCTGTCATTAGTGTCTAGATCAAACCCCATATAGCGTATCTAAAAATCGTCTGATTCTAAAGCCACATCCGAAATATTTTTTGTGGTTTTTCGAAATTTTCAGGTCATTGGCATTATTTTATCACATAGACTATCACATTGGTAATTCAAGTTTTATTGGAAATGATACTTCCATTACGAGTCGAGGTGCCAATTGCACGGGAGTGTCTTAAGAGTGATCTTGCGTATGGAGGTTCAGAACCCATAATGTTGTGTCGCTCGTAGTACCATAATGTGCCGGAAGTAATCATCTGCTAAGAGATGCCCTTGCATCATAGTGAGAGAGTAGCGACAGATACTTTTTTTAACGAAGGTAATGGAAATCTGCAACCAGACACCTGGGAAGACGAACCCAGGTAGTGTGGGGATGGGATCACAACTCCCGACCCACTAAAACCAACTCCTTCCTCTCCAGTCATTCCCCGGCCCACAATTAAGCAATACTTCGGGGATGACTATCGGGCATTGCGCCCTCTCCATGACGTACACAAGTGCACGTATGCGCCTCAACTCTCCGACACTCCCCATGACACACTGGCACCCCATGTGCCCCAACACTCACCTGTGGGGGTTGTAATACCCCCATCTCCCATTTCTATCCACTCTGTGCACCTCCTGTGGGCGTGAAACACCCGGCACGTCTCGCGTGCCTAACACTCACCTACCCGGACTTTGATACTGCCAATAGGTACCAAGGACAGGTACTTTGCAGGTAGCACCCACCTATTGATATTCCGAAGCCCAGATAGTCCTCAGTCAGTGTGATGGTCTCCCCATCCTGATTTCTGAGGTGCCACAAAATCGGTGCCGCAGAATCGCGGCTTTGGCTTCTCTTCGCTCCTCTATTTTCCTCCAGGTCTCATCGGTGATCCATTGTTTTCTCTGAGTGCGCAGTTCGCCCAGATTATTCTCGTTGGTGGCTATGAAGGCATTCTTGATGGCGGTCCACTGGTCTTCCATGCTGCCACCTTCCGGAATATCTGCAGAACGCGTATCCAGTTCGAATCACCGTGGCATCTTCCAGTCGGCGTGTGTTGAACCGTCGTCCAACTCTCTCATCCTGCCGACGAATCCGCGAAATGCGCAGGCGTATTCGCCGATGAGGAGGTGATGATCAGACGCGATATCGGCACTACGTTTATTCCGTACATCAAGAAAGCTCCGTTTCCATTTTCGGCTGATCCAGATGTGGTCGATTTGATTTCTGTTAAGCCGTCACGGGAGACCCACGTGAGCCGGTCGATGAGAGAAGAGCGATCCCCCGATCACCATGTCATTAATACCACAGAAATCTGAGAACAGCTCTCCGTTTTCGCTCATTTCTCCGAGAACATGGCGTCCCATAATGCGCTCATAGTTCGAGTTGTCGGATCCTATCTTCGCATTAAAGTCGCCCATACAGATCTTGATATCCCCCTTCGGAATTATATCTACGACGGCATTGAGTTAGATATAGAAGTTCTCTTTGTCTTGCAGATCGGCAACCTCGGTTGGCGCATAACATTGGATTATAGTAAGGTTTCGGACCCGTGTTCTAAATCTGGCAACGATTATCCTTTCACTTATAGGTTCCCACTTCATAAGCGCAGAGTGTGCCTGAGCACTTAGTAGGAAGCCAACTCCGCGATGCCGGGGAGCGTGTTCACCTCGTAAACCAGAGTATATCGGAACTGTGACGGCGTTTGGCGACGGCGACGGCGTTTTGTGTTCTCCAAAGTTTGACCAATGGACTTCACTCATTCCCAGGATCTTAAGGCTTCATGACATGTCATTCAGAATGGCTGCCTTGCGGCTTACCAACACAGTCAAACAATCAACCACCCCACCCACCCCGATATGCACAGATAAATTTAATTTATATATTGCCTACATACCTGACCATCTTCTCACTAAAAAAGTAAATCTGGACTTAGTTCTAATTTCAATCTATGCGGCGGTATGATGATATTATCGCATAGCGCTAATTTAGGGAAGATATATAAGCAAGTGGACAAAGTGAAAAAATTCAACCCAGTAGCGCACAATGCCAACGACGTCGCCGGTTTCAACACTCTGCACGACGTCGGTAGCGTCGTATGCAAGCAATCATTGATCAGCAGCAGACAGTGATGTCGATATGAACTATTGTGAAATCATAGCGGAAACATGTAAAATATCGATTTAATTAATCAATCTTTTCCTAACGCATTATGTATTGATGCAATAATAATACCTTATTGATTTTGTTTTGGGGTGCATTGTTAAAAATTGAAAAATTGGGGCAAAAAATAATCTTGTTATTGATGCGTTTGAGCAGCTGGCAACAACAGTTGAGGATGTAAACATAAACAGCCAGCATCGTGAAAACATAATTCATAAATATTCACCTAAACCAAAGTAAAACTGATGCTTTTCTGACAAAATCCATCAGTGAATCCCATGCTTAGACTGTATTGATTAATACTGCTTCTAAATTGGGCTGAATTCTTCCGAATGCGTGCAATGTTTACTGTTGTCGGATGTTAACAAAAAATGAATCCCACGTGTATGCTTACTGAATTGGTATTGGAAGTGTCCACCACTACAAATCCGTAGTTGATGCTTTTTATGACACAATCACATTGCAATTTGAGTGTCTCAACGCTTCACCTTAAGCTTCATGCGGCGTGCCTCATTGCCAGGTTGTGCCAATTTACCCTGCTGGGCTAGGGTTAAAACTTTCCATGTTCCTATTCGTATCCGTTGTTTCGCGCTAAAAGTAGATGCCTGAAAATCAGTCCGTATTCTTTCATTATCTGATTCTCGAACAAATTGATGTTTCGGGAACAGTAGGTTATTGGCCCAAGGTTCCATATCCACCGGTATAGGGCTGCCATCTTAGGTATAGCTTCCGGGGAATAGCATTTCGTACTCAGCCGCTGGATGCCAGAACTGACGCTGTTTGAGCCGCACCTTCTTGGTGAACAGACATTCGATCAGTCAGGTCAAATTTGTTTGAAGTCCCACCTAATACCAGGACTAGGCTAGTGCGCTTTGAGCGGCACACGGTCGCTTTGATAGGGCCTGCTTGAGGACACATGCAGCTTTTTATAGAAGTTGTACAGAGCCCACTGTCGAACCCCACCACATCCTAGGCAGACCCCACATGACGCACCCTCTCATTCTAGCTGATGTCAGAAGGCCAACAGTGCCTAGGCTGCACTACCAGCTAAGAACCGAACCCTTAGCTGGCAGTCAATTGTCATCGGAAGACCCGTGGAAGCGTGATTATTGGAACTTGTGAGTCCCCAAGCGATAGAATCGCGTCGCGAGTGTTTGGGGAACCTTCAATCCCGCCACCGCTCGCTGTGCACTTCGGTACTTATATCGCGACCGAATAGGATACCGAGTCTCCCATGTCGAAGGAAGAGACAAAAGTTTATTGGATAGAAAATAATTTTCAGAGCTTATTAGGTCAAGTGGAATGTCTTCAATTGCAACAAGACGTGGTATAGTACTGTTCCATTTCATTCCACCATCTTATAACTTCACTGAAATGTATTTCGACTTAAACAATAAGATCGCCTTATGCGTCTCGCACTTGAATCAAGAAAATAATTTAAAGTGGTGGTTCTAATTCATGAATATTTCTGATTCCCTTATTTTGTTTATTACAATGATTCTATGCCACGTGTTTTGGTGGACTATATTTTAATTATTTCGCATTTTCCAACTACACCCCAAGTTAAAATCATAATTGTTATCATTTCTTCCAAACCTCACACGTTAGTCTTTTTGGTCAGAGTTTTGGCAATATTTAGAATAGTATATTGGACAAGAATTAACTACTCTAAAAAAATAGAATTTGAATGAAGGTAAATATTAATTCATGATTTTTTTGTTGGGAATTGCGCTTTCCACCATTACAGCACTAAAGAACGATCAGAAACTCCGTTAACCTTCGCGGAAAATAAATTTATTTTGTCAATAAGTATCACTTTCGCCTGAAATTTCAAAAACCCTCAAAGCATTCCAAAAGTCACTCACGAAACAGACACATATCAAACAACACAATTGCCTTTCACTGTTCCTAATCACGTGCTTCTCGAGAAGCGGATCCGCGCGCGGCATGCTTCAATACAATGCAACCGATGCCACATCTTAGTATGTCGCGCTACATCCATCGCGGTTGTATCGCCGGATCTCGTTGCAGTTGTTCTTGTCGCTTCCTACTTTTCGTAAACATTAATACGCAACGGTAGGGTTTCTCACCCCATTCCCGGCCTAACATGCGCACGACTGCATTATTTAATTGATATTTATGACTAGGGGCAACTTTTCTGAATTTTGTGGGCCGTGTAATATTGCGATGGGGTTCACCTCTGCTTCAAAAATAGTTATTCTTGCTAAACACCGCTTGAAAAAGCTTTTATTTGATTTAAATTAACATGGTGCAGCACTCATTTCAGTCATAGGCGATTGCTTATCCGGCATACCCCAAATCTCCTCGGCATACGCAATATTTTACTCAATCTCTCAACATCTTACTCTCATTCTCTCTCGGGACGGTAGAAAATGCGACGTAAACAAAAATATGCACGTTCCACGACAACAAGATGCCAGATGGTATTATTCATAATCATTTTTATTTGGTTGAGAAGATATATTTACTCATCCAAATTTCTTCCAAACACTTAAAAACAATATCTTTTCCACCTTTTGAAATCGAGAGAATTATAAATAACATGATAGCTTCAACGTATTAGACAGTTTTCCTATTAACGATGAAGGATTATCTTCATACTAAAATAAGACTTATGGCCTTTTGGCAGCACTGTACAGCTAGAAGTTCTTGGGCCGAGGTGATTTTTTGTACGGTTTGAGGATACATTTTTAAATGTATTCCAATATGTTTATATAAAATCTAGTGATACGAACAATTACAAAAGATTAAAGTGCGTGAGTTTAGCATTATTGTGTGGTGATAAACAGCCTGAAGCAATGGTTGTATCGAGCACTGTGACGATTTTCAGGTAGGTGTTTATTTGATGATACCGTTTTGTAAAAGTGGAAAGAATCACTTCGGCTCAGTGGTGTTGCAACGAAGAGCAAAAGTTTGAAATCTACATTTTTATTTTCTATAATTGGATCGATTAGGAGTGAAATAAATGGTTGAAAAATATTAAGTATTGTGCGAGATAAATAGGAGACTTTTTTAAAATGATCAATCATAAACCTACGGCTACTAAACACTATAAATCATTAGCTTTCTGTGCAGTGAGCCGGGAATGGGGTCCATAGGCCCAAGTAGTGATTTGCCCTATATGCGGTAATATGGCATCGCATCGGGGAGCGAACGCGCGCGTTGTTTGCCTCACTCAGTTTTGATTCAAACTTCCCTTCGACAACGTTTATTCAAATCGCAATCCAGAACCTATCCACGAGGTATATTTATGAGTAGGTTCTATCGAAGCTAACGTTATATGAGTAGAAGCAGCGCAAACGTGGCGCGGCCGGTTTGTTTTCGTATTATTTAGCGGGTTGATCCCGGTATGGACTCAGTTGCCGTGTGCTACCAAACCGATGCGGTTCATAGCTTTTAGTAATCCTACTAACCTGGCTCCTAGTATGTTACAAGCTGACAATTCCAAGTGATCAGAAGAAGTGTTATCCTCGTGATGCCCTTCGAGAAGTGAACAGATTTTATCCTCCAAATGAAAGTGCATTTTCTCAAAGTGAAGTGAACCATGTGGATTTGTTTGTAGGCATCACATTTTCGGTGCTAATTGATTCGAAGAACTTCGTTCGCGTGCACAGAATTCTAAAGACATTTTACGGAGCTCGCATCCCAGCGTCACCGACGATAAAATGACAAAAAAGTACAGCGTGGTCTTCATTCGCCATGGCGAGAGCGAGTGGAACAAGATGAACCTCTTTTGCGGCTGGCACGACGTCGGGCTCAGCGAAGAAGGTGAGTCTAGTAACCTTGAATTTAAATCTCATTTGAACTGGACCGAGGATTTAAATGTTTAGGGAATCATCGATAAGATAGTGAGTGTTTCGAATGCAGATGATGTTTATCTGTATCATTAAAGCCACCGGAAATAAGTGTGCTGCTGTTTATCCCCCATAATTATAGTGCACGAAATGTGTCCATTTTTCGAAAGGTATCGCATGAGTCATTCGAAAGGGCTTACAACGTGAGTCATTCAGGGGGCTTACCGCGGTAATTGGACAGCAGCAAATCAAGAAACCGGAGACAAAGAAGGTCTAATTTAATCCAACCAAGCAAAAATTGAGCCTGTTGATACAGCGTAATGTTAGCAAATAAATAAATGCGCATTCTACCTTTAGGTTTATTTATAAACCTCATTCAATATTGTTTCAACAATTATAGTAACGTCTTGTTTTTGCGTTGCAATTGTCATAAAGATGGTAATAATAATAATTTGGCTCTGAAAGTAATCTTTATACAGCCCATTCACAAATTGGTAGAGGTAGAGGAAACTCGAAGCTTTCTTTTTTTCCTGTTCATTAATGTGAGTTTTGACTTTGATAGACAGTTCCTCGCTTGTCATGGTGATGCCGAGGCCGGAAGGCCGGCGACTAAAGCACCCAGGTACCATCCGTAAGCAAGGTTTTTGAAACTAACAACAGTTACAGGTTTGAACGACAAATTAAGAACGAAAAACTAGTAGCCTAGGAAAATCTGGTCGAAACAGGAACGGGACATAGGACGAAAGTTATTTAGAAGATAACCGTCAAAACCATACTTCGGTTGAAACCCATCCAATCCGTTGGTGTTGTAGTTGGGATCTTATTGTACTTGCTGCGCTGCTCTCCGGAGATGATTATTCTTGCTTGATGTGACGGCAGAACCCCTAAATCGTCAGAATAATTCAGAAAGGAAAAGGAATCCGACGGTAAATTTGATTCAGTTCGCCTGTTTGGCAGGACGATAAATTGGAATCTACTCAGAACGCTGCATTTAAGCGATAGTCTTTTGGGTATTCCGACAAACAACTTGAGGAACTTGCTTAGCTGATGAGGCATGATCAGAAAATACGGAGAGGGGTGTGGGCAAACGGGTCATTTGGCCGAAACGGTTGTTTGGCAGAAAGGGCAATTGTCATTCGACCGAAAATGTCATTTGACCTAACGGGTTGATCATATGTCCGTCGTTTGGCCAAACGGGTTAAATGGCCGAAAATGTCATCTAGCAAAACAAATCATAGCACCGTAAATTTCGTTTGTAAAACGAGTCATATGGCCAAAAATGACGTTTGGGAGTGATTAATGATAATTAAGAAGTGAGAAATCATAAATACGTAATGATGTGTGAAAAGTGAGAAATCTCACTACGATAGTGAGAAGTGAGAAATGACAAGCGAGAATGCTCACCAGACATTATTATTATTATCTTTATTAGTGAGATTTTCGGCCCTGGGCCGGTTCACCTCGTCTCACCAATCAGACATCTTGCACGCGTACAAAAATATGAGATTGAGCAAAGATTGCCACACACAAAAAAAATCGTTGGTAAAAGTAAAAGAATCGTTGGTAAAATTAAGGAAATTCGTTAGTGATTTTCAGTAAAAAGTAGAAAGTATAGCACTGTTGGATTAACAAACACAGAACTTTTGTTTCAGGAATGTTGCATTTGAAGTTGTTTTAATAGTTCACCAATCTTAGACGTAATCCCAACAAACAATTTTAGCTGGATAAACTGTTTTTTTTTTGTTGAAGAAGGTTTTTTTTTCTTTATTAAAATTGAAGAAGGTTATTTTTGGTTGAATAAGCGCTCTCTCAGCTTTCAATGTTTGTAGGGATATCATATTCTCGAAATGAAAGTTTTTTTGATTTTCTTTTAACTATTCTCACTTTAATTGCATATTATTCGGCAACTCGGCCGTACGTAAACCATTTTTTGTTAAATATCTTGGCTGTGCATATGCAAAGCACATGTTTCGAAATGGATAAATTGATATGATATTTCCGAAAAAGAATCCACGTGTCTTGGAGAGACTCGAACCCTCAACCTCCTACTCTCTAGACAGGCGTGATAACCGTGATTGTATTGTTCACGTTAATCACTTGACTATGAGAGATTTGTTTGTGTCCTTGAATTACTTGTTTTTGTGTTTAAATCAAATATCATTGGGGCAGTAATAAGCCTGTTGATGTATACTATAATAAATAAATAATAATAAACCCCTACACAACAAGACCACTTAAAGGTCACGTTTTCGGAAAAGCCATCAGAATCCGAGTACCAACCTCCACCGCGGTTAGATCTTTTTTGCAAATGTATAATATCTTTCGGATGCTTGATTTGTTCAATCTTCACATGTGCTTTACTGTTGTATATCCACAGTCAAGCGAGTGCACATTGTTTATTAAACGAGAGGATCGAACTCTATGCCCCCAACAACGGACTGGGCGGATTTGTATAGAGTGTGAATAAATCACACTCTGCTGTGCCAAAGGCTTGCTTGGCTAAAGCATTTGATGAGTTTGATTGCCCTACGCCCCTGCGGTCGCGTGTACTCAGACGCCTAATGACGGTGGAAGACCGACACTTGATTACAATTATTTGCATATTATTCAGCAAATCGGCCGTACGAAAACCGTTTTTTGTTAAATATCTTGGCTGTGCATATGCACAGCACATGTTTCGAAATGGACAAATTGATATAAAATTTGCGAAAAAGAATCCACGTGTCTTGGAGGGACTCGAACCCTCAACCTCCTACTCTCTAGATAGGCGTGATAACCCCTACACAACAAGACCACTTAAAGGTCACGTTTGCGGAAAAGCCATCAGAATCCGAGTACCAACCTCCACCGCGGTAAGATCTAGCGCCACAGTTGATTTTTACTGCGCGCATGGTAAAATCAAACGGGTTTGTTATCTGCTGAAAATCGTCGGTGCACATTCTTAAAATAACCCTCAGAATGGTAGTTTCGACGGCAATATTGTTTTTTTAGACATAAAAAAAATTAGCCACGGAAAAAACTTTGCAATCAATCAATTTAATATTTGACTTAAAAGTTTTAGCACTCAATAATACCAATTTTTTTTTTTACTCTTGAAACAAAACTGAAAAATGTTGAAATCACACCTTTTTTTCGCTCTGTGTAAGCGCCCATAAAATTAAGCGCACGTGAGTCTCACGGAGCTTGTGTCATTAACATTGGTGAGTCGCATTGAGAAATCTCAATGCGATCAGCTCATGTGCTGTTTGCCATGGCAAACCTTTGCAAGCAACAGCAAAGGTCCGTAAAACCACTTGGGTGGAAAATTTTCATTCAATAAGATCGTCGCCTAAGTAACGCCAGCTATACATTCCTAGCGCATGAGATGAGTCTCATGAGACGTACATTGAGCCACGCTTACTCAGTTATTTTTGATGCGCGCTAGCACCGAATCGATCCTACGTGAACTTGTGCAGCTCATGGCACATTGTCCGAGACATTGTCTCATCCATGCATACACGAGAATTAAGAGACTCTGATGTTCACTTCCCTCTCTTTATTTCTCACTTCTCACTTCACACGTCAAAGAAGTGACAAAGGAGAAGTAAGAAGGAAGAAGGTAATCCAGTTTTCGCGAGCGGTAATGGCCGTCAGCTTGCCTGCGAGTTAGTCTCTGATTTGACGTTTGTGGAGGTCAACTGCACCCACCGTTCCGAGAATTCTGACCAATGCACTATGGGGCGGCTCCATACAAGTAGGTGGCCGAAAATATTTTCATTTCATTTCTGCAATATTTCACACTTATATCGTAGATTATTGTCTAAAAGATGTGAAATACTTGTTTTGCAGGTCGTTATTACTTCTAAGGTCTCCAAACTCCCTGGAATACAGACCTTTGATCTCTATGGAATATATCCCTTTTATCTACGAATGTCTCATGTACACAGCAGTCTATAGATGTGTATTTTATTGCAGCGCAGACCTGTAGAGTTCAAACTAGAAAATTGTATACTGTTTTTATGTGAATTGAGTTGTACAGATGTTCTAAGTTGCACAAGGACTCCGTCAAATACAGGCCATTGCATCTACATACGTAACAGGTTGTCTTTGTAGGATTTTTCAGATTGGTTCAGGCGCTTAACCCGTAAAAGAAGTAAAGGGAATACAATATAAAGCTCTATTAAAGCTAAACGAACTCCATGCAATAAAAGCTTCAAGATATATAAGTATACTGCAACAACATTTATTTATTCATTATGTACATGAACATCCTCAACAAAATCATCATTTATTTCTTCAAGATCGATTAAAATATCTGCTATGGTATATTTTTCTGTACTCGAATCTGTTGTATTGCAAGAAGTTTCAGTCACTAAAAAACTTTGAACATCTTCTGGATATTCCAGATTAGATTTATTTTGAAGTCGCTTACCTAAGTTGAGGGAGCTTATCAAAGCGATCCGACGAGTTCATAGCACGAATGAAAACGTCATGTAAATTTTCTTCTCTTGAGGCTTTCCTGGCATGATGAGTCCGACTTTTTTTTGAGTGCTTGTGTTGACACTCAGCTGCTTCTTCAGCCAACATTCCAAGTGGTGCTGGTGAATGAATAATTATATCCCCAGCATGGGCAAGGACTTTATGCACCGTAGCAGGAATTTTATACCAATCATACAGCTGCAAATATAACCGGTAGGTTGCTTTACAATAACTGTCTAGCTTTTCAGGATTGATTGGCTCTTGGCAGTTTATCGCGATCAGAATGTTCCAGAACCGGTGAATTAGCTCTTCGTTGACATTTAATGCTTCACTTAACAGATTTGGATTCGAAAACGCTCGTCGACAAATGTTTCCAGTTGTACTTGATCCTGCTCCACCTTGCCTTGGCTGGTCGACTCTCACACCAAAGCTATCATAAAGCCTTTTCTGTATAAGTTGTTTTCTCTTCAAGTACGCTTCCTTTAATATCTTTGATACCTGCCACTTTTAAAATCCATTCGGTAAGATATGTGAAGAAGGCACTCGAAAAATCGCATCCATGCATGTAATGGAGATATTCCATAAATAAGTGTCCCTATCTCTGGTGTATATCCTTTTTCAAACTCCTAGAATATTTGAAAAATATGTACAAGTATTTCTTATAAAAAAATAATACCTCTAGGCTTGTCATTACATTTGGAGTGGCTTTACAAATTGGGCAATTTTGCATAGATGACGTACCAGTTATGTAATTTAGAACTTTACCATCCACCATGCTCATGACAAAATCGAAGTCAACCAAAACATATTTCTCCTGCTCCAAATCGATCTTAACTGGAACTAATTCACTTAGTTCTCTCTCTATGGTGTTTTTGCAATCGATCACAACTTGCTTCGATTCCTTCACAAACTCTAGCATAATTGGTCTGCATTAACGAATACTTTGTGGGGTCAAGTTGTACCAGAAAATATGTTACGATTACTATGTAAATATAAATGTATTGGAGTCGTTGTCACTGAAAATACATCTGAATCGTCTTGTTGATTCGTACCTGGGAATGATTGATGGTATTGCGAGTATCCCGTAGATCCGTCCATACCCCAACTACTTAAAAGGTTGATTGATTTCGTGTTTCAATGATTTCACTATTCGTTCTACAGTATGTTGCATTAGCGATTGTATTCTAACCTAAAAGAAAAATATGAATACATATATTATTCCATTTCAAGGAGATGATCTATCTTTCATTACCTGTATTTTTGTTGCCGTTTTTTCGATGGAATCCAGCGGAGGAGAACATATCGCTTTCATTTTTTGTATCACTTTGTAAGTAGGAAATCTTGCAGGATTTTTTTTATGTGTTTGTTCGTACACATATTTACTCATACCACAATCGAGAAAATATTCAAAAGTTTCTTCATCGGACATCATTCCATGAGAATCACTTAGAGTAGTGTACATTCTGGAAGCGTGATCTCGGTTTTTTAAAATATGGCCTATCACTTTCACCATACTCGTATCACTTCTGTTGTAGGCAGTTCTTCTTGCTCCCAGTAGCGCTTTTTCTATGGTATCCTCTCTTGGATCCATTAGCTCATCATTAATTCTTCTGCGCTTCGTACGCTCACTTAAATCCTCAAAATTTTTTGATGGCCTTCCACGAGATGTTGAAGCCACTGGCTCTGGCTCAGCATGATAAAATTCTTCTAATTCAAATTCTGTGTCAAGCCATTCCTCATTATATGAGTCAAAGTAAGTTTTGGACCGGGATGCGGCCTGCCATTTTTTTTCAAATTTCAAATGCAGATTTTTCAATTTTGTCTGGAGTTGACTCTTTTTTTGTTTATCCACAGCGAAGCTTTGGCAAATATATTCCAAAGCTTTTTCAACGCGATCTACCTGACGTCCCTCGTGAGCTCTAAATACTTCAATGAGTTGCCTATAATTCATGATTCACCAAATAATAAGTACAAACACTTCACACGATTTACCTTCGCAATCACAGCTCACTATGCACTCAGATAGACATTCATAAATGTTCTGTTTATTTATTTCACCTAGGTACATACCAATAATTATCGAAAGATGTCCTTAGGTACAGACATTTTTGCTTCTTGTATTCACATATTGGATTTTAATTAATATCAAAATTTTACTTTTTATGAAATAATTTCAAATGAAGCCTAGAGTATTTTCGTAACCCTCAAGAGTATATTGTTTTTTTCATATTTATTTGCTTGATACTTGATAGATAATGAGTTGCCTCCTCTTGGTAAGCCTACGCCAAATGGAGTATCATATAGCTGCATAAGCTATCGTGTCCACGGCCTACCACGAAGCCTACGACACTTTTCGTGTTATCTACTATCTCTATTTTAACTGTTCTTGATGCTCTTTTGTCATACGCATGGGATTTGTATCCAGCCCATCACAGTCTGCCGTGTATTATGAGAATAATTACATTTAATGGTTCAAAATTAATGATTTTTTTTTCGAAAAAGTGATCGGATTCGCAGATTTGCAGCCATAAGCAGCTGGAATTTGTTTTAATGCCTTCTGGGAGGTCCAAAGAAAGTCGTAGTGGTAGTCGCTAAGCGAAACTTTGAGAAACTTTTTTTGTATGGAATTTTTTGTATGAAAAAAAAAATTTTTTCTTCGGGTCATTTTCGGATGTTTCACTACCTATTTTCCCATAACTAACCCGTTCTTCGCAAGTCCAGTTGGAAAAGAGCTACTGTAGCCGAAGATATTGACAGTTGAATAATGCATTGATTTTTCAAGAACTAAAAAGTGTCTGGCTCTAATGCCTATATCTTGATAACCATATGGCTTAGAGTGCTGATATGCTGGGGTTTAATGCTTCAAAGCATTAGCATTTAGTAGGTCAACTTGAATTACGAATCAGAGAAAGTCGATTTTTTTTATTTTCGGCCACCTGATTCCCTATAGTGCAATGTGGCATATAAGAAGGTGCTGATGAAGTAAATTCAAGCCTTCTTATATACCACGTTACTACGGCTATACCACGTTATACCACGGCCATTACCGCTCGCGGAAAACTGAATATTGAGAGAGAAGAAAGAAGTTAAAAAAGTAAAAGAAAGAAGGAAAAATCTGAAGGGTTATGTACACGACACGACCGCCTAACCTAAACTACGTAAAACAGTTTGGTGCATTGAGGACTGCAGTGATCATCATGTATGAATATTTTTAAATAATTTGATTATTTATGTCACTGGTCATTGGCGTAAATAAGGTAAATAAGGCTTAGCCCTCCCTAGGATTTGAACAGTTAGTTAGCGGTGATATCAATTTTCAACAAATAGCAAAATGAATTACTGAAAAAGTTTGAAGACAAAAGAATTATTTCCCATATTCGCCCTATCATAATGAAATTAGTGGAAGACAAATGAGCTTGTTTCTCATTTCTGAGAAAGATTCCTATGTGGCAGTGAAAATGCACTTGGTGTTAATTATGAAAAGGCAATATCTAATTGATTTGAGAGCATCAAGCTTGATATGATCAACAATGGTGAGGCACCAAAGCATCAGCATCCGAGAAGGATTCTCATCAGAATCCGAGAGGAATTCTCATTGGAATCTCTAAAGAATTCCTTTCAGAATCATGAATCTAGACGAATTCACACTGGATTCCTTTCGGTGTCGTTGAGGGATATCCTTGGGAATCTGTGGGGAATATTCTTCATAAAACATGGAGGATCTGCTTCAGTATCTTTCATTAATTTGCTTCAGAAATCCTCTGGAGTCGTACGAAGATTTGTTTCGGAATCATTCGCAGATTTGCTTCTGAATTCCTTGACGGTTTGTTTCAGAATACTTCAACGATTTACTTCAAAATATTCCAATATTTAATTCGGAGTCTCTCGACGTTTTGCCTCGGAATCCCTCAATGATTTGCTTCGGACTTCCTCGACGATTGGAAGCCCTCTGACGATTTGCTTCAAAATCCCTTGACGAATTGCTTCGGAATCATTCGACGATTCGCTTCGGAATACACCCAGGTTTTTTTTTACACGGTTTGGTTTTGGTCGTTTAAGACCTTCAGCGGCAATAAAGCAATGAGTTAACCCCACCAAAAAATTCACAAAAAATCAAAGAAAATTCAGGGGGTATTTGAAAAGCTGTAAAAGTTCAGGTTAACCGAGAAATTAATGAATTCCAACCGCGTAAAAAAAACCTGGGTGTACATCGACAGTTTGCTTCGGAATTCCTTGAAGATTTAGTTCGGACTCCCTCGAAGATTTACTTTGGAATCCTTGATGATTTGCTTCGGAATCCATGGGGAATTCCCTTCGGAATCGCTGGAGGATTCTTTACCGAATCCCTGTATGAATAATTCGAAGTTCCTCGACGGATCCCTCGACAGATTACTCAGGAATCCTTCGAAGATTTGCTTCTACATCCCTGGAACATTTCCTACGACATCCCTGAACATTCATGTTGGAATTCCTGGAGAATTTCCGACTGAATTTCTGGAACATTCTCGTTGGAACTCCTGGAACATTTAGCGTCGGAATTCCTAGAGAATTTTATTCATAATCTCTAAAAGATTCTCATTGGAATCCCTGGAGGATTCCCGTCGACATCCCGAGAGGACTACCTGGAATATTCCTGTCGGAATCCGTGATAAATTGCCTTCAGAATCTTTGAAGGTTTCTTTCGGTGTGCTTGGAGTGTGCGGGACCAAGCCGAGCGTTACTACACTTAGACGCAATAGTCATACACTATCAATTTGAGTCGTTGGTTATCATCGGCTGGTAAACAGGCACACTTCGATACTGTGTGCTACAACAGAAAGCACGTGCTTGAGAAAAGATAATATGGATGAGTGTGATTGGTCTGCAATTGCCTTAGGTGGTTGGACTGTATTCATCACAATACCACTATAAGATAGCTTAATGAGGTGGAAAAATGTTCGGGAATTTTTGAAAAGATGCTCAAAATAGAGAAAACAGATGAAAGGGCTATAGCCCCCCCCCTAGGCATTGGGGCTAGTTACGCCAATGGCACTGGTTTAGAACAAAATTTACGTAACCTAAAATATGAAAATTGTTAAATACATACCGTTGACGGGGGTGACAATGGGTCAGCGCCCTCACCTACAGTCTGGAGGTCGGATAACAAAATCGTCCAAAAAGGTCTCTTCTACACCCAGGTTTCTTTTACACGGTTTGGTTTAAGGTGATTATAGAATGAAGCCAGAAATCGACCATTTTGTAAATTACGTGCTTTTCCAATATTTTTTTTTCAAGAGCACGAGATGAAAGAACCATAACGCGTATGGGGCTGAAATAATGGTAGATCGCTTGCTTAGTTATGCTCACGGTATACAGAAAACAAGGTAGGCTCGTTAGAAAAATGACACTTCGAATGTGACGCATGTTTTATCGCCACATGTTGGAGTACAAAAGTAAGCATGCTGCGACCGTAGAGCATCGTCTCGGTCCAGCTTGTGCGAAGATAGCAGTGACGTCACATGTTTACATTCAAACTGAATGTTTACAGACGTGATGAGCCTGCCTTGTTTTTTGTATGCCGTGGTTATGCTGAACAATCATAATTTGAGTTTCGGCACTGTACAAAAACTATTACGCCAGATTTGGGGTTTTGGAAATGTATGTAGATAAACGTGTGGTGAATTTGAAATTCACCACGGGCTTCATTCTATAATCACCTTAAATCGTTTAAGATCTTAAGCGTCAATGAAACAATGAGTTAACCCCACGAAAAAATTCACAAAAAAATACAAAGAAAATTCAGGGGGTATTTAAAAAGCCGTGAACGTTTAGGTTAATCGAGAAATTAATAAATTCCAACCGCGTAAAAAAAACCTGGGTATAATTAAGTTTTCTTGTCCTCATATACATTAAATCAGAAACAGTGACCCCTTTCTCACCTCCAATTGACCCATTGACCTATCTTTTATGTGCTTTTTTTGTTACTCTTATGTGTTTTCTTGTTTTATAATACACGAGAAAGGCATCATCGCTGCTAGGTGGATAATTCTGATTTTGTTGTATATAACTTGATTTTTCGAAGCAATATAACTCACGGACGGGCTGACCGATTTGTGAGAATTTTTTCACTCTCTCTAATGGATTCGCCTTGGGATCAGCTGTGTTTATGTACACTAAGAATTGATAAATTTGACGGGAAAAGTTGAAAAAAATGTTCCAAAACGGTTTTATGATTTCTGAAGCATGCCATCAAGCTCGAACTGAAATCGATCTAGAGTGCGCCTTGCAAACAACTAATCAATTGACAGATCCAAAATAAAACCCTAGCGGAATCGGGCAGGTTCGTCTAGAATTTGATATAAATGGAAATAGTGGAGTATGATTATTAAATATAGAGAAATATTATTTTGCAACAAAAAACTCTATAATTGAGTGCTCATTGATGATGTCATACGATGTCTAATGAAGAAATGTTAGATGATCAAGAAAAAAGTATACCTGATGAATGATGTCGTTCTGGTTGCAGTAACCATATTGTGACTGAATCCGGTCATATATAAGTTACTGTGATTGATGTGCAATATGTGTGCTTCTCAGGGTGTATATTTTGCTGAGTGCGTTTACCAAGATTTTGCAATTTTAAGACAGATGCACTATAGGATTTCAAGTGGTCATTAATCGAAAATGTCATGTCTTCCGAATTATTTTAAAATATTTTCTCCATTGTCAATACTCTAATTAAGAGAAATTCTGAATTTGAAGTCTCTAGGTGCACTAGTTCCAAAGATATAAGGTGGCAAAGTCAGAAATGGGTAAAAAGTTAGCAAATTTTCTGAAAAATATTTTATTTTCAACTATTTATTGAAATATTTTTTAAATGTTTTTCTTCAATGTTAATACATCATTACAAAGGTTGTATAAGCTTTTAAATGGTGTGCAAAAACTAATGGTTACACTGTGAAAAAAATTGAAAAATGCGGAAGCAATATTTTTTCCAAAAACGACGCTATTTTCAACTTTGATAGTGAAGAACTTTTTTTCCTCAGGAATCCCCGGGTTCTTTTATGATACACATCAAGGACAAAGCTTCGACTAAAATGTCCTGAAAGAATTTCTTGCCAGTATTTGCAATTAACAGAGTTAAGTCACTCTGATTTTTTTCATTTGTTTTTTACCGTGTTTTGCCTCTCTCGTACTCCAAGGTTAATGCTCATTCCAAAAACGAATGTTTGATAGAAGGCCCGGAGACCCCTAGTGGTATATATCAACTAACTCAGCGCGAAGAATTGAGGTGATGTCTGTATGTGTGTGCATGCGCGTCTGTATGTATGTGCGCAAAAGAACGCAATCGCCATTTAGACACTTATTTGTGTCCGATTTTCTCGCAACAAGTTTCATTCGACGGGAAATCTAGTCCCATCGTTTCCTATTGAAAATGGGTCAGACTGAACTATGCGCTCAAAGGGTATGGTCAAAATACATTTATTGGTAATAACTTCGACTTTATTTATAACCATTTGAGCTCATTTAATTAACTTTTCAAAGGAGTAAATGAATAAAACCCCAATGTGCAATGCAGCACAACGGTAACGGAAGGATTTAACAGTTCGCTCATATATTTCCTGTCAAATTTTACTGTTTCCGTCGCCATTCCGCTGAAATGCGTTTGGGGCTTGAGTGGTTTGAGTCATTCTCTAAACCTAATTTTCTGAGCTATTCATTAGCTACTGATGGAGAACTAAATATGAGATTTCATAATATGTAAATATTTATAAATCTCCTGGAATCAATAATTCCGACATGTTTATTGCAAAAGTAAAGACGAACAATATCTTAGTTAGAACGGAGCGTATGAAATTCCTGCTAGTGTTCATGAATGTCTGGCTAATGGTAGGGAAATATTTATTCACTCATCTACACTTTGAGGTTCACTGGCTGAACAACCAGCGGAAAGTCAATATAAACAGTTGAAGAAATTTAGAACTCATAATGCAAGAAAATGACCAAGAGAGGCAAATGTTGACATTTTCCTTCGTGCCTTACATGAATCAGATCCATTTTAAGCTCGATTTGGATAACGAGGAGACGTTGGAAAAATTTTTCACTTAGTTATTCTTATGCCATGCGTAATTTTGTAATATTTGAAGATTTTCAAAAGTTCTTTATCTTCTAATACTTTAGATGAATTTATCTCATCTTCCATCGTTGATGGAATTGAAGAAAATATCATTGAAGACTTAAACCTTGACACAGAAAAAGAATGATGCTGTATATAACTTGTAGAAATCATGAAAACAAATCAAAAGTAATTCAAATAGTGTTGTTATTTAAATTAAAAGAATTTTGCTTTTCGGAAGAATGGAGCATTCTTACATTCCACAATGAATGTCCACATTTTTTGAGAATATATTAATCTCATTTTTGAATAACTTGTACACGTAAAAATGTCATGGGATTGCGATTTCTAATTTGCTAATACCCTTTTTCAAAAGTTATTTTCAATTCTGATTATTTGATTAACATTTAATGCTTTATGATCCTTCAGATCCTAGTACTTTGTCAAACAAATTGTTCTAAATACAAATTGTGAGGCATGAGAGTGAGAACAAAAAATATCACGGAATGTCATGAAATTAATGTCATTTAACATGATCGCCGCCATAATGTCCATAAATTGCTGAACTTAGTTTTTGTACAGCCCCTTCCTTCTCCTTAAGAAAACGCACGAAATTTCAACTTCCCAAATAGGTTTGCTTTGTCACGTTAATCGAACCTATGAAAAATAATTACGTAATTCATAGACGATCCCCAAAGGGGGTTGGAAATTGTATATTCATGCTATTTCGACCATACACAGCTAAAACTAAGTGGAAAATCACTTTAAAAGTCCAATTTTATTTTGACCGCTCGCTTGTATGGGGATCCCCATAGTCAGATGCGAGACGGTACACCAAGGGTCCAGGGCTCGTATTCCTCCACCAGTGATGGCTCGATGCATCGCGATGGTCTGACTACCAGCGGACAAAGGCACCCGCTTGTCCGTAGCCAGAGCAGAGATTCTTCTCAAGGTCCGGGGCCAATCCTTTAGTCGAGGCATCGCTGTCGGAGAAGGGATAGTCGGATTGTCGAGTATGACAAAGAAGCATGGGTCGATAAAACCCGGTCGCGACAACTAGAAATCCACAAATGCTAGCCATTTTACACCCTGTATCCAACTCTTCCCCTCAGACGTAGTTTACGTCAAAAAATGCTCCATATCGATTGAGAGAGAATGAAGCGTCGGTGGGGGCTGCCGAAATCTTGAGAAACTCTTTTACCGGAATTCGGCAAATTTGTTGTTCTACCGAGATATCGGTAATGATTTCCGATGATGCGATAATGTTTACCGAAATCACAATATAATTTTTATCGAGATTTGTCAAAATCATTGCTAAGATCTCGGCTGTTGGATTCTCGGCGATTATGACATTTTGGAATTTAAAGTGTGTGTAAGTAAAATTTAATTCAATGTGGAGAATGGAACTGATTCACCTATCAGTGCTGTTCTAGACTTTTCTTATATACTGGTAGATTAATCAGGGTTTTTCGAATATAATCATTAAGAAATCTACCTTAACTATAAAAATAACACTAACTTTTTCTATAATAATTTTCTTCCCTTCCCTTATCCAGGAGAGTGGGACGCCCTGGAGATTTCAGCCGCCTCACTGAAACGTGAAAACTTCACCTTCGATGTTGCGTTCACATCCTGTCTGCGTCGAGCCAATCAGACCCTGGAGGTAGTTCTCAGAGAACTCAATCTCACACACATCCCCGTTCATCAGCTGTGGCGTTTGAACGAGCGTCATTACGGTGCCCTGACCGGCTTCAACAAACGGCAGATGGCCGATATCTACGGTGAGCCGCAGGTTCAGGTGTGGCGCCGAAGCTTCAACGTTCCACCACCACCGATCGAACCGGACAATCCCTACTACGGCGCCATTCGGAACAATCCCAGATTCCGGCACATCGCCGACACGGACTTTCCTCTGACGGAAACGCTGGAAACGACCATGCAACGGGTGATTCCGGAGTGGACTGATACCATCATTCCAGAGGTGCGCGCTGGCAAGAAGGTCCTGGTGGTTGCCCACGGAACCAGTCTTCGTGGTTTGGTCAAACACATCCAAGGTACAATTGAGTTCTCTTTGGTATTAGAAGGTATATCAAGCACGTCATGGGCGTCAATGTTTGTTACAATCTTGCTATTTTCTGAGTATATGCATTTCACACGTTGGGTAATTTGTTCAATTGGTCTATATATACTATTGGTCGAGAGAATTGGAGAATTGGTCGCATGTGCAAAAGAGAGTCTCTCTTTGCTTCCTTTCTCCTTCGATTATTATAACACTATATACGAAAGCTTACTTCGGATTTCTTGGCAGATATCTAAGGACAATAGCTTTGACAAGCGTGCTGAAATGAAGAAGTAGCAAAAATGCATAACTAGTCTATCTATTAACGGAAGAGAGTGTAAATAAAGAGAGCTTCTATTTTGCACATGCGACATATTCTCAAAACAATTTAGAATTTTGGTCCACCTAGGAGCTTAATTTTGCGGCTATACATTGAAATTTTCGTTACACCAACTTCAGATAGTTTATTCAATAGTAAGTTCTACAAATCTCTTGCATATGTTACATGATTGAAACACTCAAATTCAAATAATATGAAAAACTTGCTTTGAAATTAAGTTTTTATCAAAAAATTTATAATACAATAAAATAATAAGAAAGATTGTAATAGTCATTTTCGCATCAAATTTTATAAAAATCCGTACTACAAAAGTGCTAATAGCAGACATAACGCAAACATATTTTCTATGTTAATCATCTTCTGCGTTTCAATTTAATATTGGCACTTTTGAATGCTGGATACTTTGTCACAGAAACGGTGGTGGTCTAATTCTAATAATTAAAATTTCTTATTTCTCTTTCTTTTTACATCTTTATGTCTATCTTTGCGTCTTTGTATGTGTCGTCCAAATAATTGTATCCAAAACCAACGGGAATTAACAAAAATATAAAATGGCAAAAAATTAAACTTCCCAAACCCACGTGGATCAATATGGCTAACCGCTCCAGATATTTCAGATGCCGACATCATGAAGTTCAACCTACCGAACAGTATTCCGTTCATCTTCGACTTCGACGAGAACATGAAGATGGTCGGTGGGATTCGGTTTCTGGCTAATCAGGAAGACGTCCTCAAGGCTATGGAAAAGGTCGCATCGATTGGCAAATAGGGCGGAAAAGCGGTCAGCTAAATGAGGCGAGAATAAACAGGGCCGAGTACGGAGGAGAGACAGAGACTATGAGTATTGCCGGAACTATTATGCGTTGAAGAAACTCGACCTACCTCAAATGAAAATTTACAAAATGGACAACAGTTTGAATAGTGGTTTGATGCTGTACTGCGTACTGTAAAACTATTATCACTCGTTTATCTCAGCCCGAAACCGAATTTTTCGTTGTAATCGTTATATGTTCCGTTAAGTTTAATCAAATGTGGATTAACATTTTATTTATACACAGATATTTATAAAGATATTTATAAGACATACATCGATTCGTGATACTTTTTGATTAATAAAGTTTAGTTTTAAATTGATACTTGGCTCATTATTTCATAGGAAGATGTACCAAATTTGCGTCTTGGTTATTGTGGATTTTTTAAATTTTATCCCAGTACTTCACTGGTTCTCATGTCTCAGATTCTCTCATCATCAACCATCTTCATTATGTTGTAAAGTGGTGATGGTTAAACTGCGCCCAAAACTATCCGTCATCAACAATGTTCGGTACCGACGACTGCATACGCGCAGCATCTCGAGGCAGCGTTGCCGGAAAAGGGTGAGCTCGATGGGGCCCCTCTTGAGGACTGCTGGAATACAGTTAAAGCAGCCATTAACGACGCAGAACGTGGAACGTTATAGACGGAAGCGGAGACAGCAGACCCGCCTTTTTCAGGAAAAGAAACGCCGCGTGGAAGAAGCGGAGTGCGAGGAGATGGAACAGCTGTGCCGTTCTCAAGAAACACGCAAGTTCTACCAGAAGCTCAAAGCATCCCGCAAAGGCTTCGTGCCGCGAGCCGAAATGTGCCGGGATAAGGATGGGAGCATATTAACGGACGAACGTGTGGTGATCGAAAGGTGGAAGCAGCACTACGAGGAACATTTGAATGGCGCTGAGAGTACAGGCAGTGAAAGGCAAGGCAGCGGAGGAGATGACTACGTCAGTTCAGCGGACGATGGAAGCCAACCAGCCCCCACCTTGAGGGAAGTTAAGGATGCCATCCAACAGCTAAAGACCAATAAAGCAGCTGGTAAGGATGGTATAGGAGCTGAGCTCATCAAGATGGGCACGGAAAAGCTAGCCACTTGCAGCCACAAATTGATAGTCAGAATCTGGGAAACTGAGCAGCTGCCGGAGGAGTGGAAGTAGGGGTTATATGCCCCATCTACAAGAAAGGAGACAAGCTGGAGTGTGAGAACTATCGAGCGATCACCATCCTTAATGCCGCCTACACAAAGTGATATCCCAGATCATCTTCCGTCGTCTGTCACCATTAGTGAATGAGTTCGTGCGAAGTTATCAAGCCGGCTGCTCGACAACGGACCAGATCTATACTGTACGGCAAATCCTTCAAAAATGCCGTGAATACCAGGTCCCAACGCATCATCTGTTCGTTGATTTCGAGGCGGCATACGACAGTATAGACCGCGTAGAGCTATGGAAAATTATGGACGAGAACAGCTTCCCTGGGAAGCTTACCAGACTGATCAAAGCAACGATGGATGGTGTGCAAAACTGTGTGAAGATTTCGGGAGAACACTCCAGTTCGTTCGAAACGCGCCGGGGACTAAGACAAGGTGATGGAATTTCGTGCCTGTTGTTCAACATTGCGCTAGAAGGTGTCATGCGCAGAGCCGGGTGTAACAGCCGGGGTACGATTTTCAACAGATCCAGTCAATTTATTTGTTTCGCGGATGGCATGGACATTGTCGGCCGAACATTTGCAAAGGTGGCAGAACTGTACACCCGCCTGAAACGTGAAGCAACAAAAGTTGGACTGGTGGTGAACGCCTCAAAGACAATGTACATGCTTGTGGGCGGAACCGAGCGCGACAGGGCCCGCCTGGGAAGCAGTGTTACGATAGACGGGGATACCTTCGAGGTGGTCGAGGAATTCGTCTACCTCGGATCCTTGCTAACGGCTGATAACAATGTCAGTCGTGAAATACGAAGGCGCATCATCTGTGGAAGTCGGGCTCCAGAAGAAACTGCGGTCAAAAAAGATGGACAATGCTCGAGGAGGACTTGCAATTACTCGGAGTATTCGAGAGACGGGTGCTTAGAACCATCTTTGGCGGTGTGCAAGAAGACGGTATGTGGCGGCGAAGAATGAACTATGAGCTCGCCCAGCTCTACGGCGAACCCAGTATCCAGAAGGTAACTAAAGCCGGAAGGGTACGATGTGCAGGGCATGTTGCAAGAATGCCGGACAGCAACCCTGCAAAGATGGTGTTCGCTTCCGATCCGGCAGGTACGAGACGACGTGGAGCGCAGCGAGCGAGATGGGCAGACCAGGTGCAGAACGACTTGGCGAGCGTGGGGCGTATCCGAGGATGGAGAGATGCGGCCTCGAACCGTGTATTGTGGCGTCAAATTGTTGATTCAGTGTTATCTGTTTAGGTGTAGACTAAACAAATGAATGAATGAATGTTGTAAAGTGTTGGATAGAAGTTTAGCAACATGAAGGTACATTGGCGAAAATTCTTACCACTTTCCATATTTTAAGTGCGAATCATGCGACCATTTCAGTGCGGGGATTACGTTTATTTATTATTTATTTATTAACAGACTAAGGCCGGAGTGGCCTGTGCTGCACATAAAAGTCTTCTCCATTCAGCTCGGTCCATGCACTTCGCCAACCACGCAGTCTGCGGAGGATCCGCAAATCGTCCTCCACCTGATCGATCCACCTGCCCGCTGTGCACCTTGCCTTCTTGTTCCCATCGGATCGTTGTCGAGAACCATTTTCACCGGATTACTGTCCGAAATTCTGGCTACGTGCCCGGCCCACTGCAGTCTTCCGATTTTCGCGGTGTGAACGATGGATGGTTCTCCCAACAACTGATGCAACTCGTGGTTCATTCGCCTCCTCCACGTACCGTCCGCCATCTGCACCCCACCATAGATGGTATGCAGCACTTTCCTTTCGAAAACTCCAACTGCGCGTTGGTCTTCCACGAGCATCGTCCAGGTCTCATGTCCGTGAAGCTACCGGTCTAATGAGCGTTTTGTAGATTGTCAGTTTGGTACGGCGGCGAACTCTATTCGAAGTCCAAAGTACGTACGATTTTCAGCCACTATGCGTCTCCGAATTTCTCTGCTGGTATCATTTTCGGCAGTCACCAGTGAGCCCAAGTACACAAATTCTTCTACCATGTCTACCATGTAGGCTTCCTCTATCTTCTCAAAATTACGTGCCATAATATCTATGTCGTCGGCGACGCCTGGACGGACTTATTAAAAATTGTACCACTCGTGTTAATCCCTGCTCTTCGTATTACCCCTTCCAAATCGATGTTGAATAGCAGACTCGAAAGACCATCACCTTGCCGTAACCCTCTGCGGGTTTCGAAGGGACTCGAGAATGCCCCTGAAACTCGAACTACGCACATCACCCGATCCATCGTCGCTTTGATCAACCGTGTCAGTTTATCCGGAAATCCGTGTTCGTGCATTAGCTGCCATAGCTGGTCCCGATCGATTGTATCATATGCGGCTTTGAAGACGATGAATAGATGATGTATGGGCACGTTGTATTCGCGGCATTTCTGCAGTATTTGGCGAATGGCGAACACCTGCGGCAAAACTTCCTCCTCCCAAATCTTGGTAATGGCCCAGTGCAGCGCTCTAGCCAGTGCCTCACCACCGTATTTAAATAGCTCTCCTGGTAGTTGGTCAACCCCAGGGGCTTTGTTGTTCTTCAGCCGGCCAATCTTCTCCTGGATTTCCTGGAGATCTGGAGCCAGTAAAATTATGTTCTGCGCGCGTTTTCCCAGGTCCATCACCAAACCACCATCTTCGTCTGCCACATCGCCATTCAGGTGTTCTTCGTAATGCTGCCGCCACCTTTGGATCACATCACGCTCGTTCGTAAGAAGGTTCCCGTTTATGTCCTTACACATATCAGGCTGTGGCACGTTGCCCTTACGTGAACGGTTTAACTTCTCATAGAACTTTCGTGTGTTATTAGCGCGGTACAGTTGCTCCGTCTCTTCACGGTCTCGATCTTCCTGCTGGCGCTTTTTCCTCCGGAAAATCGAGTTTTGTCTGGTCCGCGCCCGTTTATATCGTGCCTCGTTCGCCCTCGTGTGGTGTTGCAGCAATCTCGCCCATGTGGCTTTCTTCTCTTCTACTAACTGCTCACATTCGCCGTCATACCAGTCGTTTCTCTGATCCGGGAGCACCATGCCAAGTGCAGCGGTTGCGGTGGTACCAATGATGGATCGAATATCTCTCCATCCATCTTCAAGAGACGCTGCGCCTAGCTGCTCTTCCGTTAGGAGTGCCACTTCTTCTGCTGTGCGTATTTTTGGGCTAGTCTACCGTATTATAGTCGCCCAATGTTAAGCCGCGGCGCCAGACTTCGACGCGTGTTGTACACCGTCGAGAGTTTTGAGCGCAGGCATACTGCAACGAGGTAGTGGTCGGATTCAATATTCACATTGCGGTAAGTGCGGACGTTCGTGATGTCGGAGAAAAATTTACCATCGATTAGAACGTGGACGATTTGGTTTTCCGTTTCTTGGTTAGATGATCCCATGTGGCCTTGTGGATATTTTACGGGGAAAGAAGGTGCTTCGGACTACCATTCCGCGGGAGGCTGCGAAGTTTATGCATCGTTGGCCGTTGTCATTCGATACGCTGTGCAGACTATCCGGTCCGATGACCGGTCTATACATTTCCTCCCTTCCTACCTGTGCGTTCATGTAACCGATGACGATTTTTACATCCCGCAGTGGGCATCCATAGTATGTCTGCTCCAGCTGTGCGTAGAACGCTTCTTTCTCGTCGTCGGGTCTCCCTTCGTGTGGGCAGTGCACGTTGATGATGGTATAGTTGAAGAAACGGCCTTTAATCTTCAGCTTGCACATCCTTGCGTTGATTGGCTGCCACCCAATCACGCGTTGACGCATCTTGCCCAACACTATGAACCCGGTTCCCAGCTCGTTGGTGGTGCCACAGCTTTGGTAGAGGGTAGCCGCTCAATGCCCGCTTTCCCAAACTTTCTGTCCTGTCCAGCAAATCTCCTGCAGCGCCACGACGTCGAAGTTTCGGGGATGTAATTCATCGTAGATTATGCTGTCGCAACCTGCGAAACTTAGAGACTTGCAGTTCCATGTTCCAAGCTTCCAATCGTGATCCTTTATTCGTCGCCTAGGTCTTTGCCGATTATGTCGTGTCGCATTATCTCTTATATTGTTCGTAATTATTGGTTTTCCAGGAGGCTTATTGGGCCTGCGCAAACCTCCTGTCTCGTCGGAGGGCCGTCGTGTCAGGGCTGTTTAGCCGAAATCTTGAGAAAATCTTTTACCGGAATCTGGCAAATTTGTTGTTCTACCGAGATATCGGTAACGATTTCCGATGATGCGGTAATGTTTTCCGAAATCACGGTAAAATTTTTACCGAGATTTGTCAACATCATTGCTGAGATCTCGGCTGTTGGATTCTCGGCGATCATGACATTTTGGATTTTAAAGTGTGTGTAACTAAATGTGGAGAATGGGACTGATTAACCTTTGGGTTAGGTTTGAACGCTCAGGTTGGCCAAGAGGAGGAGTTTAGACCGACTATTGGAAAGTTCAGCGCTCACCGGCTGACGAACGAAAACGGCCTACGACTAATTGATTTCGCCGCCTCCAAGAATATGGCCATTCGCAGCACCTACTTCCAACACAACCTCCCGTATCGGTACACCTGGAGATCACCACTGCAGACAGAATCACAAATCGACCACGTTCTGATTGATGGACGGCACTTCTCCGACATTATCGACGTCAGGACATATCGTGGCGCTAACATCGACTCTGACCACTATCTGGTGATGGTTAAACTGTCGTCAACAATGTTCGGTACCGACGACCGCCGCGGTACGACCTAGAGCGACTGAAGCAACCTTATGTCGCCACTGCATACGCGCATCATCTCGAGGCAGCGTTGCCGGAAGAGGGTGAGCTCGATGGGGTCCCTCTTGAGGACTGCTGGAATACAGTTAAAGCAGCCATTAACGACGCAGCGGAGAACAACGTCGGGTATGTGGGACGAAGTCGACGGAACGATTGGTTCGACGAAGAGTGCAGACAGATTCTGGAGGAGAAGGACGCAGCGAGAACGGTTGCGCTGCAGCAAGGTACACGGCAGAACGTGGAACGTTATAGACGGAAGCGGAGACAGCAGACCCGCCTTTTTCAGCAGAAGAAACGCCGCCTGGAAGAAGCGGAGTGCGAGTGCGAGCGGAGTGCGAGGAGATGGAACAGCTGTGCCGTTCTCAAGAAACACGCAAGTTCTACCAGATGCTAAGCGCATCCCGCAAAGGCTTCGTGCCGCGAACCGAAATGTGCCGGGTTAAGGATGGGAGCATCTTGACGGACGAACGTGTGGTGATTGAAAGGTGGAAGCAGCACTACGAGGAACATTTGAATGGCGCTGAGAGTACAGGCAGTGAAAGTCAAGGCAGCGGAGGAGATGACTACGTCAGTTCAGTGGACGATGGAAGACAACCAGCCCCCTCCTTGAGGGAAGTTAAGGATGCCATTCAACAGCTAAAGACCAATAAATCAGCTGGTAAGGATGGTATCGGAGCTGAGCTCATCAAGATGGCCCCGGAAAAGCTAGCCACTTGCCTGCACAAACTGATAGTCAGAATCTGGGAAACTGAACAGCTACCGGAGGAGTGGAAGGAAGGGGTTATATGCCCCATCTACAAGAAAGGCGACAAGCTGGAGTGTGAGAATTTTCGAGCGATCACCATCCTTAATGCCGCCTACAAAGTGATATCCCAGATCATCTTCCGTCGTCTGTCACCATTAGGGGTCGTACACTTATTACGTAAGCAATTTTTCTGGGTTTTTCGAACATCACATTTGTTTCGGCCGAACATTTGCAAAGGTGGCAGAACTGTACACCCGCCTGAAACGTGAAGCAGCAAAAGTTGGACTGGTGGTGAATGCGTCAAAGACAAAGTTCATGCTTGTGGGCGGAACCGAGCGCGACAGGGCCCGCCTGGGAAGCAGTGTTACGATAGACGGGGATACCTTCGAGGTGGTCGAGGAATTCGTCTACCTCGGATCCTTGCTAACGGCTGATAACAATGTCAGTCGTGAAATACGAAGGCGCATCATCTGTGGAAGTCGGGCCTACTACGGGCTCCAGAAGAAACTGCGGTCGAAAAAGATTCGCCACCGCACCAAATGTGTCATGTACAAGACCTTAATAAGACCGGTAGTCCTCTACGGACATGAAACATGGACAATGCTCCAGGAGGACTTGCAAGCACTCGGTGTATTCGAGAGACGGGTGCTTAGGACCATCTTTGGCGGTGTGCAAGAAGACGGCGTGTTTTTTTTTCTTCCTAAGCAATGGAGGGGGAATCTGCTCAACAGACATCCTGGGTTGTCCAGGAATTGCGGGGTTAGGGACCACCTCCAACAGCAAACGAGTGAGGCAGGACTACATCCCCGACCCGCTAAACCGTTTCCATTGCCGCCAAGCCCATAGTTTCTTCGGTGTCAGGCCATTTGGCCGAATGCCGTTTGGCCGAACGCCATTTGGCCGAATGCCGTTTGATCGAACGGGTCGTTTGGCCGAATGCCGTTAGAGCGAATAGTTAAAAAAATGACCTCAGTTTACGAGTGGTCCTTCTTCCTCCTTCCTTCTTTTTTCCTCCTTCCTCCTCATTCCTTCTTTCTTTTTCCTTCTTTCTTCTTTTTTCCATCCTATATCTTCTTTCTTCTTTCTTCCTTCTTCCTACTTTCTTTTTCCTTCTTCTTTCTTCCTTCTTTCTTCTTCCTTTTCCTTTCTTCCTTCTTTCTGCTTTCTTCGTCCTTCTTTCCTCTTTTTTCTTCCTAAGTTTTTCTTCCTTCCCTTTCCTTCTTCCTTCTTCCTACTTCATTCTTTCTTTTTACTTCTTCCTTCTTACTTCTTTCGTCTTCCTTTTTCCTTCTTCCTTCTTTCTTCTTCCTTCTTCCTTCTTCCATCTTTCTTCCTTCTTCTTTCTTTCTTCTTTCTGCGTTCTTCTTCCTTTTTCCTCCTTCCTTCTTTCTTCTTTCTGCTTTCTTCGTCCTTCTTTCCTCCTCTTTCTTCTTTAGTTTTTCTTCCTTCCTCTTCCTTCTTCCTTCTTCCTTCTTCCTTAGTTTTTCTTCCTTCTACTTTCTTCCTTGTTCCTTCTTCCTTTTGTCGTCTTCCCTTTTCTTTCTGTTTCCTTTTTCCTTCTTTCTTCTTCCTTCTTCCTTCTTTCTTTTTCCTTCTTCCTTCTTTCTTCTTCCTTCTTCCTTCTTCCTTCTTCCTCCTTGCTTCTTCCTTCTTTTTTCTTTCTTCTTTCTGCTTTCTTCGTCCTTCTTACCTCTTCTTTCTTCCTTAGTTTTTCTTCCTTCCTTTTCCTTCTTCCTTCTTTATTCTTCCTTCTTCCTTCTTTCTTCGTCCTTCTTCCTTCTTCCTTCTTCCTTCTTTCTTCTTCCTTTTCCTTCTTCCTTCTTCCTTCTTCCTTCTTCCTTCTTCCTTCTTCCTTCTTCCTTCTTCCTTCTTCCTTCTTCCTTCTTCCTTCTTCCTTCTTCCTTCTTCCTTCTTCCTTCTTCCTTCTTCCTTCTTCCTTCTTCCTTCTTCCTTCTTCCTTTTTCCTTTTTCCTTCTTCCTTTTTTCCTTCTTCCTTCTTCCTTCTTCCTTCTCCCTTTTCCTTTCTTCCTTTCTCCCTTCTTCCTTCTTCCTTTTTTCTATTTCTTTCTTCTTCCTTCTCCATTCTTCCTCCTTCCTTCTTCCTCCTTCCTTCTTTCTTGCTCCTCCTTCCTTCTTCCTTATTTCTTCTTCCTTCTTCTTGCTTCGTTTTTCCTTTTTCCTTTTTTCCATCTTCTTCTTGCTTCTCACTACTCACTCATCACTTCGTATGAAGGCGTATTTGAACTATTCGGCCAAACGGCATTCGGCCAAATGACCCTTTCGGCCAAATGGCATTCGGCCAAACGGCATTCTCCCAAATGACCCTAAACCGTCCCTTCGGTACAACCATAAATTAATGCTTTAAAGGGGCCAGTGCACAACGCACCCTCGAGGTTAGCTGCGTGTCCTTGCAGCACCGAACATCGTGACTCGTTGTTTTAGAAGAACACCATGGTATCGTGCCAGCACATTGCCAGCTTTCCAGGTAGCCTTACCACGCCCTATGTCCTCGGAAGGTGGGAAGGGTCGACTTTGCGCCTGCCTCCCTTTGCACGACTGTTATGAAGAATGATGATGCCGCGTGCACCCCAAATTGACCTCTCTGCGATAGGGCCTATTCGCCAGCACACAGAGGGACTTGCCGACGCGGTGCCTACGCCTGCCCCAGCCTTGACGAGGACCTCTTTCCGTCCTCGGGCTCGGAACCCGCCTGGTTGACCGACACCGCGAAAGCGACGATACCATGTTGTTCTTCGCGCGGCCACTTGTTCGATAAAGTATCGAGTTCGACCACAGAGCATGACCACCGGTATGACCCATGAAGCCGACTCCGATTCCTTGGACCACCTCTTATTTGCGCCTGAACTAGCCATCCTTGAGTTCACGCGCCACCTTCTGTGTAGCTTCGAGACGATTTGGGTGATAGCCGATAAAACGGCGTTCCAGCCAACTTCATCTTTACACATCCTCCGAACTAGGTTGTCCGCATTGCGCGAAAACGTGAGCACACGAACAACACGTGTTCCGCCGTTTCCTCTAAACCTGCGCACACCAAACACTCGGGCGAGGCCGAGCAAGCCAGCTGCGTTACCTGCACTGTGATTTTGCAGCACGCTTAAACGCCGGGCACATCGAACCCCCCATGGGGTGTTTGCTGTTCACAGCTTTGCTGGAACAAATCAAACAATTGGGAGGGTTCGTGCAGCATTGTGCCTTATGTTTCTCCAATTCGCAGCGTCGGCAGAGATTGCTTCTGTCAGGGCCTTTGCAATCCCATTGCTTGTGCCCTGGTTCCAGGCACTTGAAGCAAACTTCGGGTTGCTCGTATATGCTCACAGGACACACCGACCATCCCATCTTGACGCTCCCTAACTTGACTACCTTGAAGGCGTCCACTGCAGATAGCCGAACCAATGCTACCTGCGTCCCTGCCGGACCTTTCCGTAGCCGAACGGCTGCGGTGGGCGTCTCCACTTCACACTGTCGCCGCAGTGCCGTGACGAGCTCTTCGACTTCGGTGATATCGTCCAGGTCTTTAACCCTTAGATTCACCTCCGTCGTGAGTGCCCTCACCTTGACCGTCTCGCCAAGAACTTCCTCCGCCAACTTCTTGTAGGCGGCGCCCTTTTGCGAGACGCCCCGCTTCAGCTCGAGGATCATCTCGCCCATCCGGGTACGTCTTATTCGACGTACGTCGGCGCCGAGTTCACCGAGCTTGACGTCACTCCTCATCGCCTTCAAGACGTCCGAGTTCTTAGCCTCGTCCGTCTTGATGACTAGGGCATCGCCCCTGGAGCGATTGGCGCCTACCCTAGACTTCTTGCTACCCTCATTCGCCTGGGCCTTCTTTTCGGCCCTTGACGTCTTCGGTTTCCTCTTGTTCTTGGGTCCAGGAGGCGTCATCTCCCTCTATTTCCCTGGTCTGGTGCGGCTGAGAGCTCTCAGCCTGCCGTAACCCCTTACCACCGTCTTTCCTGGGTGGACGGATTTTCCAGGTCCTTCCTCCCCGGTTTTGGAGGTACCTGGCCGGGGTTCAGCTTCCCAGCCCCACTACCCTTGTTCGGGGTAGTAACCCTACGCGTTTTGGAGCGGCCCACAGGAGCTCATCCCTGGAGACTGTCTCCCCGTTTTTGTGTCTACTCCCTTTGAGCAGTCACCCCCGACGTACCCGCAAATACTTGAGCCTCAGTCTGGATAGACTTTGGTACCACCGTCTTCGCTGGCACACCCTCGGTCTCAGTCTGGGTAGACCTCGACTCCACGGATTTCACGGGTTTACACTCTCCAGCTTGGCGTCCAGCATCGACTTTCGAAGTTTCTGCAAGCTCCTCTTGAGTTCCTTGCTGATATTATGCTTCGATGACGCAAAGTCGATGACGGCGTCCAGCTGTTCCGTCGCCACCTCGAAGGCCGAAAGCCCATCGCGTTTGCGGTTCATCGCCTTCACAAGCCATGGACCTTCCATAACCTCTACCGGCATAGCCGAGGGGAAGGTTAAATGACCCACGCTAGCGCTGCGCACCGAGCTGCCGACTATTTCCTCTGGCCTGCTAGGCGGAGACCTCAACAACCCACCTCTTGCGAAGGGGTTGTCGTCTACACTACCACCACTAATTGAAGAATTGACTTGGTTTTCCATTTTGGTCCCACGAGTTGCTCGGGAAAAGAGGTCCACCACGCCAGAGCCCAGCATGACGCGGTAAGGGACAATTACTGTGGAGGGTGCCCAGGTACCCCACAGGCTCCGTTAAAGGCCTAGCTCATTATTTCACCCATGGCCATGCATCCCCTCGGCACGGGTCGCTTAACGTCTTGGGATTAGGGGTTAGGGACGATAATCCCCTTAGTCGCACCCACTCACTCTAGCTGATGTCAGAACGACAACATTGCCTAGGCTGCACTACCAGCTAAGTACAAAACCCTTAGCTGGCGGTCGATTGCCATCGGAAGATCCGTCGAAGCGTGAGATTGGAACTTGTGAGGACTATTGCTGTGTAGGTCGCTCCTTCCCAGATGTCAACTGACCATTTAGCAGTCAGCAAGAAGACGGTGTGTGGCGACGAAGAATGAACCATGAGCTCGCCCAGCTCTACGGCGAACCCAGTATCTAGAATGCTAGGATAGGATGTGACAACTGAATTGAGACTGCCTTGTTGTTTTTCAGTCGATCGCTCTGACGAGGTGGTCGCCAGTGCAGCCAAATTAATTTGGTTCAAAATCTTCCAAATATCATGTATCGAGACTTGATGTTTTTCTTTCCGTTCCATCCATTATTTATGTAACAGAAGCGAAATACTAACAGAGAGAAGTTTTCGCTAATGAAAGTATGACTTTGAGATCAAAAATGACAGAAAGGTGAATGATAATGCCTAAAATCAACAGTTTTAAACCTTAACAACCCTTTAGATAAATTTATATGGCGTTTGCAGTTCAATATAAATTAATTTTGTGTCAAAAAACTGAAACTCAAACATTTACGTGTTTTACTTAATATCAACTTTACAAACCAGCAACACGGACAAACTAACAACATGCTCCCCTGCGAAAAACGCTCCGCCGCCAGTCGAAGTAATCGATTGTCATTTTCAACCAATCAGCAACCGGTACGATTGTGACAAAAAATCGGTACGATTTTTAATAACTACTTGACACATCCTATCCTAGGCTAAAGCCGGAAGGGTACGATGGGCAAGACATGTTGCAAGAATGCCGGACAGCAACCCTGCAAAGATGGTGTTCGCTTCCGATCCGGCAGGTACGAAACGGCGTGGAGCGCAGCGAGCGAGATGGGCAGACCAGGTGCAAAACGACTTGGCGAGCGTGGGGCGTATTCGAGGATGGAGAGATGCGGCCTCGAACCGTGTATTGTGGCGTCAAGTTGTTGATTCAGTGCTATCTGTTTAGATCTAGGATAGGATGTGCCAATTGGTCATTAAAAATCGTACCGATTTTCTGTCAAAATCGTACCGGTTGCTGATTGGGTGAAAATGACAATCGATTACTTCGATCGGCGGTATCACATTTTCATTTGTTGTTACCTTGGCCGTGTTGCTGGGTAATTAAATTGAAATTTTTGACAAAATTAAAAAGTTTGTTTTCTCATTTTTTGGGTAAAATTAATTTATGCTAGGCTGCAAATGATGTATGCATGATTATTAAGAGTTATGCTAATTTAAAACACTCGATGAGACGCATTATTGACCAACTTTTTTCTCATTCCACTGTAAAACTCTTTCAGCTCCACGTAAAAACTTTTTTCTGATAGTACGTAGCATCCTTTATGACGAATTTTGGAAGAAGAGAACGAGAAAACATGATTTTTTCACATGTACTATTCGGCGGATTTTGCATAACAAATATTCGGAAGCACTGGCCACTACCTCGTCAAAGCAATCGACTGAGGAAACAACAAGGCAGTTGCAATTCTATTGTCACATCCTATCCTAGGTTTAGATGTAGACTAAATAAATGAAATGAATAGTAATCCGCTTTTCATTCATGCTAAGCGAATCCTCCACGCAAAGTGGTGCCTCGTGCAAACAACAGCAAGCAGCAGACGGCAGTGATGCTGGAACAAAAAGTACAATGAGCCTTGCGTTCATACAGCTGTTAGTTTTATTTAAATAACATTCTTCATGAGCGTCGGATCACTTTGCGGTCTTCCAATGAAAGTTTGGTGGTAAAATAGGTAAAATAGTTGGATCGATTTCTTGTTAGAGAATAATGGGACACCTTGGGGATTTTTTCTTTGTAAAGGTAAATCCTATGGCGGCGCTAAAATATAGTTTTACCGATTGATCGGAAATTTCGCACAAGCATTTAAGACCCTGTTTAATCGCTTAACGCCCCTGTAAAGCTCCCATAAGCGTCTGTGAACGCACCAAAATACTCAACCAAAATATTTTCAACTCTAACGTGAAATCTGTGCCATTATACGCTAGCGAAACATGGTGTGTATCAGTGGAGAACACTCAACGGCTGCAGGTGTTCATCAACAAATGCCTGCGGTATATAATTTGGGCCTGGTGACCTCACAACTGGATATCAAACAACGAGCTCCATCGTCATCGTCACCACAGGCCGATAGCAACAGAAATTCAGGATCGAAAGTGGGGCTGGGTTGGCCACATCTTACGTAGAGGCGGAGACAAAATCTGTTAACAAGCATTAGACTAGAACCCAGCGGGACATCGCAGCAGAGACAGAGACTCATGGCGCCCAAGCATCAATGAAGAAATAGCAGAAGTCGACCGAAATCTAACATGGCGACAGGTTAAAGCGATAGCTGGACATCGCCCAGGATGGAGATCTTTCAAGTCGGCCCTTTGCACCACCGGGATCAGTACAAAAGGCCGAATCACAAAAGGCCGAACCACAGAAGGCCGAATCACAAAAGGCCGAAAATGTTCTAGCATACCACAAAAGGCCGAAACCCCAAAAGGCCGAACCACGAAAGGCCGAATGATACAAAAGGCCGAATCTCAAAAGGCCGAATCATTACAAAAGTTACAATCTTTCAACCAAGAGAACTTAGAATACTCACAAATTTACGTTTACTTTTATTATGGTGCCCCATTAAGAAAAACTTGTCCACGTGTTTTGCAAGGGGGTACGCCGTTTGGCATAAAGCATAATTGATTAAAAACAATAGATGTATACTTAGGGTCGATTTCTTCACTTTCGCTTAGGCGTTAAACCAGGTTTAAACGTATGGGTAAGCATCGCTTAACAGTTAAGCGGAGGTGAAGAAATTGGCCCTTAGAAAAATTACAATTCTTTCAGAAAAGTTGTAATTGGCATTTATGTAAGTTATAATTACAATATGATTTTCCCTTCATTTGCACATAGGCTGTTCTTTCAGTTTAGATGACTACACTTTAATAATTGATGTTCTTATCAAAGATTTAGGTTCTTTACAATTTCCCAGAAAACTGTCTGACGAAAACCGTACCATTTGAATCTTTTTCCCAGAATATATTTACTAATTGCGAGGAGACCATTCTTCACAACGTATTATTCCCCAAAAAGTGTAAGTAAAGGCAATTCTATTTTATTGGTTTTTGTTCGCATCATTTTTTTTTTAAATCAAACGGTTGCTCGAGATAGACGAAACACGTGACATGGCCTTTCTTTTATATCACGCGTTTGCTCGGTGCAATGCGAAATGGGAGGATACTCCTTTTAAATTGCGCAATAGCTCGGGATAATGAAAAAGAGCTGATGAAGCCTTCTTTTAAAGTACATGTTTGTTCGGAGCAATGCAAAAAAGAAGATCATTCCTTCTTTTAAATTACGCGATTGTTCGCGATAATGCAAAAAAAAAAAAAATGATGCTGCCTTCTTTTAAATCTCGCATTTGCTCGGTGCAATGCAAAAAGGGAGGTCATCCTTTCTTTTATATTACGCGATTGCTCGGGATAATGCGAAAGTGTTGATGATGCCTTCTTTTGAAGCACGCGTTTGCTTGATGCAATGCGAAATAAGAGATAATTCCTTTTTTATATTACGCGATTGCTCAGGATGATGAAAAGAGTTGATGATGCCTTCTTTTAAAGCACGCGTTTGTTTGGAGCAATGCAAAAGGGGGGATGATTCCTTCTTTTAATATACGCGATTGCTCAGGATAATCCAAAACAGTTGATGATGCCTTCCTTTGAAGGGAGCATTTGCTCGGTGCAATGCAAAAAGGGAGATCATCCTTTCTTTTATATTACGCGATTGCTCGGAATAATGCAAAAGAGTTGATGATGCCTTTTTTGAAAGCATGCGCCTTCTTTATTGTCAATATCAAGAAGCCTATGTTGAAGTCCAGCTTTAAGTTGCGTAAAGAATATGAATATCGAAAATAAGATCATTTTCATTGCGTTATGCCAAACGACTATTATGCCAAATGACCATTATGCCAAACGACTTTATGCCAAACGGCTTTATGCCAAATGACTTTATGCCAAACGGGGTAGCCCCGTTTTGCAACTACTAGCAGCGATCTAATCAATCTTATTCAGTTGAGGTATTTAATGTCAGTTCAACGCCGAAGCTCAATCTTTCAATTGAAAGAAGTTGTATGACGGTGTTTACAGAGTCAATTTGAATCCTTAATATATTCCATAATATATCAATCTTCATTGCAGTAATGAAAGGATGAACATAACTGAACACTGTATACGTATAAATATTAGCACTTTAAAGTAACGGAGTAATCCAAGAGCTCTCTTTTTTCTTCCTTTGGTGATGTAGTAATCATTATCAGTAGTATTGGGAAAAGTTAAATTCCTAAATCTAATGCAAGAGCCCAAGTTGAATTCCACCGGATTCATGGCTCACAGAATCGAATTGCCGATTTGCATTAATGTAGGAGTTGTGCGCTTCATGACGCATGGTTGTGCTAATGATGCGCACTACTCATGATCTAATTGCGACATCAGAAGCTAAACAAAATCAAAATTTCAAATTATTATGCTTTTAACTAAAAGCTGTATAACTTACGGTAACGCGGTGTTCTTAAATGTATTTCATTTTCTCCCAATTTAAGAGAAACTGACTTCACAAGACTTTAGTGAGAAATCACAAAATAATCCAAATCTTCTAAATTATATTAAGTATTTAATTAAAAAAAAAGTTTGAAATAAATCGGCAGACCAACAAAGTGGACCGGAGCGAGCGCGCGCTAGCTCCGGTCCACTTTGTTGGTCTGCCGGTTTCATTCGGCCTTTTGTGGTTTCGGCCTTATGTGATTTCGGACTTTTGTGGTTTCGGCCTTTTTTGCTTTCGGCCTTTTGTAATTCGGCCATTCGTGATTCGGCCTTTTGTGATTCGGCCTTTCGTAGTAGACCCGCACCACCGGAGGTGTACAGGATCCATATGTAAAGTAAGTAAAAGGGCATGAACCCCTGACAGCAACCCTGCAGAGATGATGTTCGCTTCCGACCCGGCAGATACAAGAAGGCGTGGAGCGCAGCGAACGAGGTGGCATGGCCATGGTACAGAACGACTTGGCAAGCGTGGGATGCAACCGAAGATGGAGAGATATGGCTTCGACCCATGTATAGTAGTGGCCTCAAATTGTTGATTCAGTGTTACCTGTTTAGATGTTAAATAAATAAATGAAATGAAATGAACCAAACGAGATCGACCTGACCGAGGTGTAGAACCAAAAGCAACGTAATTCTATAAATACAAATTCTAAGAACTGAAGAAGTGAAAATACAGGCAAAGTCACTCAAGGAATTTAATAAAATAAACGTTTCCGAAATAATACCAGGACATCACTCATAGATAGTGCTATTAGCTTTGCATAAATTCACGGGAAGAAAACTTAAATTGTGATAATATATTAGCAATATTTGATCCTTTTCTAGGTTCTATAACAGTTCAAACCTTTGGAATTAGAACTCGATTGACCTTTATACCAAATTGAACAGAGTCAATATTTTCACTCGTACCTATGCCAGATGTTGGGATTACTGGAAAATAAAATAAAATGATTTTGTAAATTATAAGATTACCTACAAATATTCTTCTTATACCTACGTATTTTGTTTCTAACAGAAACAGAACTTCCATATCATTTGATTATTTCATATTTGTTCCGGTTTATTACCAATCGCCTTCATATGCACCTCTGCCAACCTGCATGTACGGGGGTACCAGCTTGAAGTTTTCCCCTTTATAACTTCCATAGTCGACACACAACTTCAACAGCGAGTACCAATATACGTCTTTTTGCAACGTATCCGGATTTCCGACGATGATCATCAACCCTCTCGCTCGGGTGATTGCCACATTGAGGCGTTTTTCGTTGCTTAAAAATCCAACAGTGGACGTTCCGGATCGAACCGTCGATATGAGAATGACTGACTTTTCACGACCCTGGTACTGCTCGGTAGTGCCCACCTCCAACTGGTCCCACTCGTTGTTGTTGATCATACTCTTTATATAGTGCACTTGTTTGGTATACGGCGATATGACGCCTATGTCATTCTGCCTGATGACGCGACCGTTGATTTTCCCCGAGAGGATTATTTTGATGTACGATATGATCTGATCCGCTTCTTGGCGGTTGTACAAACTGCTCGAATGGGCATCCTTTTCTGTTTGGCCACGTAGCGCATGAAAGAAGAAGGGAGTCCTGCCGCGCGGTAACTCTGACCATCCGATGGCCCACTCGGTAGCGAATGCCGATCCTCGCGCACGCAGCTCCCCATCGTAAAAGGCATAATTGGAAAACTCCAGCATGCGTTGCTGGGATCTGTAGTTGTCCAAAAGCTTTGTGATAACGATTTGATTGTACTGCCCAGTGGAAGGATCTTTCATGTAGATGCTGTGATTCATTAGGCGTTCCAGCATCGATATTCCCTGTACCGTATCTCGAAGGTACTCATACCTTACCACTGGGCCCAACTGTTTAGGATCTCCGGACAGTATCACACTGGCAATGGCTTCCTTTTTGTTAGTTCCGATTCCAATGATTGGAATGAGGGTGGAAATTTCTTTGGCACTTCCCGCCTCGTCAATGAATATATAGCTGAAGTGATGTGGGTCAATTTTGGCTTGAGCTAAGCGACCGCACATGGTTATTGTGGCCACCACGATTCTACTATTGTATATGTCGTGCCACGTGGGAACTGTGTACGTTCCAGAAGACAGGTTCGAAATATCAATGATAGCCTCGTTCATATTAGCAATATTTCTCTCGCAGGCTTTGGATACGAAACGGAACACATCGGTGGCGGGAATGAATTCCAGCAGGCGCGTGGTGAATTCATCACAGGCGAAATTTGACGCTGCCGATACGAGAACGTTGGCCTTGGGTTGTAGTTTCCAAATTTGTAAAACTGCCTCTACGATAGTTGAAGTTTTTCCAGTACCGGGTGGTCCAAATAATATGTACGGAGCAGGGAACGCGGTCCGATTCACGATATTCCGCACAGCAGACAGCTGCTCGCGATTTGTTGCGACATATTTGTTGAACCATTGAAAACTGTAAAACGCACTGTATTTAAGCATTTGAGTTCGAACATTTTGTAACACAACTCACCTCTCGTATATGATCTTCTTTTCCATCGGTGGCTTAGGGAACAATGTTTTTTCAAAGTCAATTTCCTTCACCAAAGACAGGACATAGTATTCCAGCTTAAATAAGAGCCGACTGCATTCGAACACAATCGTGTAGGTTGGCGATGGTTCAAGGATGGTGTTTACATGAATCAACATGTAATCTGGATTGATCTCATGGATAGTTCCTAGAAAGCTACGGGGTTCGAACTCGCTGGGAATGATCATCCTTACCGTGCAGTCATCATTCAAAAGGGTGGGCGCCGTTTGAAATTGATCGATCTACAAATCGAATATGAAAGCATATAAAAATAAAATAAAATTGGATTTAAAAAATAATACGCTTGTTTTTACATACCGACAAACGATAGTACTTCTCTGAAATTCCGGGCACTAGTCTAGCTTCATCGATTTTGTACTTAGTATATTCCATTTGAATATCAAAGTCCTCTATCTGGTTCAGTACATTTAAATATTCGACATAGTTCCCCTTATTCAAGCCCTCTTCCTTGAATTTAGCCAACTGATCCAGCAGTTGCTTCGCGCCATCACATTTAGATTTCGTTGAAAAGTCGTGCTTATACAACTGTTTGATCAACATCGGTACCGGATACTGATTCAACGGCGGACAATGAATCGTTGGTTTCTTCAAAACTAGCTGCTCTTTCACGAAATGACTCAACACGGTCACTTGCAGGTGGTAAAGTTCCAATATTTCTGTCTTTGAGTCCGCCAGTCCAACCAATATCAGTCCGTAGCTCCTATCCAGCTCCGACAGCAGGCAACTGTCGAAGCAAAACTTGGAAACCGTACCCCAAGGAAGGCGCATCTCGCTTTCAATCAGCATCTTCATGTGACCGTCTGCCAGGTGGATGTACGCCCTGCTGAGTCGCAACACCGAATGGGGTGACACGTTCCGCACGTACACCAACGTTCTGGCGTAATCGGGACGGTAGTCCAAACGCACGGCGAAACTCGGTTCCTCCAGAATGTAGTCATCAACCTGACGAATGAAACCAAATACGCGCCCGTGTTTCGCCATGTGTTTCGCGAAACGGTCGTCATCTTTGCACTGTAACCGGCATAAATAGCAGTACAGCGGAATGTGACTCATCTGCTGGTAATCGCGGGAGAAGCTCCGAACGTGTCGCAGTTTGTATGGACGTTCTTTGCTCTTTGACGACGTTGTTTCGGCTTTATCGCACTTTGGCTGTAAGAAAATTTTTGAGTTGAGGATGTTTGTGGAGATGAATAGATTGTTCACTCTGGCATTTATGTTAGACAATCTTACCTTTTCGGTTGCGACCTTACTTTTATCAGTTTTCGATGATGAATTAGAAATCATTTTCACAGAAAAAGAATTGCTCTAACTTGAAGCACGCGTTGGAGTAATCGATCTGCTGATAGCCACAAAATATTGATTGACATTGACGTTTAGTTGATTGACGTTTACAGTGAGTGATTGTCAGATCCGCTAAATTGCCACAGTATATATATTGATTGGTGCCACACTGAACAAAAACATCTGTTTGCGGATTGCACATAAGGGTCTGTTCAAATATTACGTAACGCAATAGGGAGTGGGGGCAAAGACTAATAATTCAAGACAAAATTTTCAAAACGACTTATCTGCTTTTGTAAACAAAGATTCAAACGACGATTTGACGAATCTGATAGCTCTCCCACGCAAACAAACACCATCAATAGGTAGGTGAAGGTTTCCGCTACCTGTTGATGGTGTTAGTTTACCTACCACCTATTGGTGGTGTTGGTTTGCCTGGGAGAGCTATCAGATTCGTCGAATCGTCGTTTGAATCTTTGTTTACAAAAACAGATAAGTCGTTTTGAAAATTTTGTCTTGAATTAAGACGTCACTGTCGGGCTCTTTTGAGGGACCACTTCTGGTACTGCATTTGGTCCCTCGGTACCCAAGTTTGAAGTTTTATTGAATACCTTGCCTTTTATCGACTTTGCTCTGCAGTATCAATGGCAACGTTACAAAGTTTGAAACGAGACAGTTGCGATTGTTTTGGTTGTTGGTATGTTCCACATAAGAGCAAGATTACCGGTGGTGAGTTTAAGCCGTTTGGCAGCGCAGTATCATTACTTGACACTTCACCGGTCGCTACTAAACGCGCTGCTATAACAGTAGCGCGACTGACAGGTGACCAAATTTGGTAGCGCGATAAGAGCGCTGCTATTTGATGAACTGTCAACTGTCAAACGTCACCGGTATGGAATACAGCAACCAAATTGAGAGCCGAAAATAGTGACCGATACGGAAACGAGTAACGAAACTAAAATGAAAACGCTGCGCGGGTGATTAAAATGCTCGCGACCGATAATGATGCTCTAAGTGAATTCAAGCCTGTTTACCCGGATAAAAAATATCATTAAAATATCATACATTTTATTGTTACACCACCATTCAAAACATAATTTTCACCATTGAATATAATGGAATTTAAACAATAAAATCACATGAAAAATAATGGTTTTCCACGATAAAATAAATGGTAAATGGGACTTTTACAATAAAAAAGGGGGGTTGTTATGTATCTTTACAATAAAAAAATCGAAAATTTTCCATACAAAATTCGGAGCCTAACAATTGATTTTACGGTTATTCAATGGGATGATTTCGAGCGACAAAACAATAGAAAACATTGTGTTCTAAATGTTTTCAATTACTTTTTCTATTGTTTTACAGTAGAAAAACAACAGGATTTAGAATACATTATACTCCAATATTACAACAAAAATACAATACAATTAATTGTTTTTCAAATTATTTTATTTCCAATTTAATTTTAATTAAGTTCAGACTTAATTTTTACTTATTCTTACTTGCTTTGCTGTTATTTTGACACGGGTGCATAAACGCTGAAAGTCGGCAATGACGCAGTCCGCTATACTCGTTAAATACGCCGTAACTGCTGCTACTAGAGAAGGGGATTCGATTTATCTCCAATGGCTTATTTTTCCTTGCATAGGTGGATCGAAGTTGAATATAAATATAAACCTGTGAAAAATGTAAATTATAAAAGAATATCAGTTTTATTAGAACACATTAATAAAGAAAAAAAAAAGTTTTATTAGAAAGTATACGTCGAGAAGGAAAGAAAAAAATTACCTCCCGTTTGTGTGATTGGCCAATGATAGCCACTGAACCTTGCACTGAACGGTCTTGAATCAGTGAAGGCAGCGAGCAGCAATATTTTACCATAAGCTTGATTTCTTAGAAGGAACAAGTTACCAAAAATGTTTCAAATTGCTTTGGCGATGGAAATTAAGGACCCTCTTGAAGGTACATTAAAGATTTCAATATCACCAGGTGTTATGATGATAACACTTTTTTTTGTTGATCGGGATGAACCACTGCGTGATGTTCAAATTGGAATGCACGAGTTCAAATTGGTGTCAGTTGACCCAACTAACTAAAAAACAGAATTCGTTAGTTGGGTCCAGGTTGTGACCCAAGCAGCGAACCGCGACTGTACATTGAACTTTTGTTGTATAACACTTAAAATACCTCGATTCAGAAGCCAGTAAACTACCGCTTGCCCAGCACCAGAAACAGTAATGAAAAGGACACTTCTTGCACCATCTTCTTCTTCTTCAATTATAAACAAAACTGTACACGCTCAAATGAATCCATCCATTCTCCGAGTGAAATGATTAGCAAAAGTTTTGGTTCCCTTTAATTTTTTAATTCAAATTTTTATTACATAACATTTCTAGACCTGCAATATAAAAATAAATACTTGAGAAACGGGATAATGTTTTGTTTCATTTGATAAGCAAAGCTAATGTTATTTTATTGTTTTCAATTGTAATTTCATCAATATAATAAATCAATGAAATATTCCAAAATTATATAATTTTTTCAAGGACTGATTTCCTGATCATCCAGACAGAATACTTTTATTTTTTGTTCAGTTTTTGGATGAGCAATACTAAGGGTCTGTCTCATTTGGAGAATTAAACTTAAAAGTGACAGTTCGAAAATTAAAAAATGACCCCGTTATAAGAATGGCTGGTGCTACCCAGCAATTCCAATAGGACATCGATGAAAAATGATTCGATCTGTCAAAAGTAATCTTGCTCTGCGAGCAGGATGATTCGATAATTATTAAAATGTCACTTTTAAGTTTAATTTCAGTTTAATTATCCAATTGAGACAGACCCTAAACATAAGCAAACAATAAAATATAATAGAATGTATGGGTAACATTTAAATCTATTGTACTTTTAATGTAAGTACAATAAAGATCTTTTACAACCGCGAAAATTTTACAATAAGCGTACAATAGTTTGTATTGTTTACCACACAATCTATTGTATTTCAATGAGTTATGTCATACAAGTTAATGTTAATTTTTATCCGGGTATATACCACATGTGGGCCCTCCTTAGCCGTGCGGTAAGACGCGCGGCTACAAAGCAAGACCATGCTGAGGGTGGCTGGGTTCGATTCCCGGTTTCAAAGTGCGCTTGGAACGCCATTTTCAACCTCGCTCTCCATAATCTGTTGGTTATTCCATCTATATGTACATGCTATAATAAATTTTGGTTATTTGTTTTCACACATAGTAGCTAATTGTGGTATAGATACATAGCATGAATGACAAAAATGCTGGTCATCAGGCTTCGGAATTCTCACTCATATGAATAAAAACCTGTGATGAATCCATTTAGCGGAGTTTGATTTTCATGGTCCCCTGTGAGGAAGTACCCGAATAGAAATAAATTGTACGCCGAATAGTTGATATTATTAGTTTTCTATTACACTTATAATCATCATAAACTGTATAATACATGTACATTAATATGGTTAACAAAATTTTCGGCCCAATCATATACCATGATTTGCAGATTATACATTCTGTAGTAAGGATTACCTGACATAATTTTATTATAAACGTATCATATCATAAATGATTCAGATAGTTTTTTCCAACACAAAAATTATATGTTTTCTTTTTTAGTGTATTAGTGACAACCGCCAACCGCCATTCAAGTTTTTTCTCGAAGCAGCGGCGATGTGAAGAAAAGAAAATGTGAATGCTGAAACAAAAAAGCGGATCAGAATGCATGTAAGTGGAAACTGAATATTACTAACTAAAAGCTGATATAAATATAACCATTGTTTATTTCCAGAAAAATACAACCTCATAAAGGAAAACGACATACGCCATTACTCTAGGGAATCACGAAAAATGTTTGCGAAGGTAAGAATGGTCTATGACGGGCCTTATTTGATGTATGTATTCATATGTATGACCCATAATCGATCCGATAATTTAACACTTGAACAGAGTTGTACCTAGTGCAAAGTATCCGTATGGCGGAATTAACAACCATCCGCAATACCCCTTCTATCGACCTTTGCAGTCAAAAACTTTCATTCCCCAAAAAACCCAGATAATACACTTAAAGCGGCAATGGTGCGAAAAAAACATTAGAGAGGTCAAAATAGCACATAAAGAAGAAAGATTCCATTATTTCCATTAATTCACATTTATTTGCCAAAACGGTTTGCTTATAAAGAAGTCAGAGCACAGACGATGCTCAGGAATCCATATTTATGTGACAGTCATTAATTGTTTTCTTTAATTTATTTTATAGGAAATATACAAAGAGTCACTGATGGGAGAGCCTCGGGGAGAGCAGCATATTCTCTGGTCCAGACATGGACATGGACAAAAATTCTACATCACATAAAAATTTCATCAGAGGTTGCAATTGCATCAACAAGAACTTGTCATATGGAAAAAAAATTAAAAAATGTGATTGACTACAACTCAGTGATAGAAAACTTTAATAACTATAAAAGATGTGAAATAAAATACTATTAACATCAAGATTAACACTTGTTTTGTGCTCAATTATTCTATAATGAACTGAAAAACCCAAATCTAATGGCAATCGTAGCAAGAATAGTAGTATTCTTAAACTATCATATCCTGTTCGTAAAATAGTATTATACATATTGTAATACGGCTATCATATAATTGAATGTTTATCAAACACCTTTCAATTTGGATTAACCATAGAATCTTCGCTTGTTTTAACAAAAATCATACCCCGAATAGAATGAAATTATATAACTATTTTTCCAGTTATCGTTTTTTGATTTTAAATAATTGTAATTGAATTTTTAATGGAATCATAAAAAATATCGAACAATAATCATACGATGAATAATATTTACGATAGGGTTTACAATAATTCGATATCAGACGATACACTGAATGGGTTGTTAAGTATCGTTACCATTCAAAAAGGCCAACTTTTCCATATATTTTTGCTAAGCAATTTTACCATGTATCGTTAGCTAATCATATATTTTTGTCATGCGATGATTCGGATTATGATTGTATTCAACAAAGAAGATCAAAAGTATGATTTTTGTTAAAACAAGCGAAGATTCTAGGGTGAATCCAAATTGAAAGGTGTTTGATAAATATTCAATTATATGATAGCCGTATTACAATATGTATAATACTATTTTACGAACGATGATACAGGATATGATAGTTTAAGAATACTACTATTCTTGCTACGATTGCCATTAGATTTGGGTTTTTCAGTTCATTATAGAATAATTGAGCACAAAACAAGTGTTAATCTTGATGTTAATAGTATTTTATTTCACATCTTTTATAGTTATTAAAGTTTTCTATCACTGAGTTGTAGTCAATCACATTTTTTAAATTTTTTTTCCATATGACAAGTTCTTGTTGATGCAATTGCAACCTTTGATGAAATTTTTATGTGATGTAGAATTTTTGTCCATGTCCATGTCTGCACCAGAGAATATGCTGCTCTCCCCGAGGCTCTCCCATCAGTGACTCTTTGTATATTTCCTATAAAATAAATTAAAGAAAACAATTAATGGCTGTCACATAAATATGGATTCCTGAGCATCGTCTGTGCTCTGACTTCTTTATAAGCAAACCGTTTTGGCAAATAAATGTGAATTAATGGAAATAATGGAATCTTTCTTCTTTATGTGCTATTTTGACCTCTCTAATGTTTTTTTCGCACCATTGCCGCTTTAAGTGTATTATCTGGGTTTTTTGGGGAATGAAAGTTTTTGACTGCAAAGGTCGATAGAAGGGGTATTGCGGATGGTTGTTAATTCCGCCATACGGATACTTTGTACCAGGTACAACTCTGTTCAAGTGTTAAATTATCGGATCGATTATGGGTCATACATATGAATACATACATCAAATAAGGCCCGTCATAGACCATTCTTACCTTCGCAAACATTTTTCGTGATTCCCTAGTGTAATGGCGTATGTCGTTTTCCTTTTATGAGGTTGTATTTTTCTGGAAATAAACAATGGTTATATTTATATCAGCTTTTTAGTTAGTAATATTCAGTTTCCACTTACATGCATTCTGATCCGCTTTTTTGTTTCAGCATTCACATTTTCTTTTTTGCCTTTCTCGTACAACTAAGTTGTACCGAAAGGCTATCATTTCACTCCAAATTCGTACTTTTGATAGAAGTCCCGGAGACCCATAGTGTTATATACCATTCGACTCAGCTTGATGAGCTGAACAAATGTCTGTCTGTCCGTGTGTGCGTGTGTGTGTGTGTATGTGTGTGTGTGTGTGTGTGTGCACAAAATGCCATAAAAAACATTAGCCAAATTTTCACATAGAAGCTCTTAACCGATTTTCTTGCAACAAGTTGCATCCGGCAGAGACTAAAACGCTGTTGATCACTATTGAATTTCATAATAATTGCGAATTGTAAAAAATAGATAATATTAAAATAGTGATGAGACATAATCACATAGAACAATAATGTGTTATGAAAAATGCCTTGCATCTATGAATATTTTTTATCCGTTTCCTTGCTCCGTGTTTATCCGTGGCTTGCTCCCATTACGAGTTTCATCGTACTATAAAGATGCTCGTGTTGCGCGCATTTAGGCGTAAGCATGCTCTTCGTTCAGTTTCATAGTACTATGAAATTGTCCGAAAGTCAAAATTCGAACATAGGAAATTCAAGAAACTTTTGGCAGCGCCATCTGTCGTCTACTAGTGTAAATTTTCTATCATAACATTAGACGGTGTAACTGTTTTGCCTTTCTTGTACATCATCTAGGTGTAAGCGTAAAGGCTACATTTATTACCTTTTTGCGCGAGAAAGGCATCATCACCGCTAGGTTGATTAATCTGGGTTCTTCACATCGCCGCTGCTTCGAGAAAAAACTTGAATGGCGGTTGGCGGTTGTCACTAATACACTAAAAAAGAAAACATATAATTTTTGTGTTGGAAAAAACTATCTGAATCATTTATGATATGATACGTTTATAATAAAATTATGTCAGGTAATCCTTACTACAGAATGTATAATCTGCAAATCATGGTATATGATTGGGCCGAAAATTTTGTTAACCATATTAATGTACATGTATTATACAGTTTATGATGATTATAAGTGTAATAGAAAACTAATAATATCAACTATTCGGCGTACAATTTATTTCTATTCGGGACTTTTGATCTTCTTTGTTGAATACAATCATAATCCGAATCATCGCATGACAAAAATATATGATTAGCTAACGATACATGGTAAAATTGCTTAGCAAAAATATATGGAAAAGTTGGCCTTTTTGAATGGTAACGATACTTAACAACCCATTCAGTGTATCGTCTGATATCGAATTATTGTAAACCCTATCGTAAATATTATTCATCGTATGATTATCGTTCGATATTTTTTATGATTCCATTAAAAATTCAATTACAATTATTTAAAATCAAAACGATAACTGGAAAAATAGTTATATAATTTCATTCTATTCGGGTATTCTCACACAACATTTTTATCCGGATAGAATGGCGAGTGATAAATTCGTGAGCGCCAGATCGCCGGATAATTTAATTTTAATCCACAAATTTTCCTTCTCGTCGCCTCATCAGATAAATTTTACAAGCATATTTACAAAAATTTAGTACAGCAACGGGATTCGAACCCAAAACAATTTTTAAAATGTTCAGAGCGCCCACTAAAACCACGCCACCATCACTGTGCCACCAAAGTACTCTTTAATGGGTAAAAAAATGCCCATTATGAAGTTAAATAGTTCAACTCATTAAAAGAGTAAAAGGCCTTTACTCATTAAAGAGTAGTTTGACTTTACGTCAAAACAAGGTGTAATTTTTACCCATTAAGGATATTGAAATATAATGCAAAATGAGTAAAATAAACCCCTTTTTATTTATTACCGTGGAAAAACAGGGAAACTGGATTTGCTGTTTCGAATCGAGAAGAAAAGATCAAGTTTTCCACATCATGATAAGGTATTTTATTTAAACAAAGTTTTTAAATACATGGAAACCTGCATTAATGATCATGAACTTAGTTTATAAACATCATCAAGGCATCAATGCTTCTCGCCTTTTGAGTCACGCAGCATCGTCAATAGTGTTTATCCTATGAACTTGTTGGGATCTCCTAGTAGGTACCAGCATCTCGACTTCATCAGATTCTGTAATCCGGGACCTTGGTTTTTGGGAGCTGCAGCCATGGTTCTTTATCATTGGCGAAAGTTTGGCCGCAGTTACAAGCAAGGGGACTAGTTTGGCGCGGACTGAAAATATGGATTTATTTATGTTTCAATGTTTTAGAGCACTAATAAAATACTTACTGTCAAACACAGCAGCCTCAGCTTCTATTTCCGCCGAAATTTGATCCTTGGTTGTAGATTTCGCACCCATTTTCGAAATAAAACTTAAATTTGTCGAGAGGATCTTTTGCAAACAAATATAAACGTAACCAACTGGATTTTCACTCATTAATGAGTAAACAGTTGGAAGTACAAAAGGGAAAAAGTACCCTTTTTTCAAAATTTTAAAATACCCATTATTTTGACAGCTCCGTATATCGCCAAAAATGTGTATTTTTCCTCATTAATGAGTATTGCCGAGTTTACAGTGCACATGAATTGGTTGAGAGCGAATGGAAAAACTGCTGTATTAAACCTTTTGCTTATCGTGGCGCATCGTTAGATTCAATCAGCTTGGAGTGGCAAAGCAAGCGGCATTTGATTTTCGCGAAACATGGGAAGAAGGATAACAATTTTTCGCACCATCGCTTGTGCCGGAGTTTAGGGGCCGTTCAAAAATTACGTCCAAGGTTTGAGGGGGGGAGGGGGTCAGAGTTTTGTGACAGTTTGTGACAGGGGAGGAGGGGTTCGTCTTATGTGACGTCCGTCCACAAGAAAAAAATACTGAAAGCATTTTAGAAACAACTTGCATTTTAAAAACATTCAAACTGTTAGTAAGGGACATAACTCACTATGTTATTGTGAAAATAGTGTACGAAAAAGATAAACCACAGTAATCGCTAAAATAAAAATGAGACATGTACGTACAGGGGGAGGGGGGGGTCAATTATTTGTGACAGTTTGTGACAGGAGGGGGGAGGGGGGTTGAAAATGCCGAAAAACGATGGACGTAATTTTTGAACGATCCCTTATCGCACTGTAATTTATCCGGATAAAATGCATGGTGGAGTGATCAGTTGTCGCGTGAGTGAGTGAGAAATCCGAACCCTGCTGGTCATGTTTGACATAATATAATTTATTTGTCGATTATTCATATAACCGAAGTGTAAAGCCAGATAAAACAAATCAAGACAAAATTTTCAAAACGACTTATCTGCTTTTGTAAACAAAACTTCCAACGACGATTTGACGAATCTAATAGCTCTCCCACGCAAACCAACATCATCAATAGGTAGGTGAAGGATTCCGCTACCTATTGATGGTGTTGGTTTGCGTGGGAGAGCTATCAGATTCGTCAAATCGTCGTTGGAAGTTTTGTTTACAAAAGCAGATAAGTCGTTTTGAAAATTTTGTCTTGAAATCATTGCAGTTTTTGCAGTGTTGATGTTTGCCCTTTTGAGAAATTGCGCATTTTCCTGTGAGGGATAGGAACTTAATAATATCCGAAATTGAAAAGTAGTTTTTGGTTGAGCCCAAAATGACAGTTTTGACAATCAGATCTGTCAAAATAAAATCGCCATATTTTTCTCATACTTCGTCATTTGCTCGTGCAGGTAAATTTTTTTGTAACACTATTTGAGATTTTTCTCAATTTCAACTAAAGATTTTCTAATGTTCATGCTATCATCAAGTTCTAGACGATCGATTATTTAAATACCTGTAAAATAACCTTCATTTTAATTTTCAGCTGCAAACAAAACCGAACAAACCAAAATGATTTCCTCCCGTATGACGACCGTCGCCCGTACCGCTCTGGTTCAGCACCAGCGCCGTGGATTCTACTCGGTCACTCCCGGACTACCGCAAGTCCGAGTGTCGCTCGGTGTAAGTATTCCATTGTTCATCGTTGTACTTTGACCACTTTGCATCAGTTTTTTTTCCGAAGTGAAAAGTGTTATTGCAAAAGTTCTCACCCACCCATCGAATGTTACGTAACAAACCCGGGTCATTTTCTTTTTCTTCCACAGGAAAAAGTCATCCACGGACTTGCCATTTTCGGCGGAGTGTTAGCTTATCCAGTCTGGGTGTTGGCCCATATGCGTGAGTACAGAACGGGCGGACACTAAACAATCGATAGACCGATTGTTTACATCCTAGCTCGTTAGGAAATATAGTTGCTAGTGTTCGGCGGAACCGGAGCAAGACTAAACCAAGTCGTCGCCGGGTGTGTTGTTTGCACCCGTTTATCTGTAAGTTCCAAAGTTGTTTCAAGAAAGTGCTATGCTAATCGATGGAGTAATAAAATAATCGGAAACTAGCCGAACAATTAATTGTTTCGCCTCGGATCCGAAACAAACCATAAAAAGGTTCGTAGTTGGGTTAGCCTAAACCGTGCGGACCTCTAATCACATGATGTCTTCTATTCGGACAACCCGGGTTGTCAGTGTTGGAACGTTGTTTAATCACCTAACCTCTGCAAAAATAATGGGACTCTAACGGAAGGCGAAATCACAAAAGGCAGACCTTCTTTACATGTAACAAAAGACGGAATGTATCATAAGGCGTAATAACGAAAGACGGAATTACAAAAGGCAGAATTTTGTCATTTCTTAATTTTACACAGGCGTGTGCTTGTGGTAAGGGAGAACATATTTTATTCTTTGAAGGCTCGCATCTGCCCGATCTAAGTTAACGAGAAATATGATTCCTTCTTTAAAAGCACGCCCTTTTGTAGGGCGTAAGGGCGAAATCCACGCCAATCCAGCGCCATTTCATGGAAGAAGAGAATTCGCTGCTTCCATCAGTGGTGTTGGATTGCGTGGGAGGGCTCAAATTAGTCCACCAGTGACATGAGAAGCGTTTGTTTACAAAAGCAGTTTTGCCCTTTTGAAATCTTCTTCTTATTGGCAGTACATCCCCACACTAGGACAGAGCCGTCTCGCAGCTTAGTGTTCATTATGCACTTCCACAGTTATTAACTGCAAGGTTTCTAAGCCAGGTTACCATTTTTGTATTCGTATATCATGAGGCTATAACACGATGATACTTTTTATGCCCCGGGAAGTCGAGACAATATCCAATCCGAAAATCGCCTAGACCGGCACCGGGAATCGAACCCAGCCACCCTCAGCATGGTTTTGCTTTGTAGCCGCGCGTCTTACCGCACGGCTTAGGAGGGCCCTTTTGAAATGTTGGATTTTTCTACTTTCTATCTATAGGAATCTCATCTCACAACTGGAACACTAGCAGCCTCTTATAGCTTAGTATCTGTGGTGGTGATCAACGATAACGACCGACGGTCACGCGATGTAAAGTAAGACTGACCAAGACACGAAGCTTGCTAATCGGACTAATAACAATCACTCACACTAATGACGTACGTAGGTACGAAGGGTATCACATATCCCTTTTTTTATTTTATTTGGCATAGATTCATAACAGTGCTTGAAACCTTTATTTGACTCAAAAGTTTAACACCCAATGTTATGGACTATAGCAACATCTTGCTCTTGGCACCCGGGACGATCTTCTGAGCAGGCTACTATTTTGGTTATCCTTCAATGGCTCGATAATCACCGATTCATTTACGATTGACGGACTGTTATGTTGTGGCTGTATCTGTGATGACAAATATGTTGATAAGACTTTGATTCATTTTAATAAACCATGAGTGCAAATATATATAAGTAAAGAGCTAATCGCTCGAATTACGATAAAAAAATAATTTATTTCTAACCAAATAAAATTAATTACATTCAACTTAAATCCACACTTCAGACTAACTGATTTTCTCTTGCACTACTAGTTTTATATAATCACTTCTGCAGCGTCAGCAATTCCTTCAACTGGGTTGATCGTCCTCTGTTGGGTTCACGGGTCCGATAGGTTGGCTACGTTGCGAGTGTCGTCCATGTGCGTAGGTCATCAATAATTGGAATTGGTTGCATCGGCCGAATGTGTCTCTATGCTGGTGGCGGGTTCCGTCATAACGTCTCCCCCCTAGGTTTCAAGCGTCCTCGGTTGATTACTTGGTTTCCCGTAAAATACAGATTCGGGTCTTGGAAAAAGTGTTTCCATGAAACGAAACGGTTTCTCTCTCTGGTCTTCTTTTGAATCGTCGCTAGCTGGGTTGCTGGAAATACTTAACGAAACGATATCCTTCTTATCAGTTTGGTGAAACTGATTTCTGTGTTGAATTTTGTATCTACGAATACAGAAAATGATTAACGGTAGCAAGATTAAGGAAGCGAGAGCTATTGCTCCTAGCATGTGGGAACCGGCAATATGCAGTTTGAGTTTCCTTATTTCTTCCAGGTTTTGTAGGTTCATCTGGTGCACCTCTTCAATATTTGTATTCCTTTTAGATACCTCTATTTCCTTCCCAAAAATGGGTGTGAAATATTCTTGCTGTTTTATGGCTTTTGGGTTGCCCTTAAATGTGGTGTTTTGCACTGTGATTGTGCAATTACCTGCTTCAACTATTGTGGGTGATGACACTATGCGAGAGTCTCCGCATGAATCTAGAATGTGGACCGCTGTATCTGTGTTGATTAGGATGGTCCCGGCGTTTAACTCCTTCACGATCGGTTGATCTGATTGTTTGTGCATTCGACACCTGGCTTTCTGGTTTACCAATATATTGAATACGCATTCGTCGTTCACTGGATTGTCGTTGACGCAAATGTAGCATCTCTCCTTCTGCTCGTAGAACGTCTGTTGATGGGCAGCTATGTAACGAATAGCTGTGTCTATCCGGTTTCCATTTGCGTTGACTGGTTCGATCTGCATCAGAGTATATTCCTGCTGTTCAATTGTAGGGATCTTTACAATTATTATAATGTGGTTATTTTGCAGTGAAACAATCGCTTCTATGAATTTGTAAATTTCGTCCTCAAATTTAATGTTGAGTTGTTGTTCCTTAAGGGATTTCCAAATATATTCTTTTTCGTTTGGACTAAGAATGTTTTTATTTAGAAAGTTATTTTTAGAAAAGGCTATTTGTTCTTCTATATCTTCAAGCGTTCTTATGATGATGTCAATATTAAATATCAGATTAATGAGTTCAAAATCATTTTTGAAATCTAAGTGTTTTGAGTTTACTTCCTGTTTGATTGATCTTAAAGATTTTGCAACTTTATTGATTGTATCCTGTAACAAATTATTGATTCGGATTTGTCTAGCTTGGTTATTTATAATTTTATTGCTGTTTACTTCTAGGGTTTCCAAATTTTGATTTATCATATCTAAATCTGTTTGATCGGGATTTCCAGAGATGAATTTAATTGCGGTCCCTAGTGCGTTTATGAGTCCTCTCTTAGTGCGTCTTGGATACAGTGCTAGTAATTTCTCGTTGGCTTTATTTAATTTGAAGTTTAACGTTTGGCTTATGTGGTCTGACATGTTTAAGTGAGTGGAAATATGCTCTATAAAATTGATGTTCTGTTTTAGATCTTCAAGATTGACTTTATGCAATACTCGTTCAAACCCTGTCCTGATGCGAACTTTGTCTGTTTTGATGATTAGTAGTCCATTTTGTGTTGAGACATCGTGATACATGGTGGCTGCTGTCAGCGGTACAAGTCTGTAAAGATGATTGAGAAGGTGCTTGTCTTTAGTTTACCCATGTGGTTAAGTATAATTTGGAATTCTTTACATGCTTTGTATTGATTAGGAATATCAAATCTTTGTTGGATTTTTACATCATTACAATCTATAAATATTGATGCTATTTCCTTATACGATTTTTGTGAATTTTAATGTCATTGCGATCGTTAAAAGTTAGGAATTCGTTGTTTTTAACTTTAGCTAGCTTGTACGGGTTTTTATCTTTATTCTGCCTCTGTGTAATCCGTACGTATTTTTCCTCATTAGGGTTAAGCTCTACTGGAATTTGATTATCTTGATTTTTTTCCTCGTATTTTAATTTTTTATTTTGCCAATTCGATTTTAGCCGCGGATTGTAATTTTTGAAATTTTTCATTTATTTCTTCAGTGTTTGTAGTATTGCGTGTATTAAAAATTAAATCTCTGGGTTTTTGTTGTGTGGCATCGTGGAACGTGTTGTTATAGATGTCGATCATTATGTTTATCTGCTCGATCAAGTTATGTTCGTTGAATTTTGTTTTATTCGTTCTATAGATTTCAATTAGAGTTGAATGAAAACGTTCTACGATGCCGTTTGTATTGGAGCTACTAGCAAAGTGAATTTCTATTCCAAGATCGGCAAGAAAACCAATGAAATCTATTGATCTGAATGCAGGTTCCTGATCGCTAACTATAGTGGCTGGTCGGCCGAAATGCCTTATGTGTTCGGTAATCGCGGTTTTAAGATCGATTATTGTTCTGGTTTGTATTGGAATGGCGTTCGCAAATTTTGAAAATGAATCTACTATTGTTAAAAATTTAGAGCCTTTCAAAAAGAAAATGTCGATATGAATTTTTTCAAATGGGGTTTGGCCAAAATTACTTTTTCTTATTAAATTTGGAGGTTTCCGGTCATACTTGGAAGTTTTACAAGTATCACAGGAATCTATAAAGATTTTCAGTTTTTTATCTAAATTTGGGAAGAAATAGTGTTGCAGGATTTGTTTTTTGTTTTCTTTCGGGCCCCTGTGTCCAAATAGATGGGTGTTCTTTATGATGTCATCTTGTTGGTCTTCCATTCTCACGTCTTCCAATAGAACCTCTGAAATGAAAGCTTTGTAAATTTTATTGGATGAAAAATGTTTTCGATAGGTTTCCTGTATCAGTTGTAGAATTGAAATCGGTGCTTTAATACAATTTTGTCCTTTTGGGTTAAAAAATTTTTTAAATGCATTAACGATGATTTCTTCGGTGAAAGTTTTTCTGACTATAGTGTTTCGGAAAAACTTCGGGAATATCTGTTCGTGAATGTCGGTTTCGATGTTAGCGATTTTGAAAATGACTTGTGATCTAAAGGCGTTAATAGGTTTTTCCGTTGTCCATAAGTAATAGTCGTCACTTGTGTCCGCAGAATGAACTGTCTCTATGTCATCGTCTGATTGTGCATTGTCGTGTACATTAATTTCTTCTTTCCTAATTCTAGATAGCGCGTCTGCTACTACATTGTTTTTACCGGGTTTATATATCAGCTCGTAGTCATAGTTTTCTAGCTCTAATTTCCCTCTAAAAATCCGTCTATTTGTATTGGTAAGCGAGTGTGTCAAAGGTTGATGATCTGTTACTAACTTGAATTTCTTTCCCCATAGGTAGTGTCGGAATTGTTTTACGGCCCAATACATCGCGAGAAATTCCTTTTCGGTTGTTGAATAGTTTTCCTCTGTTCTATTTAGCGTCCTTGAAGCATATGCCACCGGGCGATCTTTCCCAATAGGACCTTGCGAAATCACGGCTCCTATCGCAAAATCACTTGCGTCAGTGGTTAGTATAAATTCCTTTTCATAATCAGGATGGATCAAAACTGGGTCTCTCATCAGAACCTGTTTGCACCTTTCAAAGCATGTTTCCACTTCTGGTGTTATTTCAATTTCATTGTCCTTTCTAAGTAGAGCGGTCAATGGTTTCACGAGTTTGGCGAAATCTTTTACGAATCTTCGGTAGTAACCTAGAATACCAAGAAATTGCCTTACCTCTTTCTCTGTAGCTGGCAAAGGCCAGTTTTTTATTGTTTCAATTTTGTCTTGATTTGGTCTAATACCATCTTCGGAGACCGTATGTCCTAAAAATTGGACTTCCTTTCTGAAAAATTCGCACTTGTCCAATTGAATTTTCAGATTTGCCTCTTTTAATTTGTTTAAGACCTTATTCAAGTCGCTTTTGTGTTTTTCTAGAGACGGTGAGAAGACTATAATGTCGTCCATATAAACAAGACAACATACTCCTAACAATTCTCTTAAAACACAATCCATCACGCGTTGAAAAGTCGCGGGTGCGTTTTTCAACCCAAATGGCATTCTAGTAAACTCGTACTTTCCCGAGTTTACTGAAAAGGCTGTTTTTTCAATATCCTCTTCATCGAGCTGAATTTGATGAAAGCCCGATACCAAGTCAATTGTAGAGAAGTAGTTTGTTCTTCCCAGTTTGTCTAAAATGTCATTGATCTCTGGTATTGGATATCGCTCACTGATGGTTTTTTCGTTCAGTTTCCGATAGTCTATTACCAGTCTGAACCTCTTTTGACCCGAAGCGTCTGGCTTCTTGGGCACTACCCAAACAGGTGAGGTGTAAGGGGATATGGATTCGCGTACAATTCCATCTTTCAGTAATTTCGAAATTTCCTTTTTAACGATTTCATCAAAAGCTTTGGGATATTTGTATGACTTTGTGTGAATGGGAATGTTGTCGGTCGTTCGTATCTTGTGTTTAATTTTGTGAGTAAACGTTAGGTTGTCTTCGTCATAGTATAGAACTTCTTTATTATTATTAATGGTGTCTAACAATGCTTCTTTTTCGATCTCATTCAGATGTTCGTCCCTAAGTTTGTATTTAAGTCCATCTGGCGAAGGTGTAATTTTCTTGAGTTCGTGATAGTCTGATCCGTTTTCTAGTTCATTAACATTTATTTCGAATTCATTCATGTCGATTTCTATTTCCCTATTTTCCGTTTCATTCTGAATTTCAACTATGGCTACCCCATTCTCGCTTTTGTATAGTCCTGGAAGTATCTTACAGTTTTTGAAATGTTTCTCTTCCTCAATCAAAAATGTCCCGTTCGCGTAGGTTGGAATTTTTATGAATTGGGTTTCATGCTCAGTCAAATTAATTTTGTGGGTTTCGGGAAACCACTTTTTCATCTTAATTTCCTTTCTTCCGATTTTCAGCGAGTTTTCTACTATGTTTAATTTTGCTTTCAAATCGCGTAGTGATTCGTAACCTATTAAACCGTCGAAAAACTTATGGAAACTGAAGACATGAAATTTGAGTTTCTTTTTTATTCCGAGTAGGTCAAATGCGATAAATTTAATAATTTCGTGCACTCCATTGATGTTCCTGACTTTGCATATTCCCTCTGATTGGCAATTTTCTACTTTGACATGCGCTGGAGAAATGTAATTTTTGTTCGCGCCTGTATCGATTAAGAATTTTAATTCACCTTTCGAGGTCTGAATGGAAACGTATGGTAAAAAGTCGTTATTCTTCGTTATTTTCTTTGTTTGTTTCCTGTTGCCATGTGAAAATTTATTTCGTCGCCTTTAAAGTAATCGTCATCTTCTGAATCTAACTCGTCGTCGTGTGTTTTGTTCTTGGCATCGTCCTCTTCTTCCTCGTCCAAATTGACTTCCTTGTTTTGAGAGTGATTATTTATGGCCCTGTTCGATCTATGCGATCTCATGGAAACATCCTCGTCGATATTGTTTTTATTTATGAATTTTCCTGATGGTGGTCTATTTGGGTTAGGGTGATTTGATGGTCCTGGTTTGCTATACATTGGTTGCCCACTGTGTTTTGTTTGCGATGCTAATTGAGTTCTCCTATCCATTCTGTGTCTATACGCCGCGTTGGAGTATTGCATAGTTATCTCGTACGCGTGCTCTAAACTGTCTGGTCGACAACTTCTAACGTGCATCGAAATTTCCTCGCTTAATCCATCCACAAATCTGGTGAGTGTAATTAGGCTCACGAATGAATTAATAACTTTGGCATGTGATTTGTAATCTTCCATGCTAGCGGCAGATGATTTTATTGCCGTGTCAATTTGCCTAATTTTGTTATAATAATCTGATAGATTGTTTTTTCCTTGTCTAATATAAAAAAGTGATTGGATATGACTTGTTATGTCACGCCGATCACCGTACGCATTTAATAAGACATCTTTAATTTCGTTCCAATGTTTGGGGTTCCCTGCTGCTATTAACACTTCTTTTGCTTCACCTGTGATTTTATTTTTAACCGCCCGCTCGATTTGACTGTAAATCGGATCATTTTTGTAGCTATCGTACGCGTTGAGTGTTTCTTCTGCGTCTTCTACCCATGCTAAAACCTCTTTTCGATTCCCATTGAACACCGGAATATTCCTAATGGGGTCCGGAATCGAGAAATTTAGGAACGGATCGTTTGATCGGTCCCGCATTGTGTTAATGGTTTGCACTAACATTGCTTGATTCTGTGTTAGGCTTCTGACCTGGTCAAGAAGCTCTTGCACGTTAACTTCGGGGATCGACATGTTGCGATTCTTATCGAATAATTTCCCTCTTTTCATACACTATTTCACACTGTTATATGCCCTAAAAGTGTTACTATAGTAGGTAGTTAATTTTTTTTTAAATTGTTTTCACGTATTGTGTTGATAATTGTGATTTTTCTGAGTTTCCCTATGCAACGATCACTTGGGATAACACTATCACTTTAACTGCGTTGATAAGTAATGTATAAAAATGTTACTCACATTAACAGGATGATGGTCCTCATCTTATCCTGGAGCCTATGATGTGGGATTGTTCGTTGGTTGGTCCGGTGGTGTGAAGATGATGAATCTTTCTGGTACCGCAAATCCGCTGGTATACGTGCAGGGATGGTTTCCCGGGTAACAGCCAGTCACTAGTAGACTTAGAATCACTTCTCCGAATTTCTTCTGTATTGATGTACACTCAAACACTTAGTCCTTCGTTTCACCACTTTTCACTACAAGAACTAATCGCTCGAATTACGATAAAAAATAATTTATTTCTAACCAAATAAAATTAATTACATTCAACTTAAATCCACACTTCAGACTGGCTGATTTTCTCTTGCACAACTAGTTTTATATAATCACTTCTGCAGCGTCAGCAATTCCTTCAACTGGGTTGATCGTCCTCTGTTGGGTTCACGGGTCCGATAGGTTGGCTACGTTGCGAGTGTCGTCCATGTGCGTAGGTCATCAATAATTGGAATTGGTTGCATCGGCCGAATGTGTCTCTATGCTGGTGGCGGGTTCCGTCATAACGTATATATATATATATATATATATATATATATATATATATATATATATATATATTTAATAATTACCTGATGTAGCCCTAGGACATGTTGTTCCTCATTTTGATTTCCCGTTAGATTGCTACTAGACGGCTCAGTTATCTTACGCAGATATGACGTATTCCTCTCGTAACATTTCGCATTATCCTCTGACTGTGACATTTGAACCTTTCTTGTCCACCACCAGGAATTTCTCTTTATGAAAATCGGTGGAGAGTTTGTCTTTCGGTACTAGGTTTTTGACCAGAACTGTGTCACCGATATCTATATCACTTATCTTTGCCCTACGCCTAGCATCCTCTTGTTGTTTTTCTTGCAATTTTTTCTGACTGTCGCGATCACGGAAATCTGCGTCTAGAGGAAGTGAATTGAGATCGTCCATTTAGAGTACTTTGTATCTGAGTTTCCTGTTTTGAAGAAGTTCGCTCGGCGCCTTGCCTGTCACGCTATGGGGTGAGTTATTATAGAGAATCAAGTAGTCATCCAATTCTTTCTTCCATTCTCCATACAACGCATTTGATATTTTGAGCCATTTTAGTAAGGATCGGTTTTGGCGCTCTACCTCGCCGTTTGCCTGGGGCCAGTACGGTGTACTATGGTTTAAATGAATTCCGAGCGTTTTACAAAATATTGCAAATTCCTGCGAAACAAATTGTTTGCCATTATCCAAGGTTATGGTTTTCGGATAACCCCAGGTTCTGAAAATCTTTTTCAACCTTTGAATCGTCTCTTGGGCCGTAATCCTATTCATGATTTCCAGCTCCATATATCTGCTATAATAATCTATCACCACCAGGATATACTCTCCGTTAGGCATAGGACCGAGGAAGTCAATCGCTAGATTAATCCACGGTTTCTCTGGCAACGTACGCCTAATCATCGGTTCAGGCGGGCTGGAACAATGTACCAAACGGCACCCCTTGCAGGAATCGCAAATCTTTATGATCTCCCTATCCATGTTGGGCCACCAGCATTTACCACGTAGTCGGCTTTTCATTGCTGATTGGCCAGGATGGCTTTCATGTGCCAACTGACACATTCTATTTCAAAGGACGCTTGGTATCACAAGCTTGATACCACGCATTACGCATAACCAAGCCATTAATGTAACTCAACTCATAATGGAATGGAGCATATGGTTTTACTAACGAATCACAACAATTGTTTGACATGATCAGGCTTGTAAAATGCAGGTAAAATGTCATCTGCATGTCATTTGACTAATTTGTTCATAACTTTCTTTGGAAGCCAAATTTATTCCATAATTTTAGATGTACTAATAACAGGACGCAGCGTGCTTTGAAATAAACAGACGTCAAAAATTTTCGCTCCGCAATTTTTTCATCGTCGATTAGGATTTTTTTTATCAAAAGTACCTACCTAACGGTGTAATTTTGTAGAGCTTGTTGGTCAATGTGCATTGATCAAAATGTGGCCGATATGCGCTACGAACACTCGCAAAACCACATCAAGAAGATGTTATAGTTTAAAACTGATCTTAATCTTTGGCGCGGAACTACTCGTTATAGTGGAAGGTTGTACGATTACGGATCGCAGCTGAAGACAAAGGATGACTGAGAACAACCGAGGAGGAAATAGATCATACGAAGGAAGGGACTTAAGCGATTTCGGCAATAATTTGAGGAGCACGGTTTGTTATAAACACATTTGTTCAAATGTAGTGTCCGTCAAACATCTTCGGTGAGTTATTCCTTTAAAGCTATCTAATACCCTGTACTTACTGTCATAGTGAAACAAATAATTCTTGAAATCATAAGCTAATAACACGATTGCGTCACTATCCAGTTCTTTGCAATGCGGCGAGTGTCAGAAGACTATCCACCTATTACCGTATAGTTTGTTTCGTATGCTTATGATTTGCTTTCGTTTTTCTACTGTGCAATTCCATCTCTAGAACAAATATTGTTTTAACTATCTGTTTATTCATGGTTCCGTTTTTTTTCTTTTAATCGTTTCATTTATTAGCATAGAATATATTTAATTCAATATGGTTCTATTCCCATTAAAAGCATTGCAATATATAGTAGACGTATACATGCTTTCAAAAAGTATCAAAATTCAACCGGAAATCCCAGAATCACAATTGTTATGCTAAATTAAGCCTCCTGTCAAGTTTTCAGCTAGTTCTAGTAGAATTTCGTGGTGGCCCAAGTCGATTTAGTGTTATTGAACTGCTTTAAATTTTGAAAAAATCTAACAAGAGGAAAAAGTAACATTTTGTATCGAGTGCGGTCGTGTTTTATTCAGTAAGCAGAATACGATCGGCCGGTCAGAAAATATGGAAGCAAACATTTCTAGCTCCCGTCAAAACTGAAAAGCTCCCGACAAAAATTATAAAATCGAGGTTGAAGTTTCATCATAAGCCGAAGGAATCAAGAATCGTTCAGTGATATCTCAATCCACGGAGCTTTTCCGGAGTTTGATGACATTGAGGAAACTTCAGTTAAGAGGATAAGGAAAAACAGCTTCAGAGTTTTTTTTATATAAATGGGCTTTTCTCAAGAATGCCTCGCATTTTCATCATAAAACAAGCTATCAAATGCCCCATTACTAAGCAACCTGTTCAAGTATTCAGCATCGGATTTAACACCCTCTAGGCGTTAAATAGGAGCAACAATCACTTTACAAGTAAGGTCCATCCAATATATCCATTAGACTTATTTTCCTCCACTTAAATAACTTATTCAAGACGGAGCACGATTTTTGCTTGATAAAAAATTTAAAAAGGACTTTGGTTTACATGCCACCGTTTGGAATGTCGTCATGATTTTTTATTCCACCTCATTAGAGTCTGTACAATTTAATTTGATACTACATCAACATTTTTTATTCATTTCAATTACATTGCTTAACGTTTCTTTTACAAATTTTCCAAAAATCTATCATTTAAAAAATTCTGGACAATCTCACCACCAAAAAACACCATCTCGTCCAAATCTGGACAAAACACCATCTCGTCCTTTAGCTGCTTAACACTTTAGCACAAATATCGAGTAGTGACGGTTAACTAAATCAAGTCGTAAGAAAACCTTACTCCTGTTCCAATTAATATTTATCAAAACTCATATCTTTGAGCGTTCCATCCATGTGCAATTTCTGAAAACTCAATATTCATTGCTAAATAACCTTCTGCACAAAGAGCGAACCAAAACTATAAAGAATTACCGCCGTCTGTCACAATATAAAACGATTGGCCTGGTAGCAATTTTAAATCCATTTTTACTCAAGTTGTGTACTCTATTTTTGCATTCTGCAAAGAGTTACCATGATTTTGAAGTTCTATTACGATTAACAAACTAATCCGAAAGACTATTGGTATAAAGTTCACTCCTCTTTTCTCTAGAACGAAACTTGGGAGAATGAACAAAAATCGGCTTTCTCAATGATTTTTTTTTGTTTCTTAATTTTTACTCCGCACTCACTGATCGCGAAAATGTTTGATAAGCAATTTCAATAAATTGTGTTTTGACAGGGGTAATTAAAAAAGAACGATTCCAAGCACGGAAAATATGGAGATTGTAAGTAAAAATATAGTATAATTTTATCGTCTTATAAGTTTTTGCTTGTTTTTCATCGCTTTCGTTTCTTTTTCTTTTTTTTTTCTCGTTCCAGAGAGCGAGTAATGGCGCTTAAACCTAGGCCTATATCTACACTGATGTACATAAATATTCGTCATGCTTTCTTGGTAATGTATCTGAATTTATGCGAATACTTTTGCCCATCAGTGTATAAGCCAGGCACTAGACTAAAAACTGTGTCCCATCCCAAGACGTCGAGGACCCATGGAGTGTACATTAATCTTCTTAGCAAAGTCACTCCCAACGATTCGTCAATAAACTTTCTCCCTGAATGTGAAACGGTTGGTACGGCTGTCCCCGTTTCTTCCTTTCGTAGATTCAAAACTCTCGTTGATCATGTTATTTATACTAAATAATCTGATTGCCGGGGAGTTCTGGATTTTCTCCCAAATTGAAGCCTGCACGGTGGGCCTGGCCGTTTTAATACTTGTGTCATACCCGCTCGGAAAGATCTCCTAGATGTCTCCCGTGATATCTCTGAGACAAAAAAGTTAGTCTCCTAGATATTTTTCTTCGATGTCTAGAACCTGTCAGACCTCAAATGCAACAACCGTTTCTACCTCAAATTTTCGGCGAATGAACCGTTTGAACCGATAGAGATTTGACAGATAGAATCTCTTCGATACTTCTTAGACATCTCTTAGACTATGGTACCACCATTCTAGTAGATTTTTGCTAGATATAATGGAGACTTGGGTACCTGAATAGATACTTCTTCTTCCTAACATTCTTTTTTTTTGGAATTTTCGGTTTGTTGACATCTAAAATTCAAAAGCTGGAAAGTTCAGAATACTTTTTTTATTTTACATTTTTATGTTTATTATTAATAAAATAATGGTATGGACTAGTTCAAAGATGGACAAAGATGTGTTGCGGCGTGCTTGTGATGCTGCACGAAGTGTGTATCGTTTTTAGTTTGGTGACACCGGGTCTGATCTCTCCCGACCGGAACATTGGGCGTGTACGGCATTATACCGGCCACTTGTAATACCGGGTGGATAGGGCCAGCAGGAGTTTGCCCGACTTCTCTTTGTAATGCGGCCTCGAATGCGGCATACAGGTGCGTCTGGCGGATCATCGTAGTCATGCAACCCAGGAATAGAGGTGTTGTCCAATTGGTCGTTTTAGCTACATACAAATAATACTTAAACTTACGAATGGAATCCAACAAACTTCTTACCTTTACCGTCTCCATCATTCTTCAATACCGCGCTTTATTAAAATGTAAATCTTCACCTTATAAGAAGTTCTGATGGAAGCTTATTTCAACTGGGATTTGCTGCGTGAAACCTGCATCCTGTCTATACTAATTACAGTCACCGTGAACGCTTCATTAGCGCCGGTGAAACATTTTTGGACTTCACATACCTCAGGTGGTGAAGTGCAGTGATTAAATGGAGTTTTCGAAACGGGTGAATGATCGTGCTACTGGGTGAATGATATCTCTATCAAAAAAAAAACAACCGTTAAGTGGGAGGTGTACACTACAGAAGAAAAATTACTTACCTGTTCGATCTTCTGAAGTTTAGCTTGTGAAACATCTCTGATCCCCTCGCTCTCATTTCGATGAATGCGAGAAATTAACAAAGGCACCACTTCGTCGGGTTCGATTTGCTCCGCAAGACAACAGAAAAACCCAGACGGATGTAAGCATTCAGCTCTGGGATTCTGGATACATTCCCAGATTCAGCCCCACTTGATGAGCATGATAGAGATGCGTCTGAAAATGATCGGAATTGGAAATTGAGTTTAATTTGAAAGGGATAGAAACTTACAGATGTACCATTACCATCAGAGAGAGTCGTTTTCCGCCGGAATCTGCCCGTTTTTATCAGTTTTTCGTTGATGAATTCCGCTGGAGCAAAATATGTTTATTCAGAGGTATATTCGCCACGCGGGCTAATGCGATTTTCAAGAAAAAAAGGAAAATTCGCAAATTTTTCCCAATTGAAAAAACAGCAAGGTAAAGCTTTGACCGAACCACCAAACACTCGACTCGGTGAAAAAGTGACGACGAAAAAAAGCACGAGGTTTTGTGACAGTTGAACCGCTTAATTTATTTGGCGGTATAAGTGTACCGGTAACATATACATGCCCAATCATTCTAAAAAGGAACATGGGTTATGCGTTGGATGAAATTGTGGCTTTGCTATAGTGGTTTGCGTCCTATCCAGGTAGATTCCTGTTCGCTTTTAGACATCCTTCCATGCGGGTATATATGATATGCTGCAAATATTAATGCTGACAAGAAAATGCTCGGATATACAACCGACATTTCCAGGATGCTTTTCAATACTGGCTGTGCATGTGCTAAGACAAGACAAGACAAGACAAGATAATTTTAGATGTACTCATAACGCTTGAGTAGGGCTATATTTTTGTCCAAGGATACATTGCTCTAAATATAACATCTGAGGCTGGAGAGTGAAAACTCTCCAAAATGTCACGTTTCATTTGACATAATGTCATTTGAATGACATTTTGTCTCCCACGCCCCAGATTACATATTATAAATTCAGTAGAAAATCGAATTATAGCCGCTATTGAAATTGGATTTTTCTCACAATCCATACGTTAAACCTAATTTTGGAAGTAGTGCGCTGTATAGCACATCACCAAATGAAAACAGCGCACCACTTCCGAAGTTAGGTTTAACGTACGAATTGTGAGAAAAATCCAACTTTGTTAGCGGCTATAATTCGGATTTGCACTGAATTGATAATATTTACAGCAATGTCTTGTTAGACAAAGTTGTAGGCACATTTAAGCGCTATAAGTTCGTCATACATCATGATTTGATAGCTACCTTCTGGAAAAAGTTCTGGGTATACAAACGAATGCAAATGACATTTTACAACACTGGACATGATTGCCTTTTGCACTGCTCTTTGATTTTGTTTCCACTACAACTTCGGAAATGTCAATGGCTGCTGCTTCTTGTATGGCTTTTATTTCAATCTCAGTAACTTCGTCGAAGTCTTGAACATCTTCGCCACTCAACGAAGCTAGCGTTTCAGCTGCGACTCGGCGTATGTAAACCTCTGACTCTTCATTCCAAGAAGCGTCCTCCACATGAGAAGCGAGTCTGGAAAGACAATCAGCTAAATTCGCTGAACCCTTTCTGTAGACTACATTGAAAGAAAACGCTTGGAGTCTAAGAAGCCAACGCTCGATTCTCAGTGTTGGTTTGGAAGTTTTTGTGAATATTGTTTCAAGTGGGCGATGATCAGTTTCGAGCTCAAAAGTTATGCCAATCAAATAAATCCTGAAGCGTTCAACCGTCCATACAATGGCTAGAGCCTCTTTCTCAATCGGAGGGTATTTCATCTCCGTTTCTAAAACGCTTTTCGAAGCATAACTAATAACTCTTGGTACGTTATTCTTAAATTGAATAAGGACTGCTCCTAGGCCCACGCCGGATGCGTCGGTTACAACTAGGGCTCGATCAGACGGATCGTAGTATCCCAAATAGTCTAGACTGCCAATCCGTTGTTTAATCAAATCAAAAGCTTTCTGATGTTCATGGTTCCAAACGTAATCGGTGGATTGTTTGACAAGTTCACGTAATGGGTGATTAGCTGTCGCCAAATCAGGTAGGAAGCGAGATACAAATGTCACCAGACCTAGAAAGCTCCGTAGCTCTTCTTTTGTCTTCGGAGGTCGGCATTCCAAAACAGAGCGAACCTTATCATCTGATGGCAGAACACCTTTCTCTGAAAGTCGATGCCCTAAGAATACGACTTCAGGTTGTTTGAATTTGCATTTCTGGTGGTTCAATAATTGAACCTCTGAATAACGGCCCTTAATGCATTATCGTGTGCCTCCTCCGTCTCACCAAACACAATAAAATCATCGATAAACCCAATCTAGATTGAAAACAAAATATGAATGAGGCATCTAAACGTACGATTTTTTTTTGTGTTCTTACCAGATTTGGACAAGTTGCCAACAGACTTTCCATTAGCTTTGAAATAGCTCTGGTGCACAATTAACGCCAAAGAAAAGCCTCTTGAACCGGCATAACCCCCAGTTGGTTATAAAAGTGGTGACGTCTCTGCAGCATTCGGTTAATTTCACGTGGAAGTAGGATTCCTTCATGTCCAAAAGTGAAAAAAATCGGGCGTTGCGAATTCGTGGTAACATTTCTTCAAATATTGGGAGTGGATGATTCAACCGATGAATCGCCTGATTGGCCCTTCGCATGTCGATGCACATTCTCAAATCTCCATTATCCTTCAATATTGGGATAAGAGGTGACACCTAGCCACCCTATAACCAGAGACCGGCGGAGTGAAAAACTGTCGAAATGGCAACGTATGAAAATGCATGAAATCGTGACAATGATACTGGCAGCACTTGAACTTTTTGCTTGCTTCTTATGGAAGCAAAAAGTAAACAAGTCGAAATGGAACCGCTTTTGACGGTTCGATTGGAAACAAGATGGCGTCTTCGCCGATCTCTTATTCTAGTATTTCTAGTGACACCCAAGATGTAGGCTTCTCCACCCGTTCTATGATGTCCTGCGTCAAAAGTTCATCCAATTTGGCTTTCACTTTATATAACAATGGTACCGGGCACCTTCGGAGTGTTTGTATTACTGGTGGAATGCTGCGATCAATAGGAAGTGTAAGCTCAATGTCGGGAATACACGGAAAACGCTGTTTAGCTACGCCCACGTGATTGACGTGCGCTGATCCCAATCCAATACGAAGAACTCCAAGCTGTTGGGCAGTTATTTTGCCCAAAAGAGGTTGCTATCCTTTTTCTATAACGTAGAATGTTGTGTTCAATTCCAGTTTCCTCTCAGTTCAACTTCGATTTCAGCATCGAACACGGCGATCAATTTCAAAGGCACTTTTCCGTATGCGAGGAATTTTTTGCTTTTATCTAAACGGATGTTATTTGCTTTGACGTTGCACCTACTCATTGTTTACCAGGTCGCGTCATCGATCAAATTATACTTCGAACCTGAGTCGATCAACATTTCTATGTTTACACCTCCAACTCTGCATTATTGAATAAGCTCGTCGTCCATATTATTTACCAACGTTGTATAGACGAATCCAAGTAAAAATAAGAAGAAGACACACGACGGTGTTAACTTTGACAGATCCTACAGCGCAGCATAGGGATATCATTTTAAAATGCTTATAATAAATTCTAGACAAATTGTAATTAAAATCTGATTGATGTATGATACGGAATAAGTTCCGAACTGTATGATAGATACATTTTTGGAAAATATTAAAAAAATTGAGATAAGCTTCCAGATATGTAATTCAGAACTTTTTCCGTACCGTACATCAATCAGATTTTAATTACAATTTGTCTAGAATTAATTATAAGCATTTTAAAATGATCTCCCTATGCTGCGCTGTAGGATCTGTCGAAGTTAACACCGTCGTATGTGTTCTTCTTATTTTTACTTGATTCGTCTATACTGGTAGATCTTCCTCGTCTGATTCCACGTTCTTTCCTTCTGTGTCATCCGGCGTTTCAATGTGCATCACACTCCTGGGTTTCTTGAAGACGGTCGTGTTACGGGAATTGAATGGATATTGTCGTTTAAAATGACCCGATGTTGGCGGGAATTCATCGTTTCACAGTTAGTGCTTCTACAAACAACTTTGAAGTGACCGATTCCATGGCAGCGGACGCATTTTTGATTGGTAGCGGGACACCTTTCACCTGCGTTATGCTGATTATAACCACACCTAGTGCAACGCGGTGCCTTCTTTGGAAACGGAGCTGCTTGTCGAAAATTTCCTCTGCTTGCACTTGCATACATCGTCTGAACATCGGTAGACACCGGAACCGGGGATTTCCCATTCATCTTTGCTGCTTGATACTTGATGCGAATTGACCACTTTTATGCATTCATCTAGTGCAAGATGCTCTCTCTCCAAAAGTTTTTCGCGCAAATCGTGCTGAATGATTTTGTCCACCACTGCGATCTGTCGGTTCTCCTAAAAGATATTTTAGTTACTAGATAAAGATTGTCGCAGTCGTCGCTGTCCGGAACATCTTTTGCTGGCGAGGATAGGGAAGCTAAATGTCAAAGAAGGAAAATCCATACGATTTGACAGGTATGTACCACACATGTTTCGGACAGCAGAACAAAGGGAACCGAAGCGACAATCTTTATCTAGTACAAACTAAAATATCTTTTGTTCTCCTGGTTGGAATTCCCAAATGTACACTTTTCCGCCTTCTGTTGGATGCGTTCCAAAAATTTTTCAATTGGTTCCTCTGATTCCGGAGACATTGCCCAAAACAAGTACCTTTCGAAGCTCTCGTACTGTTTTGGGGCAAAATAATAATTATCCAATTTGGCTTTTGCACTCGTAAACGGATCCGGGCTTTGTTCTGACTCGTTATCGGCTCCAGGGATTGAATCGAAAACGGACTGTAACTCTAATCCGCCCATTGCTAGCATCTGAATTTTCCGCATCGATCCATCCGTAATACTAGAAGCCTTCATGACGCGCTCGAAACCGCGAATCCACCCATTCCATACGCCGCGTACTTCCGAGGAAGGCAGGTGTTTAAATTTAAATTGCGGAAAATTGCATAGAGCTGTGTCTGTGGTGCTTGTATAAACAGAAGTTCGTTCTGTTCATTTCCTCCCTAGAATAGATTGAGAAAAAATACGAATGTTTACATTTCTTTTTCTTTTTCCCTCGACGAATTAAATCATTAGCATGGCAGCATTTAGAATTCACACCATTGACCATTTAGGTTTCATTCACGATGAATTTAATCATCGACTTTTCATCCACACGTTAAAGATTCCAACGAATTCAATCATCGACAACACTAAACAACGAATTTAATCATTGATTCACATTCGACGAATTCAATCATCGACATCATCAGTGTTTGCTTTCTCTTTCTTTTTTTTCCATAATCATGACTTTTTTTCCAAGGTCAGGAATGACCTTCCAGAGTTATTAAGTGTTTGATATCTATGCTTCGGAATGGCGAGAAAATTCTTCACCCAAAAACTTCTCAGACCGTATAGAAATTCGATATCAGTCACCGTCTTCAGCATGGTATTCTTGTGAGGAGTAAACTCTCAGTGGATAATAATGTCTGGTTAGAATGAACGAACAAATGCGAATGATTTATTTTCTAATTATTAATGACAATAATTATTCTTACGCCCACTATAACCGTTTCCGTTTTCTCTACAACAGGCATGCTTCGTATAATATGCCTGATCGCTAAGCTACGGAAGGTCTCCTTCCCACTAAACAACAAGAAAGCATGCATCTGGCTGGCTAATCAAAAGCGGAAAGATATATTATTATAGAGAAAGGAGAGTCCGCCGATCCGAAAAAAAAATCCGCCTTTCCGCCTTTCGTTCATTCTGCCTTTTGTATTGTACCGCTTTTCGTTCATTCTGCTTTTTGTATTCCGTCTTATGTGCTTTCCGCCTTTCGTAGGACACTCAAAAAAACATCTCCCATATACTTGCTGGTCGTCGCAACCATGCTGCTTACGATTAGTGATTGCGCCAATCTAGTTCCATCTATATGATCCATCTTGATTAAAGCGTGCTTGATCTTGAGTTGAATTGACAACCATTGTACCGGGTTGCGATCCGACATTCTGGTTGCATGCCCAGCCCACTACCCGTCCGATGCTCACGGTGGTATCATGAGTGATGAATGTTTCACCCAACAGCAGATACGGTTCATGTTTGATTCACACTTTCCATATCTTTCCATATCAGAGTTTCTTTCCACTCAAAACTTCAATCACACTTCAATGACTTCAAAAAAGCATTATTTATTTTTCCGTTATGTTCTCTTTTTTGATGTTTTTGATAATCAAACAATAAAGAAATCGTCAGTTCTTTACATTTTTCTTTTGGTTTTACGTACAATTGCTCTTTGACGAAAGTACTACTATTGTTCCTGCTTGTTTGTTACTTTTTTTTTATTTCACCAGGCAGATAAAGAGATTGGTTCCATTCAACAAATGTATGTGTGTGGATGTGTTGGGTTGTGTCTGTGAAAGGATTTTCGTATTTGTGTTTTCGTATAAGCTTTTAACAATATCCTTCGAAGGAGTCGTTCTGTAGCCTTTTGGAATGATCTCCGTCGATTGACAACAGTGTAAATGTAAATATTTGCTTTTGTGATTAAGTTAAGAAACAGCACAAAACGGAAGAAAAATCTAATCAAACTAGGAACGGTTAATTATTAAACCAGTTGAGCGATTCAAGCTGCCGCGCTTCCTCCACACGAATAGCTTTCCTGAGTTGTCCTTTCCGTCTTGGTCTTGATACATGTGCTCTCCAACGCTTTCTTTTTCATAAAAGACTCGGTAAAGTAACAGTAAATTGGCAGTGTGGCAAAGAATTCAGGCATTGGCCATATTGAATTAGAACGTGCTGAAAATAGAATATAGCAACATTAGTAAAATCAATTACACCTTTAATAAATGAAAACCTACATTCCATAGTAAATCCTTAAAACCGATCCTCACGTCGTAGAGGAAAAATCGTGTCAATTCCCCACAGCACGACCAGAGGACCTTAATAGCTTTAGTACTGATTAACGTGCGCATGTCTGATAAAGGTTGAACTCGTAAACTGGCTTCATCTTGCTTGTTCCGGCGGCAGCTCAAAGCAATTTTTATTTTTTAACCCAACTTAAATCGAATACAGAACAATGAACTCAACGACCAACTTGTAATAGGTGAAACTTTACCAACTGCTTCTCTGAATGTCTATAAGTTCCTATTGTTTCTGCGTTTACTCTGGATTTTCTTCTATTTAGGCATTTCATTACTACGCATAATTCGTAAACCGATAACGCCAAAAGTTAAGTTCGAATCGAATGCCAAACAAAAATATTTTTGCAGCTCGATTTTCCTAAGCATCTTGAATAGTTTTACAAGTGAAAAGAGGAGCGATTTATCGTTTTTTTTATCTAGAAACTGTTCCGTTCCATTCTAAAGTTCGGATAAACTTTTTTTGTTGGCTCGAGACACGCTGTCTGCCTTCGTTTTCTTTGGACTTTTTTTCCTACAAAAAGATTAGTGCTGGGCGATACATGTTTTTTGCAAGGTTTGTCATTAAATAACTTTGTCCGTTTGCGTTGAATAAGTTTTCTAGTCTAAATTGAAATTTGTTACACTGATTGGTTGGTAGTTCAGCGACTTGCCGAGACGTTCAAATGTCTCGCGGAAACGGAATCGTTTCATCTTCCTTCGCGACTGGCGATCATCAATGATTCAATTCAACAATATACAATGGCTGAGGTAGCTGCTGGTGACAGTGTGGGCAGTTTCATAGTCTCCCTATTTGGGCGAGGGAAAACAAATCAATATAGGAATAGTCGAATCAAATGTCCAATAGAAGGTTAAGCTAGTTGATCAAGCGCCCCATTATGTCCAAGCGGCGGTGTTGCTAATTTCTATTCCGCAATTTACAACAGTTTGGAAGCCAAAGGCTGCCATTGCGAATTAAAAAAACATTTCGAAGAACAGATATATTAGTCAACGCGCTAAGACCCAATTTTTGTGAAACATGGTGTGTATCAGCGGAGCACACTAATCAAACGATAATTGCTGCACATAATTCGATCCTAATAATCGGATCTCATACAACGATCTCCACCGTCAGTGTCTCCGTCATCGTCGGCCACACCTTACATGGTGGGCGCAAACAACATCTGCAAACAAGCGTTAGGTTGTGACCCAGATTCAGAACCAGTGATTTGTGGCGGAATTGCCTTCACAAAGAAAGAAGTCGAAAAAAATCTAACCTGGCAACAGGTTAAAACGTGAAGCCGGCCAAGGTTAACTTTTCAAAAGGACCTGAGTAACATTTTTTTCATGAATTAATTTGAGTACTGCAATCAAAATCTTTCATTTTGGTCTGTTGATTGCAATATTCAAATTAATTCATGAAAAAATGTTACAGCCCTTTTGAAAAGTTAAGCGAGATATCAATTCGGCCATATGCATCAATCGGGGTGCCTTGCCTTGGTTGACCCAGGTTAATTTAGCTGAACTTATATTAATTGGCGCGAAAATTTAGAATAATTTTGATGACTATCAATCTGTTCCACTACTACATTCAATCTAGCAAAAAAAAACAACCATCATTGAAAATTCTTCTAAATTGAGAGAAGGCTTGTGCAGCTCCCCAAAACAGTCACCAGCAACTCCGTAATTATTTCCGAAATTAAATAACTATCTATTTTTGTCTCTGTGTCTTCCATCGACACACCTTCCAGTTATCTAAAGGACTTTTGTATTCATTCTTTAAGTAAATACTTCTAAACTTCAACTAATTATAAGATCAAATGTGTAACTAGTTATTAAAGTTTATTAGTGTGAATATGGCTGAACAAGTCCCTTCAATATGTTTCCTCACAGTTCATTCCCGGTTTCTCTTGAAATGTGTTTTTTTTTCTGTTGGTACCCTCGCTACGCTTCTATCACTAAACGTTCGACCTTGTACGCTACCCGCCCGAAACGTGGAGGGATGTAGGCATTCTCCGGTACCATACCTATCTTCCTAAAAATGTTGCATGTAAGTTGCGATTTTCGTCTTGGGCACGCGTTTGCCATGCTCACGCCACGCGTCAGCCTGCTCGTCATAATTTACATAATACGTCTAAATGTTACTAGGTAAAGAGTTTCGCGAATTCAGGGAAAATCTAACCGGGCCGTCCCCGCTCTGTACCGGATTCCCGCCCATGGATTGTCGTCGATGCTTTCCGTCGCCGAGGCACACCGGGCCGCAGCCTTTTCCTCTTCCAGTAGCGAGACGAGGACGACGCTAGAACCTAAAGCGAGTAAATTCGCGAAATCGATCGAATATTTACATTTAACCGCCGACGAAACTGCTCCAGTCGAAACGTAAAGGTGCGAGTCCTACGCAGTTGGTAACTACATGGTTCCCACAAATGTTAAAAAGAATCTATCAGATCGAACGCGTTCCCAACAGCGTTTACCTGCTCGACGACCTTCCACTTGTACTTGAGTGCCTTCTCCGTGAACGGGTCGTCCGTTTGGATGTCGATATTTTCGAACGAATTGGGCAGCACTAGGCGGAAGGCATGGAGAAACATACGCGGCGGCGACGTGTCGATTTTGAGACTGTACGTATAGTCCCCGACGATCACGTGCCCGATCTGGGAACAGTGTAGCCGCAGCTGGTGCCGCCGACCAGTGATAGGCCGCAAGAGCACTTTGGTGACCGGTTTCCCATTGTAGTAGCCTCGGTCGAGCACCAACACTTTGGTGATGCTGCGGCGAGGATTTTGGCACAGTTCATCCTCTAGGATAGTGCACATCTTCTTGCTGGTGTCCTTGAATCGGATGTCCTCGCCTGGAATAGAGAATAAAAATGTTCATCAAACTGTTTGCCTTTTCTGTTTTTTTTTTTTCAATAGTGTTTTACTGCAAGACAGCAGATATTCAGAAGGAATTCCAACGCTTCGTACACACCGTTGGTCTATGAAGGTTGTCGAGCTTTGTTAAATATGTTCTTGGTCATCCAAGAAATCCCTAGAATACGACCTTAACCCTTTCCTTTCCATGGTAGCTGTAGATCAGTGATCCCCAAAGTGCGGCTCGCGAGAATACACTACTGTGCGGCCTAGTTCTGCCGAACGAGCTATCACGGGATGTGCTGTCTAATCGCGCATGCGACTCCGTTCATTGTCCCACGAGGAAAGAGGCAAAGGCAACGTATTTTGAAAACGTAAATAAATATATGCTTCCGCCACATGGATAATTTGGTCACTTATTTCTACAATTACCTTAGGAACTATGAATTCCTGATAATTAGAATTATAACAAATTTTTATTCAGCAATGACTGACGTGTTGAATTATTTTGACAGCTAAACATCAAGCTGCGTAAGGTTCTCAGCTTATGCTCACTAATGTGAAATTCACGTAAATCATACCGTTTATTTTGGTTTAATTAAAAAAGTTTTCAGTCAAGAATCATGTGCCACTTCTTACTTTTTATAGATATCAGGTAAAATGAGTGGTGTGAGTGAAATTTAGTAGCTACGTGATTTTTCACGTACCATTAATGTGTAGATTATTTCAAGACAAAATTTTCAAAACGACTTATCTGCTTTTGTAAACAAAGATTCAAACGACGATTTAGTGAATCTGATAGCTCTCCCACGCAAACCAACACCATCAACAGGTAGCGGCAACTTTCACCTACCTTTTGATGGTGTTGGTTTGCGTGGGAGAGCTATCAGATTCGTCAGATCGTCGTTTAAATCTTTGTTTACAAAAGCAGATAAGTCGTTTTGAAAATTTTGTCTTGATTTTGAGTCTGCATATCTGTCATCAATGCACTCTAAAAGTGGATTGCCCAACTCATAATATATCTCACCCTCACATTCCCCTTCTTCTCTCACTAAAAAAGAGAAAAAAAACATTGACTTAGGATTTTCATAAACAACTATTTAAATCGCATTTTTTTTTCTAATTTTACAATCCAGTATCCAATATCTGTACTCAATTCTTATATTCAAAATCATCCTAATCAGCGCCGTAGCGTGTGGTTGGCCGGGTTGGCCCCCGCCAAGGGCGCCTGGCCTTAGGGGGGCGCCAAAATCCAGAATTCCGCTATAGGAAGTGATGACAAATTTTTCAAAAATTCACTGGTTCAAATTGATACAAATTTAACCTTTTATTACGATTCTCTCGGGGACACATAATCAATACATTTGACGTATTTCCGGAAGGCCCTGTTCCGTCAATAATTGATACAGGTTGTTACCGAATGGTATCACTTTGTGTGCAGGGAAATAATTTGTCAAGTTAGTGTACAATCGTAATTTAAAAACGGGCAAAGTGGATGACAAATGAATACGGTTATCAGTCGAGGAACGAGGTACTATGAACCTACAGCCAACTCGCATCTTTGAAGTTTGTTCCTATCCTCGTGAGACTCGGAATTTGATGATGGTAAATCAGCCCATATAGTCGGTCCGATAGTTTGACGTTCGGGAACGAACTAAGTGGGAATCCAGCTACGTGCGTGTGTGGTGATTGCGCCTTTTCGACGCCTCTCACCAACTGTAGATGTTATTACCACGAGAACGCCATCTTGCAAATCGGCGTCCTGTTGCTGGTAGTTTTCCGCGTGCCTTAGTGCACCTCCGGAGCGAGGAATCACCATTTGGCTGGCCAACGTTTGGTTATTCGTTTCCGGGGTTTACAACTGTTGGCCCCAGTTCTGCGAGACGACTTCCGTGGACCAAAGCTATCCGGTCGGCAGACCACTTCCAGTGAGCGGTGCGTAGTGAAGAAGCCGATCGTCCCGAGCTTGGCAAGACCTGCCAAGTGAGAATCACCGAGGTTGCTAATATTTTGCCCAGAGGTGTCGGGACTTCTCGTATTCCTGAGGGTACTTTTTCGCCCGGACTGACGGGCGGAACCACGCCACGAACGCCATTTTGTCATACGGAGTCCTGATAACGACAACTATTATTCGTCCCAGCTTTTCTCACGTATCGTGCCAACTAACGCCGTGTAATCGGCTTCTGTCAACGGATGAAAATTCCGGAATTTACCTCGGCCATAAGATCGTCGAGAAGCAACACCTCGTGGACGCCGCCGGGTCATTCGACGACCATCTGACCAACGACCATCAAGCTACACGTCGCGCCAGTACCTAACGCCATCTGCGATAGTGCCACTGCTAACTGACCAAGCCATTGCCACTGTATCTCATCGTCGCCCATACCCCTGAATAAACCATAAAGGTAAAGTGTTAAGAATAAAGTCCTTGGGACCTGGGAGAAAGGAGGCATGTTGCGCCCACCCCGGAAGCTGCCGTTGGTCAGACCAGCAGCTTAGGGTCTAGGCTAGTCCCTTTCTTGGAACTCCCAGGGTCATAACATTTCAATGTATCAGAACGTCGGCATGCTCCCCTAATTTGGGAATGTCTTTTTCATAATTTACTTGGTGGAAAAGAAAGTGGAAGGAAAAGGAAGGAACAGGAAATGCAAATGGAAAAGAGCATGAAACAAGCTTCTGGGGAAGGAGCCCCAGATAAGGACTTCAATAAGCCAAAGGCGAAGCGTAAATCAAATACATATAGTTTTTGTTCGCTATTTGAAAATGCAAACCGAAAAAATCTAATAATAGATGTACAGAAATACTGATAAGAAGTTTGTGTGAATTTGAGATAAATTCTCTCATTTTATGCAAACAAACTATGCGATCGCATTTGATCCAGTCTAATCTTTATAAACTGGTAAAGCTTTTAGCGGGAAAGAGTATTTGAAATGATGGTATGCTGAATATGAGAATATGATCAGATCAGGGAGCCCTAAATCAGATTAGGGAGAGGGAGGGAGATCAGTAACTGACTTTCTTTAAAGTAGAAATTTATTGGTTCATCCAAAACAAACAGTGCCACCAAACTACCGTCAGACCCACTCCAAAAACTCATATACCTTGATCTGAATAGGGCCCGTTGGTTATTCTGGTCAATAATCAACCCACTCCAGAATTGTTTTGTTCTTGATACGACTTGGACCAATCGCTATTCTCACAATCAACCAGTTCACTCCAAAGTTGAAGTTTATTGAAAGATCAGTAGTTTTTGCAAACCAAGCCACTCCGAAATTGAATTTTTCGTCATCGAAAGGGCTAATGGCGATTCCGATGGTCATCCACTTCATATAAGGGTTCTGCTTGATGTGACTAGGTTCGATAGCAATCAAAATCGAATAGCAAGCAAAAATTGAGAGCTATTTTATTTTCCTAATTAAACCCTTTTTTTGTCGTGAGTCCACACACTACTGGATCTATTTTTTTTTACTTGCATTAGTTTATTAAATCTTTCGGAAAATCGGTAAACTTCAGCGGTTTTCTAGAGATGTTCTGGTCTTTTAATAATCCTTACTTTCTACCTAGTGGAACATATGCAGGTTATAGAGGCTTTAGGAATTCATAAAGCAAAAATTCATTAGACCCTCCTCGCAAAAAAAAAATAAATCTCCCTGCTCATAGCACGTTTTTTTTAACATCTGAGTAAGGGGCGCCTAATAAAGGTTTCGCCAAGGGCGCTGGGAGTCCACGCTACGGCTCTGATCCTAATTCAACTTGGAATTCAAATATTTCAATATAATTTTCCAATCTGATACTCAAATCCAATGTATGAACCCGAAAAGCAAATCCAATATTCCTATTCCATGAACAAAGTTTTATTCCCAGACCAACATTGGAACGTTTTTATAATGGAATACTAAAATCAAACATTCATATTATATGATCAAGTTTTTTTTATCATTCTCCTCCATGGCTCTGCATTACAACTAGTTCTCGGTTTACTATTTATGTGTTCTTTAGCATTTCCACAGTAATTAATTGAAAGTTTTGTTTATGCCTGCCATTGCATGGTTATGTATTTTGTCCATCCAATTTTCACAACTAATATTCTAATCCAACTCCAATTTTCAAATCTAATAATCATGTTACCTCACCCATTATCAAAAATCAAATGTTTCATTGAAAACCAATACCAAAAACAATCCAAGTTCAATATTTCAATTCAAAGTCCACATACAAATACGCAAATACATATTTACTAAGCAAATTAATCCAGCCTTTTTTAACATTCTGAAAATGTCAACTATTTCAGATTCATGATCCTCCAGCTGTATTCCTTCTATTTTTTTTTTGCAAATATTTCCAGCATTGCAATCCAAAACCAATAGAATTCGATCCGGCAGTCCATATCCAATACAATTTGTTGGCTTTCCAATGGGAAAATCAAAACAATATCGGTGGTTCGCCAAACATACTATGCCTTTCAAGCTCAAGCCAATAAGTCCGGTACTCTCACACAACACCTTCGAAATTCAAATTTTAATGGTTGTGTTCTGCTGATCTGCATTAACGTTGTTTTGACGCGAACAATCCGCCCCTCTTTTACACAACCTTCACCATCAAAAAGCTGCAACAATCCGATACTCTTCCAGAGCACCTTCGACAACACAAGCAGAAAACAAATAAAAATTATTCCGAAAAAATCATGTTTAGTCGATACCGATAAGCAAAACATCTATCGCTTAACTTTTCAAAAAGACCTAAATTACATTTTTTCATGAATTAATTTGAATAGCGCAAACAACAGAACAACATGAAAGCTATTGATTGCAGTATTCAAATTAATTCATGAAAAAAATGTTACTTAGGTCCTTTTGAAAAGTTAAGCGAGAAATCATTCAATCTGGCACCTTCAATATTACAAATGGAAACCGAAGAGAAAACGAATCATTTGCTTCGGCGCTACTCCAGTATTATTTCGACATTTTAACTCGTTTAAGTCAAACCAATGAGAAAACAAATAACTTTAAACAAATATTACCCGACTGATCAAGCGTCTGTTCACCAAGGAGGTGCTATACCTAAGATGACAGCCCCATCTCGGTGGATAGGGAACCTTGGGCCAACAACCTACTGTTCCCGAAACATCAATTTGTAGCGCGAAACAACGGACACGAATAGGAGCATGGAACGTTTTAACCCTATCCCACCACGGAGTTGGTTTCTTACTAAGTACCAGGCACAATCTGCGCTTATGAAGTGGAAAACTATAAGGGAAAGGATAATCGTTGCTAGATTTAGAACACGGGTTCCTAAACCTTACTATAATCCAATGTTATGCGCCAACCGATACTGCCGATCTGCAAGACAAACAGAACTTCTACAGCCAACTCAATGCCGTCGTAGATAGAATTCCGAGGGGTGATATCAAGATCTGTATGGGCGACTTCAATGCGAAGATCGAATCCGACAACTGAGAACCATGAGCGCATTACGGGGCGCAATGGTCTCGGAGAAATGAGCAAAAACGGAGAGCTGTTCGCAGAATTCTGTGATAATAACGACATGGTGATCGGGGGATCGCTCTTCCCTTATCGACCTGCTCACGTGGGTCTCCCGCGACGTCTTTACAGAAAATCAAATCGACCACATCTGCATCAGTCGAAAATGGAAACGGAACCCTCTTGATGTACGAAATAAACGTAGTGCCGCTATCGCATCTGATCATCACCTCCTCATCGACGAAATACGCCTGCGCATTGCGCGGATTCGTCGGCAGGAGGACTCTCTGGGCGACGAAGAAGAGAGAACCGCAGCAACCGGGGACATTCGTCTCCTCTACGATATCTCACGACGCTTAAGCGGGGCAAAGATGAATGCAACGATGCCTGTGAAAGACGCGAATGATCAGTTATTAACCGACCCAACTGACCAGCTGAAACGTTGGTTCGAGCACTTTGAACAACTTTTTCAAGTGCCAGCCAGGCTACCACCACCTCGGCATGATCTGCCTAGGATCCGACGTATAACACGCGTCAATACCGAAGCTTTATCACTGGTAGAGATTCAAAGAGCCAGGGGTCGATCGCATATCAGCCGAGATGCTAAAAGCTGACCCCATGACATCATCTACTGCATCGTTTATTTCGTAACATTTTCCGCAACTTTCCCGGCCGACTGAATGCAAGGTATCTTAGTGAAGGTGCCCAAAAAGGGTGACCTGACTGTATGCGATAACTGGCGAGGCATTATGTTGCTGTGTACCGTTCTCAAAGTTCTATGCAAAGTTATCCTAGACCGGCTTCAGGAGAAGATCGATGCAGACCGGCGGGAGCAGGCCGGATTCCGGGCCGGTAGATCCTGTGTGGATGATATTGTCACCCTCCGTATCATTCTAGAGCAGGTCAACGAATTCCAAGAGTCCCTTTACTTGGTATTCATTGACTACGAAAAAACTTTCGACCGTCTCAATCGCGAGAATATGTGGGGCGCCCTGAGACGCAAGGGGGTTTCTGAGAAAATCATCGGTCTCATCGAGGCACAGTACGAGGCCTTTTCCTGTGGAGTGCTGCACAATGGGGTCTTGTCCGACCCTATCCGGGTCCTGGTGTGAGACAAGGATGTATTCTATCACCGTCACTTTTCCTCATCGTAATCGACGAGATTCTGATAGGTGCGATTGATCGTGAACCAAACCGCGGGCTGCTATGACCAGGCATTGAAAGCGTGAGTGAAGCGGACGAGCATTGATCTAATTCAATCATAGCATCCTATGCCAGTAAGTGAACAGCCTTGCTCAGATGGATACCAAACAACGATTATGGTGATTATACAATGAAGCCCGTGGTGAATTTTAAATTCACCATACGTTTATCTACATACATTTCCAAAAGCCCAAATCTGGCTTAATAGTTTTCGTACAATGTCGAAACTCAAATTATGATTGTTCAGCATAACTAAGCAAACTATCTACAATTATTTCAGCCCCAGACGCGATATGGTTCTTTCATCTCGTTTATTTATTATCAGGCTAAGGCCGGAGTGGCCTGTGCTGCACATAAAAGTCTTCTCTATTCAGCTCGGTCCATGGCTGCACTTCGCCAACCACGCAGTCTGCGGAGGGTCCGCAAATCGTCCTCCACCTGATCGATCCACTTTGCCCGCTGTGCACCTCGCCTTCTTGTTCCCGTCGGATCGTTGTCGAGAACCATTTTCACCGGATTACTGTCCGACATTCTGGCTACGTGCCCGGTCCACCGCAGTCTTCCGATTTTCGCGGTGTGAACGATGGATGGTTCTCCCAACAGCTGATGCAACTCGTGGTTCATTCGCCGCCTCCACGTACCGTCCGCCATCTGCCCCCCACCATAGATGGTACGCAACACTTTCCTTTCAAAAACTCCAAGTGCGCGTTGGTTCTCCACGAGCATCGCCCAGGTCTCGTGTCCGTAGAGAACTACTGGTCTTATAAGCGTTTTGTAGATAGTCAGTTTGGTACGGCGGCGAACTCTATTCGATCGGAGCGTTTTACGGAGTCCAAAGAACGTACAATTTCCAGCCACTATGCGCTTTCGAATTTCTCTGCTGGTATCGTTATCGGCGGTCACCAGTGAGCCCAAGTACACGAATTCTTCAACCACCTCGATTTCGTCACCACCGATAGAAACTCGTGGTGGGTGGCTTACATTGACCTCTCTTGAGCCTCTTCCTATCATGTACTTCGTCTTCGACGTGTTGATGACTAGTCCAATCCGTTTAGCTTCGCTTTTCAGTCTGATGTAGGCTTCCTCCATCCTCTCAAAGTTACGTGCCATGATATCAATGTCGTCGGCGAAACCAAATAACTGAACGGACTTCGTGAAAATCATACCACTCGTGTCAATCCCTGCCCTTCGTATTACTCCCTCCAAAGCGATGTTGAATAGCAGACACGAAAGACCATCACCTTGTCGTAACCCTCTACGCGTTTCGAAGGGACTCGAGAATGCCCCTGAAACTCGAACTACGCACATCACCCGATCCATCGTCGCCTTGATCAACCGTATCAGTTTATCCGGAAATCCGTTTTCGTGCATTAGCTGCCATAGCTGGTCCCGATCGATTGTATCATATGCGGAGTGAAGTCGATAAATAGATGATGTGTGGGCACGTTGTATTCGCGGCATTTCTGCAATACCTGACGTATGGCGAACACCTGGTCTGTGGTAGAGCGTTCACCCATAAATCCCGCCTGGTACTGCCCCACGAACTCTCTTGCAATTGGTGTTAGTCAGCGGCATAAAATTTGGGAGAGTACCTTGTAGGCGGCGTTCAGCAATGTGATTGCGCGGTAGTTGCTACAATCCAGCTTATCGCCCTTTTTGTAGATGTAACACACGACACCTTCCATCCACTCCTGCGGCAGAACCTCATCCTCCCAAACCTTGGTGCAGTGCAGCGCTCTAGCCAGTGTCTCACCACCGTGTTTAAACAGCTCTCCTGGTAGTTGGTCAACTCCAGGGGCTTTGTTGTTTTTCAGCCGGATTTCCTGGAGATGCGGAGCCGGAAGTCGTATGTCCTGCGCGCGTGCTCCTAGGTTCATTACCATACCGCCACCGTTGTCTGCCACATCGCCATTCAGGTGCTCTTCGTAGTGCTGCCGCCACCTTTGGATCACCTCACGCTCGTTTGTAAGAAGTCGGGTGGTCCCGGAATATAGGCAATTAACTTTGATTGAACCCATTATTTGTGTTCTCGGGTACCAGCCACTAGCTCCTCGTAGTACATATTTTTCCGGTCCATCGCTGGCTGGTACTCTTTATCAAACCAACGCTGTGCCGCCACACTTCCTGCGCTGTTGCTGTCACAGTTTCATGGGTAACCTCCCATATTCTGTTGACGTCGCATCTATTCTCTATCGTTAGCATCACCTATCATCTCGTCCAACTACCGCCAGATTTTTTTTCCTTGTTGGGTATATTAATCACTGCGACCATTTGTTAGACCTATTGTGATATATTCCCCATTTGATATAGCTTTGTCAAGTTGACGCATTATTGCTATGTAGAGAAATCGCATCGCCTTGACTTACAGCGTTGTCGCAATTCGGTATTATGGTTCTGATGAACTTTACTACCGTATTGGGATTTGTTCTCCAACTTCAGAGGGTTGTATCAGCCCCCTGTTGAAGAACTGTAATCTCTTTTTAAAAATTGCCGGACAATGGCATGAAAGATGTCCCGAGTTTGCCTTGGGTTGAAAGTCTCGATAACCACTAAGTACTAAGATCTTTTTTTGCCAGATACTCAACAACCCCGTCAACAGCGAATCGTTTGATATTGAAACGCGTCGTTCTGTTATTTCAAAAATTCCTCACGCTAGACAGTTGCGCACGAATTTCTGTAACTACAAGGCAGTAATCCGAGGCAATGTTCGGGCTTCTCGTAGATCTTTTTTGCAAGGACAATATACTGCCTATACAATATTCGCTTATGAATCCCATGTCCATTTTTGTCGATATTACTTTTCTTCCAGAAATATGCTATACGTACGTCAATACGTCAATTTAAAAACTATTTCGACAGTATTTTTATGTGGTGAGCTGTTTGCTACAGCGATAATAAAATAATTATAAATAAACAATTGAATTAATCATGAACAAAATTTCATTATCAAACCTGACATTCCTATGTTTTTGGTGAGCTCACACTGTGATGCAAAATTGTTACCATTTTGATTATTCCATTCAGTCACCGGAATGATGTCATTCCCACACAACTGATTAACTCCACCAACAACTCACCAATTGCAATGTCGATTACTTCGTCGTCAAAGTCTGTATGACCTCGCAGCAACGCCAGGTAGTACTTCCGAGCCCGTTGCTCCTCGAACACCTGACAGACCTCCTTGCAGGCGTTCTTATTCAGCGGAATGCACAGAATCCCACTGGTGGCAAAGTCCAACCGATGGGCAAAATAGAAATCGTGCGTCAGATTGTCCTGCACGTACTCGGGAAACTGCTTTCGCATGATGGTTTGAACCGTTTTCTAAAACCCAATAAATTCTATAAATTATTCAATAATGTTATACACTCGAAAAAAAAACATTTACCTTTTTCGTATCGTTCGAGTTAATGAGTAGATCGTGTTTTTTGTTAATGACGAGAAAATTACCGCTACTGTACAGAACGTCTACGGTTTCGTCTTTCTTTTTGTAATTATTCCCTTCACATAAGGACAGGACGAAGTTTACAAAGCGATCGCACAAAACCAAAAACGCTTTGATAATTTTCTCCACCAACCCGGTGGAGAAGAACTGTATGATTCGATACACGACTTCATCGATCATACTTGCTTTGGCTGGACCCTCGAATTTTGTTAATATAAACGCTACTTAGCAACTAGCAAATGTGGGATTCGAAAGCGTAGAGGATTTTTTTTTCTACTTGGAATATCTTGTCTTCTATCTGCTCCGCGGGATCTGTCAAATTATTTATTCAGGATGCATTCCGATTTCCTTCCAGGGTTTCCTCCATAAGTTATGCTGCTCTTCTTAGTCCTTACTGGTGGAATTCTTTCTCGCACTTTCCCACTGCTCTCCGTCGTTGTTGTCCAGTCGCTCTCACTGCTCTCTCGTCTACTGCTGGTGGAATTCCTGGTGCAAAAATGATTCCACTAGCATCGAGAAAAATTCTTCTGACCCAATGGAGGAACCCTCGAATCCTGGCAGTTTTTCGTTCGGTTGGCCATTCGAACGGGGTGATCGCAATACGGCAACTGTCGCTCCACCGTTTGAACGTTCATCACCAACCAGTTTGGTTCTCGGACAGGGCCAACAGGATGGCAAATTATGGAATTTTCCTCGGCACACTCGAAAATGTAGCTCGACCGCACTGCACAATAGTCCTTCACACGAACTCACTCCGATGGCACTGATGACGATTACCCACTTTACAACATTACGATTCTCTCTCTCGGACCCGACTGAAAGTCCTGTTCCTCGTTGAGAGTATCCTTTCCGCTCGTTCTAAAGCAAAAGTCTGATGTCATCGAAGATTTTGCTTTGGCTCCGTTATCCTTGCTGGCGAGTGGGTTGTGTGGGTGGGTTTGCGGTGAAAAGCGTTTTTAGCGTTTTTAGATGTATGCGGAAGGAGAGGTGAAGTATTTTTGACAGTTATCTTTTGGACGTGCGAGAATGGAACTGGCTGTAAATGGTCGAATTTCAACAAATCGCATCGCAAAATGTCTTCAGAGAATAAAGCTAATAAACTATCCAGCATTTCGCGCACGGTAATGGCTGCCGTTTTTTGACACTTGACTGTCTGGATAAGTGTCAAAAAACGGCAGCCATTACCGCACGCGAAATGCTGGATAGAGGAAGATTGTCGCTGTCGTCACTGGCGAATTATCTTTTGCTGGCGAGGATAGAGCACTAAATATCAACGAAGGAAAAATCAGTACGTTTTGAAAGATAGGTACCCAACATGGGGACGATAACAAAGGGAACCGAAGCGACGATCGTCCTCTATCCAGTTTTCCGCGAACGGTAATGGCCGCCAGCTTGTCTGCGGGTTAGTCTCTGATTTGACGTTTCTGGAGGTCAACTGCACCCACTATTCGAGCATTTTGATCAAGGTGGTATATAAGAAGGCTTGAATTTACTGAATCAGCACCTTCTTATATGCAACATTGGTCAAAATGCTCGGAGCGGTGGGTGCAGTTGACCTCCAGAAACGTCAAATCAGAGACTGACCCGCAGGCAAGCTGGCGGCCATTACCGCTCGCGGAAAACTGGATAGTTTATTACCTCTATTCTTCAGAGCGTTTTAGTCAGCCCGCGCGACCGTATCCCACTGACAGTTCTGTATCCCAATGAGAATCAATTGTGATGTTTGTAAACAAAACACATACTATCATGAATTTTACACTGAGAAGTTGGCTGCAAAAACATGGCGTCGTGCCACCGACCTGGTTTGAGCAAGCAAGATCGTCGTGCCGAGGAGCAGATCATTCAGGCATTTTCGAAGCAGTCAAATAAAGTATTGCAAAATTTTCAGCATTATTTGATCCATTTGAGCATTGATGCATTGGAGTAAAAGACATTATAGTTACAAGATAAAGATTATAATCGGAAAGCCAAATATGTTATCTGGAAATTTATCTTGGAATGTATATACTGGCTACTAACATAGCGGGGATTGGATTTGGATTGGATTTGAATTGGATTTGGATTGGATTTGGATTGGATTTGGATTGGATTTGGATTGGATTTGGATTGGATTTGGATTGGATTTGAATTGGATTTGGATTGGATTTGGATTGGATTTGGATTGGATTTGGATTGGATTTGGATTGATTTGGATTGGATTTGGATTGGATTGGATTGGTTTGGATTGGTTTGATTGGTTTGGATTGATTTGGATTGATTTGGATTGGTTTGGATTGGTTTGGATTGGTTTGGATTGGTTTGGATTGGTTTGGATTGGTTTGATTGGTTTGATTGGTTTGGATTGGTTTGGATTGGTTTGATTGGTTTGGATTGGTTTGGATTGGTTTGGATTGGTTTGATTGGTTTGGATTGGTTTGAATTGGTTTGGATTGGTTTGGATTGGTTTGGATTGATTTGGATTAGATTTGGATTGGACTTGGATTGGTTTGGATTGGTTTGGATTGGTTTGGATTGGTTTGGATTGGTTTGGATTGGTTTGGATTGGTTTGGATTGGTTTGAATTGGTTTGGATTGGTTTGGATTGGTTTGGATTGGATTGGTTTGGAATGGATTTGGATTGGATTTGGATTGGTTTGGATTGGTTTGGATTGATTTGGATTGGTTTGGATTGGTTTGGATTGGTTTGGATTGGTTTGGATTGGTTTGGATTGGTTTGGATTGGTTTGGATTGGTTTGGATTGGTTTGGATTGGTTTGGATTGGTTTGGATTGGTTTGGATTGGTTTGGATTGGTTTGGATTGGTTTGGATTGGTTTGGATTGGTTTGGATTGGTTTGGATTGGTTTGGATTGGTTTGGATTGGTTTGGATTGGTTTGGATTGGTTTGGATTGGTTTGGATTGGATTTGGATTGGTTTGGATTGGTTTGGATTGGTTTGGATTGGTTTGGATTGGATTTGGATTGGTTTGGATTGGTTTGGATTGGTTTGGATTGGTTTGGATTGGTTTGGATTGGTTTGATTGGTTTGGATTGGTTTGGATTGGTTTGGATTGAATTTGGATTGGTTTGGATTGGTTTGGATTGGTTTGGATTGGTTTGAATTGATTTGGATTGGTTTGGATTGGTTTGGATTGGTTTGGATTGGTTTGGATTGGTTTGGATTGGTTTGGATTAGATTTGGATTGGTTTGGATTGGTTTGGATTGGTTTGGATTGGTTTGGATTGGTTTGGATTGGTTTGGATTGGATGGGATTTGGATTGGATTTGGACTGGTTTGGATTAGATTCGGATTGAGTTTGGATTGGATTTGGATTGGATTTGGATTGGATTTGGATTGGATTTGGATTGGATTTGGATTGGATTTGGATTGGATTTGGATTGGATTTGGATTGGATTTGGATTAGATTCGGATTGAGTTTGGATTGGATTTGTATTGGATTAGGTATGGATTGGATTAGATTGGATTTGGATTGAGTTTGGATTGGATTTGAATTCGATTTGGATTGGATTTGGATTGGATTTGGATTAGATTCGGATTGAGTTTGGATTGGATTTGTATTGGATTAGGTATGGATTGGATTAGATTGGATTTGGATTGAGTTTGGATTGGATTTGAATTCGATTTGGATTGGATTAGGGTTGAATTTGGATTGACTTTTGATTAGATTCGGATTGAGTTTGGATTGGATTAGGTTTGGATTGGATTAGATTGGATTTGGATTGGATTTGAATGGATCAATCAATAAGCAAAAACTGCCGCTATGAAACGAACGGATCGAGCCACCGTAGACATGTTCTGTCAAAACAACACGAATATAAATATGCGTATACAGTGCCGCCGTTGTTTTGATGCGGTGAGTGCAAAATGAGTTACCTTGATTGATCCATTGGATTAGCGTGGATTTTCTAATCTTAATTAGGTTGTTCTTAAATCTTATTAGAAATGAATTTCAACACCGCTCAGTTTGGGATTGCATTTGGGTAAGATTTGGAATGTTTTTGGTAGAAATTGGAACTTCATTGTATTTGTTAAAATCTCGGATAACAAAAGAAGGCCATTTGCTTCGTAAATTTGTTGTTCTCTAATCCCCACCCATTCATTACTTAGATCCTAATTTAAAGCATGTAAAGATTTGTGGCACGTGATGGGAACAAAAGTATGAATCACGTTTTATCTTTCCCAAGTAACCGTTAGCATTAAAATGCTGCTTTAATTCAGCTTTATATCTGCACGTGATGCTACCCATTTAATGCTCATCGGCTTTCAGTGCAGATACAATGCTGATATAATGCCGGACAAAGCAAATTATCATGCTACTATAATGCATTGATGAAAGCTCAATTGCTGCATTAGTGATGCTAATATGGGGCTGAGAGTGAAATGAGCTTTTGGGGCAGCTGATCAGCTGACTATTAATATTTAATAAACAACTGACGAATCACGACAAATGATACAATTTAGAAAATTGGGGCAAAACAAAAAAAAACTAATTTACCATTACTATTTGGTAATTCAAGTTATTTATATTATTTAGCAAGTTATGCTGATTAAATATGTGTTTTGTTATTTTTTTTGTCGTTGATGTCGTAGAATGCTCTCATATGGGTCTTGAATCTGGAAACATGGTACAGCTATCACGATCACGAAGTTGTGCTCCTTTAAGAGCCCGACACATAGGATACGTTTGCGTTGCGTTTGACAGTTTTCCTATGGGAAATGTGTCAAATGCAACGCAAACGTATCCTATGTGTTTAGCTCTTTAAGGCTACCTTACACGGTTAGATGACTTTACCCATTAATGGGTACTGTGTTATTGTTGATATTATTCCCACCGTGAAAAATTCACCCATTTTCTTCAAAAAGCGCCACTACTCATTAAAATGGGTAGTGGCACTTTTTCAAGAAAATGGGTGAATTTTTCACGGTGGGAATAATATCAACAATAACACAGTACCCATTAATGGGTAAAGTCATCTAACCGTGTACACCTCGGGAAAATTTTCCGCCGGATTTTGGACCCCGTGCATTTTAAGACTCGATGCCCACGTAGCGTCTTTTCAACGCTGTGTGTACGCGGCGTCAAAAAGACGCGGGTGTGCATCGGGAAAAAGCGGTAACGCAGCGTCGCCGCGCCGATGCACACCTGCGTTATTTGACCGCTGCGTGCACGTGGCGTTGAAAAAACGCTACGTGGGCATCGAGCCTAAATGGGGCCGGGATTTTGATTTTCCGTGCCCAAATCCCGAAAACATCGCATATGTAAAAATGCATGGGGAAAAATTCCGCGAACCAAATTCCCGAGGTAGTAGTAAGTAGTAAAATTCTTCTTTATTTACACATTTTTTGTTCTACAATTATTTTTGACATGTACAGTGATCGGCCGGCTTGGCCCTCCAACTTCAATTTTAATTATTATTATTATTATTATTTTTATGTTTCTACTTAATTTTTAAAATATAATGTATCATGACGGCCTTCAGGAGGCGCTAGTGTTTTTTTCAAATTTGATAACCTAACTACTATGTACACTAATATTTACAATAAAAATTTGATAACCTAGATTGGAACTAGCGCCCTAAGCGCTTCTTGGTTCGAGTGCAAGCAAACTTTTCTAAACTTTTCTTTACACTCACCAAAGCGTTCATGTAAGGTTTTCATTCCGGCCAGACGGTGGACCTCCAGGACCTGTTCTTGTCCTGGGAGGGGTGTTGAGGATCATCCTCAGGAATTTGTTTTGGACCCGTTGAAGTTTGAGGTGGTGGGTTTTAGCGCAGCTCTCCCAGACCGGCATGCCATATTCGATCACAGGGAGGATGATTTGCTTGTAGACAGCAAGCTTATTTTTTAGGGACAATGACGACCGGCGGTTGATCAAAGGGTACAGTAGTTTCAACAAGACGTTACACTTTGTCACCGTTTTGTCAACCTGCTGCCTGAAAATAAGCTTGCTGTCGAGGGTCAAGCCAAGATAGTCGGCCTCATTGGCCCATTCCACAGTCGTGCCATTGAGGATGATTTTACAGTCCCCAGGCGGAACAAGTTTAGGGGATTTGGAGTGGGGGAAAATGATGACCTGGGTCTTCGCCGCGTTGATACAGATCTTCCAGCTGGTGAGGTACTCTGTCAGGGCATCCACCCAAGTAACCAAAAGTTCCTTTAAGAGTACGTTTTTCGCTTAATCAGCTTCAAAGAGCTGCTTAAGCGTAAAACGTACTCTTAAAGGAACTTTTGGTTACCTGGGCAGGCCTCGTTGGAGTTTTGCCACTAGCGCTCTGATCACTCTACCGTTGTAGACGATGGAGGTGTCATCTGCGAACAGAGACAGAATGCCGCCTTCTGGAGGTTCTGGCATGTCGGAGGTGAACAGATTGAAAAGCAGGGGCCCGAGGATACTACCCTGGGGGACGCCTGCGACAATGTTGTGCGCATTGGAACTCGCTCCGCTGATTGAGACCCGGAATGTCCTTGCCGACAGGTAATTGTTGATGATTTTCACCAGGTAGCAGGGAAGATTGTAGCGTTGTAGTTTGTACACCAGGCCATCATGCCATACATTGTCAAATGCCTTCTCGACATCGAGTAAGGCCATGGCGGATGTTTTTGAGACAAACTTGTTCCGTCTGAGGACGTTGGTAACTCGAGTCAGTTGGTGTACAGTTGACCGACCGCGTCGGAAACCAAACTGTTCCTCGAGCAAGATGTTGAGATTTTCGGCAGACTCAAGTCAAGACAAAATTTTCAAAACGACTTATCTGCTTTTGTAAACAAAGATTCAAACGACGATTTGACGAATCTGATAGCTCTCCCACGCAAACCAACACCATCAACAGATAGCGGAAACCTTCATCTACCTATTGGTGGTGTTGGTTTGCGCGGGAGAGCTATCAGATTCGTCAAATCGTCGTTTGTATCTTTGTTTACAAAAGCAGATAAGTCGTTTTGAAAATTTTGTCTTGAAGTAACCGATGATGAATAGCTTTTTCCCGAGGTGTGAGGCTCACTCAGAAATAGAACAAATCCATGATAGTGTAAAAACAAATCTCTTTTCATATTTTCGAAACTTATACTCAGCATAGTTTAAAAAGTAATCTATGAAATATTACGATTTAATCTACCACCGCATTTTGCGAGAAAATTCTATCCAGTGTAAATATTTGTTGCTCTGGTCACATTTTTGCCGTCAACGCATTGTTAATTAATCTTTCTGATCCCGGATGTTACCCCCAAATTGGTCATTTCTGATGCTGATTTCGGATTTATTACAATGCCACGGCTACGGCGATAAAGAGGACAAAAGTTGGAGGTAGGTTTTTGAGTTAAAATTCTTAAATAGCGCTCATTGAATTTGGTTTTCAGTACAGTAGCCGTTCGATAACTGCAAGATGTTTACTTTTCAGTTAACGAATGCCGTTCGATAACTGCAACGCATTCTAGACGTCAAACGGTTGTCAATCGACGTCAGATGCAATAAAAGTGCATTGAAATGTGCAGCGCAATGCAGCTGTCATTGAATCTGACATCACTTTGAAGTTTAGCGGTCCGATAACTGCAAAACTGTTGCAACTATCGAATTGCAGTTAAAAAGCATTGCAGTTAAATGACTTGCAGTTATCGAACGTCTACTGTACCAAAAATCGTTCCGATATGATTCGAATGGCTTTAATCACAAGTAGAATAAGGATCCTTGTGTATATGGCGATAATGTCTGCGGTAATGGATGAGCATTTGAAAAGCAAAGCAACACAGTTTTTATTTGTGAAAGTTCCACGAAATCCCCAATCTCGGAGGCGAATTGGATAGACAGAATGGACATTATTGAGAATTTCAATGTCGTGACGATGGTACATAAGCAAACATCAATTGTTCTGCAATACACGATACGGTCCGCCAAGCTGGTGACAATCCGAAACAAGAAATGTGTGGTCAGTCTGGTTTGGGCAGGACAGCTGGATGTAATCTATGCAGCGTTGTTGACAACACGGACAAAATTGGCAAAAAGGTACTCAAAAATCAGTTACAAAGTTGTACCGCAATGACCCGTTGGACCAGATTACAATCGTCGTGCGTTAACTACGACCGTCAGCTAGAACCAGCTCCTAGCGGCTGATATAAATGTAGCGGAGCAGGTGACTTATTACCCGCAGACTATTTCTCGCACGGTAACTTTGAACGGCGACTTAGTATAATCCAGCACAACATTATCTGATGTTTTTTATTACAGGTAATTGGAACGTGTTGCCCATCGAAATAATCAGCTGAAGAGGTTATTTGATAATAATGAACTACGAGCTAAAAACTCTATACACCAAAACATAAATTGGTAAGTATGGAAATTTCTATTGACTTATTTTTTCCATTGGCTCAATCGAATCTATTTATTTTAGGTCAGCTTTCGTAAAGAATCCATATTTTTGACGCCAAGAAATGACGGGGATTGTAGCTGCCCTTAAACAGACGATCACGAAACACAAGAACAAAATCAGCAGTTAAAAAAGAATGGAAGCTAACTATCGTCAGAGGGATTAACTGTTGCAGCAAAACAACGAAACAAATTATCGAAATCCAAAAAGTTCGAAAATAGCTAATCAAAGATAGGCTCTTGGATCAGCGTAGGCAAGGAATTCTTCGGAGGAGTGAAGCACATACGCAACAATCACAATAAGACCATCGGGAACTCCAGAAATGTAATTAAAAGAGTGGAAAAGACAGCAATTTATATTTTAAGCTGCAACTTTTTTGATTGTTCACAACAAATAAAAATGTGTTGGAAACTTTCTTCACTGCTGTTTGTTGTTTTTTGTAAACGGTAATTCTAAACAAAATCAAATAATTCTAATCAATACTGTTTTAAATATACTCGATCTATACTTGTTCCCGAAGGGAACCACAATTCTTATAGCAGCCAATTATTTTTTAGCAACGCTTAAACTATAATATATTTCTCATTAGTAAACAATTTTCTTAAACTTAATTTCATTATTTTTTTACTCACAAGAAGTGGTTTCCTTTTGCCCGCTAACTTCTTTGATTCTTTCTTTAAACTTCGATTGCCAATCACTTGTGCAATTACCCTAAGCAGGTTTGGTCGTCAGGGTCTATCTAAATCACCAAACAATCAATTATCAATTCTGCTGAAGCTTTACACATTGACTACTTACGAGCTAATCCTGAACAGGCCAACTAATACAGGACTGTCTTGCACATCCGATGGTACTTAATTGATAAGCATCAATATTCACCGTTCCTGCAGGTAAGTATTTACATTTGTTTACATTTATTATTTACACAATTTCTCTTTCTTTTTAGGTTTTATACTCACTGGATTCAGTATTGAAATTGCCTTGACACTTGTTTTTTTCCTACAAATTATACCTACACTTGATAATCAACTAAAACTCTTTTACCTACTTCATGCAAATCTAAATCACTTTTTCTTCCTATCGTGCGAGCGCAAATTATATTCGTTCTGTACTACTTGTTGTTTATGTTTTATATTCCTACCACAACTACCACATTTTCTCTCTTCTTTCGCTACTATCACTGCTGCATATAAGCTGTCATATTTATTGCAGCTGCACAACCAGGGGTTCTCAAGCGGCTTTGCAACACCCCAGCCCGTAACATCCGTCATTCTAGGATTTACAGTAACTCCAGTGCCGCTTATTTCACGTATACTTCGATCGCAACCACGATTCGTACCGTTGACCACTTCGTTCATAACGCATTTCCTTCGGTACTTACGCTTCTCTTTGAAAATATTCGATCTGAACGCTGGATCTTCGTTCGCGTCGCAGATCGTTCTTACTTGGGAAAGTTTAGAAACTCTTGTCTCAGTGTTACCCGTATCCTCGATCGTTCTCCTATTTTATTCGCCGACTTCTTTGACGATGGCAGTTCGTTCAAATTTATCTCTACACCAGTTTTCTTCACCAAAACTTCGTTGTTTTCCAGTTGATGATGCCCTACATAATGATCAGCTGTTGCCGTAATTGATTGTCTGGGTCCATAGATCGTCCAGCCAAGATTAGTACGCACCGCGATAGGTTCCAATAATTCACCTGCCTTTGCTTCGGCCGGCACAAATGTATGAATATTGTTAGCTCCGATTAATAACTGTGGCTGTCCATCGTAGGATTCAATCCGCAGTCCTCGCAAGTGTTTGTACCGTGCGGCAAGCTCCTTGTAGTCCAGCTTTTGGTGAGGAAGTTTCAATTTGTCAACCGTGTGGACGGTATGCAGTAACATCTTGGCGTTGGTGCCGGAATTTGTGTTGGAGACACACAAATTAATTCTTTGAGACTCTTCCACTCTAGATACATTTCCTGTCCAATGGATAGTTAGCCGCTCTGGCTCTCCGACTGCACCTAGGCGATCAGCTAGCTTTTTATCAATAAGCGTGACGGAAGCACCTTCGTCAAGAAACGCTAACACCGTAGCCGATTTTTGTCCACAGTGCACTTTCACCGGTACAATCCGAAATAGGACATCACAGTTTGTGTGCATGTGTGCACTCAATCCGGTCGCATTCTCAACTGGATGCATTAGCGGATTGTGATGCTCTCTACAATCACCTATGTTACAGTATATTCTAAATTCGCACTGTCCAACATGCTCATTCAGACACACAGAGCACAGTCTTTCCCGTGTTACAACTTTCAAACGTTCGCCGTATCGCATCTTCTTAAAGTTTGCACAGTGCCTTATATGATGGTTTGTAGACTGACAAAGCCTACAAGAGTTTGTCCTTATTTCTTTATTTGTTCTCCTAAAACTGCTAGATTTGCAGTTGCAGCATGTGGCGCTATTCTCATCTGAGTTATTTCCTTCACAATCTGAGTCATCTTGAGCTGGGTACGACAATTTGAAATCCATATCAACATTGGCTTCGCATGCGTCATCCACAATCTCCATCAGGAAGTCCGTAAGTGTCCGCAATGTCGTTTCTCCTCGATTTTTCGGTAATGAATCCATTCTCGCTTCTCACGGTCAGGAAGTTTTGCAACCAGAGACTTGATCAATAATGGATTTACGAGATGTTGTCGTAGATCAGCGGCCTCCAAATGTTCGCAGAGTTGCTCTACCGCGTTCCCGAAAGGAACGAAACTGCCAAGGTTATCCGGCTTAGGGGGATCCAACCTGTTGACCTTGTCCAGTAAACTATCGAGTAGTTGCTCTGGTCGGCCGTAATGCCTACGAAGCTTTTCTAATACTCTCGGGATTGATTCCGGCAGTAGTAGCTGACCCGACACCAGCTCGAGTGCATCATCTTCGAGCGCTTCCTGCAACCTCATCAGGTTCTCGTGGTTCATGTAGCCACATGCATCGTTGGACGCTTTGTAGGCCGCGTAAAATAATGGCCACTGCTCCGGTTTTCCCGAAAACTTTGGAAGCTTGTATGTCAGCCCCTTCCTCGCAGCCAGCTGAGCCTTTGACGGTCCAGTCTGCTGATGCCCCAGCCCATTTTGAAACTCTTTCACTACCTGCCTTCTGATGTTCCGCGAATCACGCCATTTGACTCCCTTCTCCAGTGGCCACTCGGAGCTCCGGCTCGATAATTCCGATTCTTCTTCCTCGTCGACATCCTCGTCCTCCTCTTCGGTGTCCTCGTCGTCTTCTTCCAGCATTTTGACGTGCTTCTGGGTCAGCTTCCACACATTTTGTTGGATTTTGCTGGAATTTCTTGCTCGCGAATCGTCTGCCACATATTTCGACGATGGCTTGGGCACTTTGGAAGTTGAAAGATCCGCCATCTCCTTGTCCATGGCCGCCATTTGCTGCTCGAAAGTCTTCTGGTTCACCTTCATTCGATCCATCTGCTCCTTCTTCTTCTGAAGCATCTCGGCTTGCCAGGCCCTCTGCTCTTCTTCTTCTTCGGCACGCATTTGCAACTCCATTTCTATCATCTTCCGCTCTAGAGCACGCTGCATCTCCTTTTCTTTCTTCCGCAGCTGCATCTTCACCTCCAACTGCTCCATCTGCTGCTTCTGTCGCTCCTCCAGCGCACGCACCTTTGCTTCCACATTGGATGCGACCAAATAAGTATTCGTGCTAGATTTGTCAGATTCATCGGCTTCTTTCTGACTACGGGTCTGATGCCTCTTGACGGTCTTCTTCTCTTTGGACTCCTTGGCCTTCTCCTGACAGGCGGCGCTTGGGCAGAACCACTTTTTCGGCAAATTGCCCTCGACGATGCCCATACAACGGGAATGAAAGCATCCCGAACAACAGTCGCACCTTACCATATCTTCATCACGAGTTGACGGGCCACAGATACCACACGAAACCTCCGTGTATTCTGGACTGGTATGCTTTTCCACAAGCTCTGAATCCGAAGCCATTTTGCAGGCAGGTCCGATTTCCTAATTGGACACCTGGTTTGTGTCACTTCTTTTTAAGAATGTTCCCGAAGGGAACCACAATTCTTATAGCAGCCAATTATTTTTTAGCAACGCTTAAACTATAATATATTTCTCATTAGTAAACAATTTTCTTAAACTTAATTTCATTATTTTTTACTCACAAGAAGCGGTATCCTTTAGCCCGCTAACTTCTTTGACTCTTTCTTTAAACTTCGATTGCCAATCACTTGTGCAATTACCCTAAGCAGGTTTGGTCGTCAGGGTCTATCTAAATCATCAAACAATCAATTATCAATTCTGCTGAAGCTTTACACATTGACTACTTACGAGCTAATCCTGAACAGGCCAACTAATACAGGACTGTCTTGCACATCCGATGGTACTTAATTGATAAGCATCAATATTCACCGTTCCTGCAGGTAAGTATTTACATTTGTTTACATTTATTATTTACACAATTTCTCTTTCTTTTTAGGTTTTATACTCACTGGATTCAGTATTGAAATTGCCTTGACACTTGTTTTTTTCCTACAAATTATACCTACACTTGATAATCAACTAAAACTCTTTTACTTCATGCAAATCTAAATCACCTTTTTCTTCCTATCGTGCGAGCGCAAATTATATTCGTTCTGTACTACTTGTTGTTTATGTTTTATATTCCTACCACAACTACCACATTTTCTCTCTTCTTTCGCTACTATCACTGCTGCATATAAGCTGTCATATTTATTGCAGCTGCACAACCAGGGGTTCTCAAGCGGCTTTGCAACAATACTATTCACATATAAATGAAAGTTATACTAATCGAGTATAACCAGAACATAAACGAAGTTGGGGTCAACCAGGCGAATAGCCATTTAGAATGACTTTAAATCTATTTAGTATAGATTTTTCTCAGAGTGTACCTTTACTACGGATAAACTCAGAAACTCATTAATGAGTAAAAAAGTACTCATTTTAAGTTCAAGTATGTAGCTGTCAGAAAATGGGGAAAATTTGACAACTTAAAATGTGTGAAAAAATACTCATTTTGAGAATCTTGTTTCAGTACGAAAATGACTATCTTTTACTCTTAAATGGGTGAAAAAATACTTAGGAGATGAATTTGAACCTATCAAAACGTAAAGTGGTTTTTACATTGAATATTTTATTTAAATTCGATTTGAGTTGCTTGAGTTTATTACTACGACCGTTAACAACAAGGGAGAGCTAGTACGTGTAAAAGTAAGTATGCACTTTGTTTTCAACTTCAATTTTATTCCTCATGTTTAATATAATTTGTTTCAGCATGCAGGAGTTACGGAAGCAACACCATCAGCATACACAGTGCAACTCGGACTATATTGCTGCATTTTCTGCAAAAACCCATCAGGTCCCAGGGGAACGACACAAGGTTTCCCGAGTCCAAAATTCTAGAAAAAGACGGCACATCCCAGAAAAAAGATGACAAAAATTCGCACAATATATGCCGTTTTTTCAGCTTGGAAAAACTTGTGTCGGTCCCTTTGGCGAAAACATATTTTAATTAAAATACACTTTATATGACTTACAAATAAACTTATTGTGTTCGTATGGTTTCATTTTCTTTTTTATTTTGAAGTCAGAAGAATCATTCAAATTATCGATCGTCGCCAAAAAAAACTATTCCCAAAGCGAGTAAAATTTACCCATTCAATGTTCTGAATCATTCTTGAAAATGGGTTAAAAAATCCCCATTTTTTGACACATATTGCGTTTACTCATTAAAGAGTAAACAATGTTTTACTCATTTTATGAGTAGATCCACTTATTGTTCAAAAAGAGTGAAATTTTACCCATTAATGAGTTTCTGAGATTGTCCGTGACCGGCCACGGATTCGATTTCATACACGTAAAAACACTTTTACTCATTAATGGGTACTTTTTCTTTGCTATCTCTTTCGCTCTGCTGAAAAATTTACCCATTTTGAGAGAATAAGTGGATCTACTCATTTAAATGAGTAAATCCACTTATTCTCCCAAAATGAGTAAATTTTTCAGCAGAGAGAAAGAGATAGCAGACAAAAAGTACCCATTAATGAGTAAACGATTTTTACCGGGTATGTTATAGCAAACTTCGCAGCTTTGCAGAGCGATCTCAGTAATATTCGACCGCGATGTCCGAATGCCCTGCATTGACACTTTGATTTGTCGGTGTGCGAGCGTAACATGAGCGTAACGTATATATCTTGCGTGAGTGTGTCGGTAGCATCAGGAAAAACTGGAATCCATTCGGAAAAATGTCAACAAACACTTCCCCTTTTTGAGGTGCCGCCGGGCGCACCAGTCGTTAGCGTACAAATTGTCGGGATTTACTGTATGTGATTCAATTTTGCTAGTTTTTGAATAGTGTTGGTAAAATCGTCACCGGAAAAGTGATCAGAGCAGGAAATTTTCTGGGAAATTCTTACCCACTCAGCTGGCTTTTCATATACGTATAACGTATCTCCAGTGCATTGTCGGTGTTTTTGTTTGGCTGCGCAGAACCATTCTTGTAAATCGCAGATCGCAGCTGTTCTCCACAAAGAAGACTTCTTAGTGTCGTTTTTGTGTCTTTAAAAAAGGTTAATTTTTATTGAATATTGAATGTAATTCTGTAATGTAATTCTCTAAACATTATTAATACTTATGTCGAAACGATCAAAACATATTACAGTGTCGATCCGATTTTGTCTGCCCCCGATTTTATCACGTTTTCGACCCGATTTTGTCACCTCAAAAAAATTTGAAAATTTTAGTCGTTCTTTTTGTGAATTTCGTGATTAATAGTGCAAACAACAATGATTCCCGCATTTTTCCTTTCCAAGGCATAAAGTGATTCATATTTGTGAAAAAAATTAAAATATTTTTCTTTAGATTTGTCACATATTTGTGAAATAAATTTAAAATATTTTTCTTCCGATTTGTCACATTTAATCACCGCAAAATTCACCAGGAGGTGATAAAATCGGGACATTACTGTAATATAATTAACTGAATAGTCTTGTAGATCGTTACGCCTATCTAGAGATTCCTCTCAGTCAATACTAGAGGCCTAAATATTATAAATTATTCAGGCCTCTAGTCGATACTAGAGACATGTGCATACGAGCAATAAATATAATTAACATGATAAAAAAAACCTCATTAGCACCCAAATGAAGAACAGCATCTAAATTCTAATAGTTTTACTTTTGCTTCACACACCCCGCCCTGGGATTCTTTCATAACATGGTTTTATTAATCATGCATCCAGTAGAAGAATAGAACACTAATTTCAAGTTGAGAACTGCTGGCCGTCAGAAACTCCCACGCCACCGTGTTACCAGCCGGCAAGGTCTTGTTGTACCCTTGTTCACCAACACGATGTATGTCATGCTTGAAACTGCATTGCAATCCGTATATGCTTCCGGTTGTTCTTTGTGAGTGTTGGTTAGCGTTCGATTCGAGCCAATAGATTCCTGCATATTTGTTGTGGCCAATCAGTCTCCCAGTACCGACTGGGATGTGTTCGTGTTTGAATCATTGTGGTTACGATTTCGGTGGATTCGTCATCACCCATGAAGAAAAGAAAACCGGAAAGTGCCAGCAGAGCTTCTGTGGAACAGATGCTAACTGATAATGGTGTCCAGTGCGCATAGTTGTAATTAGTTAATCATTGTGAGACGAATTTATGGAAGTTTATTTTGTAGCCGGTTTAATATGTGTTCAATAATTAGTAATGTAACTAAACAGGTGAAATGGCGACTTTGGAAAATAATTTTAATTAAATATTGTGCTTAAATGTAGCCTTACAATTTTTTGTATATGAATTCATATTGGGGCCGCATTTTAGAACGTTGGGTTGACCAAAAGTCATCTGCAAATAATAGAACAAAATCTGCTAAAGCCGTCATTTCCCTTATATTGTGTGCGAAAAAGTGTTAATAGCTTGCATGTAATCAATAAATTTTCATGGCACTGATAGAGATTATTCAATTCCCTGAGTCTGAATGCTTCAACTAAATAAATCGTGAATCGTTCATGAAGAGTTTCTTTCGAATGAAAAATGCTATTGGGAGATAGTTTAAAAATCGATTACATCCCAAGGCCACCTAGTTCAGTGTGTTCCCAAGCGGTGGCCGCGGTTGGCAGTCGCAGTGACTCAAGAAGAGTGGAGAAAAGTGTTGGCTAGCTAGGGGAGAAGAGGGCTGACATTACGTGCATTAGTAAGTCATCTCAACACCACAGCGCAATCAGCTGCTGCTGCAATAGGGCCTAGTGCGGTAAGTGTTTTGTAATTATTATAATAGCTTCTATGGTATGTTTTTTAAAGAATGCGCTACGGTATATACACTGATACCACATATATTGATCACTTTGTAACAACAATGATTAAAACTAATTATTAGTCACTTCATTCTGCATGTTCGTAAAAATGAAAACGACTCATATGCGTGCGTGACCCATTATTGTGGGGTGACTGTAGAGGTAATTAGTCAAAGAAATAAAGCAAATGCTTCATATAACTTGCTGGGAGCGTTTTCAAGGCAGTTATAACCATATGTGTTACTTATCCATGGATTCAATATTCATTGAGTGATGCATGCGGAAGCAGAAATAGTGTTAGAAGCCGCATACGCTGCTAGAACAAGTCTATATTGTGATACCTAAATTCGTAATCAATTGATAAGTATGGTTTTACTCACCTTCCATGAAAACTTCATTAGAACTTCTGATTAAATTGTGATGTCACGTCTTGAATGATTCGAAAGTTGTCGATTTCGACTATTCTTTCAAATGAAAGATATCGCCAATTGAAATAGTGTGGTCTACATGGTTCATGGACTGTCCTAGCGCACATACTCGCATACACGAAAAACGGTTCATGTTTCGCCTTTTTTTGAATGGCGTGAATATTTTAAAGCAGAACAAAAAATGTCCCAAGTTGGGGGATCATAACATCGTTTGAACTTTGTTCGAAGTTAAAAATCTTGCGTAGCTTATAACATCCAGTTGACGCCACACAAGACAGACGTCATTGAGACTAGCCTCAAGACGTAAAAGGATGCTAACCTCAAGCCAAAGCCAAACATAATCGCCTACTAGGCATTGGAATTCTTTTATTCCACCCGCTGTACACACTATGAATATCAAGAAGCTTTGCAGGAATGAAAAAAAAAAGCATTTTAGGATTCTTAGGAATGGAGGAGGAGAAAAGTATGCCAATAGTAGCGTGGGAGGAATGCAATGCGATGATCCGGAATTGCTGTTCATATACCCGATATAGTAGTTTAATTGGGACTACCTATATTTAGCTCTGTACCATTCATGATGATAATGGCAGTGAAAATAGAAAATCTATCTCAATAAATTGTGACTTATTAAAGGCGTTTATGTATATGAGAATAAACATAGTTTCGTTGGCTGACTACGTGGGTGACTGAATATCGATTATACATATGATATCTGATCTGGATATTTAGTTACAATTGCGAAATACACAAAGATAAGAAAAACCGATAATCGACTCGTCATATAGAGTAATTCTCAGTCCTGCAATTGCGTTCAGCAGTTATAGCAAAAATGATGTACCGGTATGCACTGGCGGCGCCAGAGTTCTGGTAATGGTGGGACACCAGCATTTTTAGCATAGGGGAAAACGCCAAATGTTGAACGGCTAAAATTCTTGCCTATTGTTGAACACCCATAAGAAATACACGTGCGCTCAACAATAGGCGAAAAAATAGCCGTTCAACATTTGGCGAATTGCCCTAATTGGTTCGTTTATAATTAGGTGTCAGAAATAACAGGGTGTCGACTACCTGCAAAAACCTAGAAAGTCAGGGAATTTCAATTTGGACCAGGAATGTCAGAGAAAGTCAGGGAATTTCGATTAAGGTCAGCACGCAGAAGAATCTTGCAAGATTGAAACAACTATTTCGATTGACATTTTTTTCTCCGTGTATTTTATTTTTTTGTAAGAATTTCCCCGCGTGCTGCGTCTGGTTGGCTAGTCACCGGACAGGGCTATTATATATAGTATACCTTTTTTCTTCCTTTTTCCTTCTTTTTTCTGCAGTTTTCCTTCCTCCTTCTTTTTCTTCCTTCTTCCTCCTACCTTCTACGGTCTTCCTTCTACTTTATTTCTTCTTCATTCTTCCTTTTCCCTCTTCCTTCTTTCATTTCCCTTCTTCCCTCTTCCATTTCCTTTTTCTTTCATCTTATTTTTTCCTTCTTTCTTCTGTTTTCTTCCTTCTTCCTTCTGCTGCTCACCATTCACATCTCACTTCTCAACATCGCGCTTCTCACTAGCCAATTATCATCTTTCTTTCTCCACCTCTTGCTTTTGTTTTTCTTGTTTTGTTTTGCTTTCTTGTTGAAGTTGCGCCAGAGTCATTCGAATCGAATTCGGGTTCGGATTTCTCACTCACTCACGCGACAACTGATCACTCCACCATGCATTTTATCTGGATAAATTACAGTGCGATAAACTCCGGCACAAGCGATGGTGCGAAAAATTGTTATCCTCCTTCCCATGCTTCATGAAAATCAAATGCAGCTTACTTTTGCCTCTCAAGCTGTTTGAATCTGATGATGCGCCACGATAAGCAGAAGGTTCAATACAGCAGGTTTTCCCCTCGCTTTCAATCAATTCATGTGGCAGTGTGGTTTTAGTGGTCGTTCTGAACATTTTAAAATTGTTTTGGGTTCGAATCCCGTTGCGGTCCTAAATTTTTGTAAATATGCTTGTAAAATTTATCTGGTGAGGTGACGATAAGGAAAATTTGTGGATTAAAATTAAATTATCCGGCGATCCGGCGCTCACGAATTTATCACCCTCCATCAGGGTTCAGATTTCTCACTCACTCACGCGACAACTGATCACTCCACCATGCATTTTATCCGGATAAATTACAGTGCGATAAACTCCGGCACAAGCGGTGATGCGAAAAATTGTTATCCTTCTTCCCATGTTTCGCGAAAATCAAATGCCGCTTGCTTTGCCTCTCCAAGCTGATTGAATCTGACAATGCGCCACGATAAGCAGAAGGTTCAATACAACAGTTTTTCCCATCGCTTTCAATCAATTAATGTGGTGGCGTGGTTTTAGTGGGCGCTCTGAACATTTTAAAATTGTTTTGGGTTCGAATCCCGTTGCGGTCCTAAATTTTTGTAAATATGCTTGTAAAATTTATCTGGTGAGGTGACGATAAGGAAAATTTGTGGATTAAAATTAAATTATCCGGCGATCCGGCGCTCACGAATTTATCACCCTCCATTCTATCCGGATAAAAATGTTGTGTAAGAATCAGGCTTGGAATTCTCACTCATATGAATAAAAATCTGCGATTAATCCATTAAGCGGAGTATGATTTTCATAGTCCCCTGTGAGGAAGTATTCTTACACAACATTTTTATCCGGAGAGAATGGAGGGTGATAAATTCGTGAGCGCCGGATCGCCGGATAATTTAATTTTAATCCACAAATTTTCCTTATCATCACCTCACCAGATAAATTTTACAAGCATATTTACAAAAATTTAGGACCGCAACGGGATTCGAACCCAAAACAATTTTAAAATGTTCAGAGCGCCCACTAAAACCACACCACCACATTAATTGATTGAAAGCGATGGGAAAAACTGTTGTATTGAACCTTCTGCTTATCGTGAGAAATCCGAACCCTGATAAGAATACTTCCTCACAGGGGGACTATGAAAAATCATACTCCGCTTAATGGATTAATCGCAGATTTTTATTCATATGAGTGAGAATTCCGAAGCCTGATCGCAGGTTTTTATTCATATGAGTGAGAATTCCGAAGCCTGATCGCAGATTTTTATTCATATGAGTGAGAATTCCGAAGCCTGGGCAGTGCAACATAGTAGCCTGAATTTGTGTGTGCTATCTTTCGCGCCACAAGCAGCAATGTTGCCTGTTGAGGAGTTATGCAATTAGCTCCAGAAAACCATGGTATAGATTAAATTCGATTACTAATTATTGGAACGATCAATTAAGATGCGGTTTTCACTGAGTGAATGATGTTGAGTATTCTTTTTAGCTATGTAGGTTTTCTTTTAACCTGAGCTTAATGGGGAAGCGTCATCAACAGTATAATGAAAAAATAAATTTCCCCATACTAATTTGCATGCAAACTTGAAATCGCTTGTGCTAAATCAGTTTTAATCCAAATGAGCTCAAATTTTCAGAGGACATGATAAAGAATCAGATGAGCACTGTGGAGCAAAATCGATTTTTGAACCACCCTAATATATATGCATCGATTAGCATTAGCATTAGCATTAGCATTTAGCAGTTCGCAAAAATTCGTAGGTGGTACAAGCCAAGACTATTGTATGAGAGTAGCATCACTTTTATCCGTTACCACAGGTATTGATTTGGGACTAATCACTATCTCTTAGATGGAAGCGATGTATTCTCCAATAATCGAGATCAGTTATGGCCACGTCCTTGCGAATGCTGAGGAAGGAAAATAATGATTAGTTGAATACCTACTTAAGAAAGATGCAGAGAACTCTACGACCTCTCATATGTGCCACGGGAGGTTTTTGGGATTGTGTGGAAGGTTATAACAGTAGGAATCGTTTTGGTATGACGTGAAACACAGAAAGAACTAAGATAGAAATACAAAGTAGGAAAGGGACGAGCCTGGAATTGAACCCACGACCTCCTGCTTATAAGGCAGAAGCGGTAGCCACTAGACCACCGAGCTCGTCACCCTAATATATATGCATCGATAAAACAGAAATTAATTTATTTTGTATATATTCTACTATTTACCATCGCTTTTCAGAGGAACCCGTGGGGCTGAGATCAATGAGGAATGATCACCTCAATAAAAACGATCAACTTATAAATCGAAGAATCCCAAGAATCGAAAAACAAAACAAAAACCCCCCCTCCCCTCATATTCTAACAATAATCCTCCTTCACTTATGTCTCACACCCCACCATGTATATCCTAAGAAAAATGTTCAACCCCTCATCCTATCTATCACACCCCCAACCAACCATAAGAAAAATCTTCAAACCTTCATCCCTATCCCCCACACCCAACCATGCAGCTATCGAAAAATAGCTTCGTAATCAACTGTACCTTTGATCCATCCTCGAGAGGTTTGGGGTTCTTACAGTATCTACGCCCCTCGTTCGGTTCCTTTTTTGCCTTTCTCGTACAACAAAGTTGTACCGAAAGGCTATCAATTCACTCTGAAAACGAACTTTTTACAGGAACATCTGATAGTAAAGTTTCTTATACCATTCGACTCAGTTTGATTAATCGAGATGATGTCTGTGTGTGTATGTATGTGTGTCTGTATGGTCACTTTTTCAACCTCAAAAACTCACACGATTTTCATGTACTTAGACTTAACTGATTTCATCGCAACAAGTTGCATTTCGCAGAGCCACTCTTCTAATTTCATGCTATTTAATTTCATAAAGATTGATTAATGCGTTCGCAGCTGACAAGGAAAATGGTTTAGGCAGTTTTCCATTTCCATCGCAACGAGCAAAGCTTTTCAAAGCTTGTAATGTGGAAAGTGTTGAACACGAAAACTAATCGACGAACAACGTACGTGCTTTTAAGTTTAGAGCCGACGCGATGATGTTTATTGCCATTAGGGAACATCCACAAATTACGTAACGCACAGAGGGGGGAGGGGGGTTGAGCGAAGTGTGACGGTCCATACAAAATTTTCAGATGTTTCATACAAAAAGTGTGACAAAAGGGGGAGGGGGGTTAAAAATGCCCAATTTTTGCGTTACGTAATTAATGGATCTTCCCTTATACTTTATCGGAGCATTCGCACCAACACAGTTGTAAGTTTCATCGTTAACAACAGAAATTGCATTCGATAACGACACGATTAACTGCTGGTTTCGTACGCTCGTGGTGGTGTTTGCGTTTGTTTTGTATCATACATTGGAAGGGGAAAAAAGGGGTTTCATTGATGCTTCAACATGCTGTTTGGTTTGGGTGGTGTGGAGTTATGGTGAAGTTTGGGTGATTTCAAGGGCAAATTTGAATATAGTTTTCGTTTTATACATCTCCTTATTTCCATATTATATTATGTATGCGGTTTTGTTAGTCTTCTATTTATATTTAGGAATCGTTCAAAAATGGCATCGGGGCCTTGGCGAAGGGGGTGGGGTGTCGTTGGTTAAATGATCTTAAATGTATTTGACGTCATATTTTAGTCGGCCTTGAGAATAATTGGCTTAATTTTCAAAATGTTCGTGTACATTTCACTCCAAAATCGAACCTTTTATAGAAGTCTTGGAGACCCATGATGTTATATACCAACCCGACCAGCTAGTCATAAAAATTTTATCAATATGTGTTACAAATAACAATACTGGAAATAATTTCTCTGTCAAAAATGGATGAAAGAAAATTTCACGATCGTCAAACTTGTTTATAACATAATGTATTATGATTATTTTACAAAAAAACAAAATTGCCAACATTTTTGGTAGATAGGAATTGGAAAAAAACGATTTAATCAGTATATATTGATTTAATCGAGAAAGGCATCGTCACCGCTAGGTGGATTAATTTGGGTTTTTGTTTGATATTTTGTATATTATTGGTTTATAAGTGGTATTTAGAGATATTCATTTTGTCATACACTAAAAGAAGCGCCAAATCTACCAAATCGAAGGTAAAATTAAAAACTGCTAACTAAAACTGCTGTAGACTGCTAAATCAACATGACTGCAGTTTTTTTTTACTGTGATGCATTTTTGACATTACTTCTCGCTTAACTTTTCAAAAGGACCTAAGTAACATTTTTTTCATGAATTAATTTGAATACAGTAATCAATAGCTTTCATGTTGTTATGTTGATTGCGCTATTCAATTTAATTCATGACAAAAATGTTACTTAGGTCCTTTTGAAAAGTTAAGCGAGACTTGTGGAATTATTACTACAGAGTGTCTACTACCTGGAATTATCAGGGAATTTCTCCCCACCTGGAAAATACCTGGAATCATCAGGAAATTCCTGACATAATCTGGGAAATTTCAATACCCGGTGATCATGAGTGAAATTCTCTCAAAAGATGAAAAATCCTTAAAAATATTTGAATAAATTACGAATCAAATCTATTGAAAATGTAGTGAACGATAATGGATCGTTGTTCCGCAAAAAAAGTTCTGTCATCTTCTAAAGAATTCCTGAAGAATTCCCGAAGCTATTGTTGGTTAAATCTAGGAATTTATTCGGGAAATCAATTAGGTATTGCTTTGTAAATTCTTTTGAGTATTCCCTCGGAAATTCCTTAGGAATATATTAAAAAATACTAAATTAATTAGGATTTTTCAAAGCAAATCCTGAAGGAACTTCCGAAGAAACTTCGGGATCAGTTTTCCAAGGAATTATTCGAAGATTATAATAGAGTGTCCATAAGAATGATTAGCAATTTTCTAAATTATTTCTGGAGGAATTTCCAAGATAAAAATCGAAAAGAATTCTCGGAAGAATTTCAAAACGAGTTTCCGGAAGATTTTTCGTATGGTTTCTTTAAGAAATTCCCGAAAGGGAACCTGAAGGATTCCTCTAAAGTTTTTCTAAAGTTTTTTTTAAGATACTTCTGAATGAATTCCTAAAAAATCCCAAAGAATTTCAAAAAAATATTCGAAGCATTTTCCGAAGGTTTTTACAGTAATTCAGTAATAGAACGCTAGTAGCGCTGTAACCATTGAAATTATTCTGCCAAAATATGATTCAATTAGCTTAATAGCCTCTTTAGGTTACGATTAAATTATTTATCGTACTTGTCATAAGACGAGTTTGTACAATCCCATTGAATTCCACCACTTAATTGTATCTTGACAGATACGTATTTCGACCTCAACAGTAATGAACAGACACTGAAGACGGCCTTACTGTTGAGGTCGAAATACGTATCTGTCAAGATACAATTAAGTGGTGGAATTCAATGGGATTGTACAAACTTGTCTTATGACAAGTAAAGACATTCCACTAAAAAGCTCAAAATAATTTTCTTAACAAAACAGCTAAAATTAAATTCAAAGAAATTTCCGATAGAATTCCTAAACAAGTTTCCAAAGAAATTCCTAAAAAAAAAATCAGAAGAATATCTGAAGAAATCTGCAAAGTATTTTATAAAGTTATTTCCGAGGGATTTTCACAAGATATTTTCAAACAAACACGTAGAGGAGGAATTAAAAAAAAACCCCTGATTAATCCACCTAGCGGTGTTGGTGCCTTTCTCGTGCAAAAAAAAAACCTAAAAACATGAGTGAGTGCTTTTTAGCGTGTTTGAGCATAGTATTTCGGCCATAACTTCTGATCCCATAGTCCAATCTGGCCAATTTTCAATAGCAAACAATGGAACACGATTCTCCGTCGAATGAAACTTCTTCTTCTTCTTCTTATTGGCATTACATCCCCACACTGGGACAGAGCCGCCTCGCAGCTTAGTGTTCATTAAGCACTTCCACAGTTATTAACTGCGAGGTTTCTAAGCCAAGTTACCATTTTTGCATTCGTATATCATGAGGCTAACACGATTATACTTCTATGCCCAGGGAAGTCGAGACAATTTCCAATCCGAAAATTGCCTAGACCGGCACCGGGAATCGAACCCAGCCACCCTCAGCATGGTATTGCTTAGTAGCCGCCCGTCTTACCGCACGGCTAAGGAGGGCCCCAAGGGCGAATGAAACTTGTTGCTAGTAATTCGGCCAATGATAAGTCCCAAAAAGTGTGTCTACAAAATTTTGTACACATACACACATACACACTCACACACATACATACATACATGGGCCAGCAGGGAATTAGTCCAAGGGCTTGACGACCCCTCCCCATGGCCACTGCGAGTTAGACCGGGACCATCGTCCCTAACCCCTAATCCCAAGGCGTTAAGCGACCCGTGCCTAGGGGATGCATGGCCAGGGGGGTGAAAAAATAAGCTAGGCCTTTAATGGAGCCTGTGGGGTACCTGGGCACCCTCCACAGTAATTGTCCCTTACCGCGTCATGCTGGGCTCTGGCGTGGTGGACCTCTTTTCCGGAGCAACTCGTGGGACCAAAATTGAAAACCAAGTCAATTCTTCAATTAGTGGTAGTAGTGTAGGCGACAACCGCTTCGCAAGAGGTGGGTCCAGGTCTCCGCCTAGGAGGCCAGAAGCAATAGTCGGTAGCTCGGTGCGCAGCGCCAGCGTGGGTCACTTAACCATCTCCCAGGCTACGCCGGTAGAGGTTATAGACGGCCTTCGAGGTGGCGACGGAACAGCTGGACGCCATAATCGATTTTGCGTCATCGAAGCATAATATCAGTAAGGAACTCAAGAGGAGCATGCTGAAACTTCGAAAGTCGATGCTGGACGCCAAGCTGGAGAGGGCGGTCGGGACGGCCAAGTGTAAACCCGTCAAATCCGTGGAGTCGAGGTCTACCCAGACTGAGGCCCAAGGATTCGCGGACTAGGGCAAGGTCGAATCGACCGAGGGCGTGCCAGCGAAGACGGTGGTGCCAAAGTCTACCCAGACTGAGGCTCAAGTATTTGCGGGTACGTCGGGGGTGACTGCTCCAACGGAGCAGACACAAAAACGGGAGAGACAGTCTCCAGGGGATGAGCTCCCTGGGGCCGCTCCAAAACGCGGAGGGTTACTACCCCGAACAAGGGTAGTGGGGCTGGGAAGCTGAACCCCGGCCAGGTACCTCCAAAACCGGGGGAGGAAGGACCTGGAAACCCGAGCAGCACAAGTAAGACAAAAACGGTTGCAGCAACTTGATTGTGACTGAATTCGGTCACATATAAGTTACAGTAACCAATGAGGAACATGTGTGCTGCTAGGGAAGGTCCGTCCACCCAGGAAAGACGGTGGTAAGGGGTTACGGCAGGCTGAGAGCTCTCAGCCGCACCAGACCAGGGAAATAGAGGGGGATGACGCCTCCTGGACCCTGGTCAAGAACAAGAGGAAACCGAAGACGTCAAGGGCCGAAAAGAAGGCCCAGGCGAATGAGGGCAGCAAGAAGTCTAGGGTAGGCGCCAATCGCTCCAGGGGCGATGCCCTAGTCATCAAAACGGACGAGGCTAAGTACTTGGACGTCTTGAAGGCGATGAGGAGTGACGTCAAGCTCGGTGAACTCGGCGCCAACGTACGTCGAATAAGACGTACCCGTATGGGCGAGATGATCCTCGAGCTGAAGCGGGGCGTCTCGCAAAAGGGCGCCGCCTACAAGAAGTTGGCGGAGGAAGTCCTAGGCGAGACGGTCAAGGTGAGGGCACTCACGACGGAGGTGAATCTAAGGGTTAAAGACCTGGACGAGATCACCGAAGTCGAAGAGCTCGTCACGGCACTGCGGCGACAGTGGAAGTGGAGACGCCCACCGCAGCCGTTCGGCTACGGAAAGGTCCGGAAGGGACGCAGGTAGCATTGGTTCGGCCTCCAAGGTAGTCAAATTAGGGAGCGTCAAGGTGGGATGGTCGGTGTGCCCTGTGGGCATATACGAGCAACCCGAAGTTTGCTTCAAGTGCCTGGAACCGGGGACAAGCAAT